>NC_052050.1:151007252-151334752 GCF_903992535.2 Arvicola amphibius
TCTCAAATATCACACTTAAAGAAATTCTGAGGGTTTTGTCTCTATTTAAACCTGATCCCGAATGAAGGCTTTCACTGTGGTAAATACTGCATCACGTCTTAGGGTAGTCATTTTAAAAAAGAGTTTATATAGTGTACTTCACTCCAATGCAGAGTTGAGAGCATGAACTAGACCACTTCGCCTGGTTTAAAACTGGCAGATAATAAGACCTATAAAGTGGTCAAGTTCTAGGAAGCTGACGACCACGCACAAGCTTGTTAATAGAAACGCACGGTGTCCCAAAGCACATTTTACACTCTGAAGGAGCGTGTAAGGTATGGACATTGTTGTGTTTCCTTCATTTAGGCAAATCGCTCTTTAGTTTGTGGCTGTTCTTGGTGTATATGGTTTTACAAACATTCTCCTCCAAAGAAGAATAATTCCCTTTTCCTTCTAAGTATCATCTTTGAGGTTATATTGCTCAGTCCTGGCAAACTCTAGAGTTTGCAGATCAATCTTTTTATTATTGAAAATAGATTCTTCTCTCAGACAATACATCTGACCACAGCTCCCAGCCTGTCCCCACCCACCACCAGCTCCCCTCTCCCCCAGACCCACTCCCTATCTTTTTTTCCTTCAGAAAAGAGAAGGCTCCCTTATCCTCTGGTGCTTATCTGTGATGGCCAATCTAGAAATAACTATGAAATATGAGAAGCATATTGTTTTACTCTGGAGTGACACTCTAGAAAAGAAGACAAAAGGGCCTGTGAAAACTGTGGAAACAGCAAATTTCTCAATGGAGGGGGATATTCTGATTACAGAATATAGATAAGGAAGATGTCTGTTAGTTACAGCACTGTCGGGATTTTACTTCTTCCTATCAGAACAAACTTTTCCGTCAGTAATTCTTTTCCTTCCCACTCCACAAAGTCTGTATTCTGGCATCCACCACTCCAGGAATCTCTAAGATCCTCTAGCCAGCCCCACACGTCCCCTGCATAGAGATGGAAGAGGAAGCCTAACATGAGGCACACCAATGACATCCAGGAAGAGCCAGATAGTACCCAGCTAAAGGGGAGGGGCCTCAGGTCTCCAAGCAGATTTCTCCTACCTGGGATTGTTAACTGGAAGCAGCACCGACTCGTCAGCCATTTCCTGTATCAGCTTTTATGTCTTCATCCATGCCTTCTTTCTTCCTTTGACTTACTTCCTGACTTCCTGAAGGTTCATTTCTCCCCCCCTCTCTCTCTCCTCTCTCTCTTTCTCTCTCTCTCCATCCCTCCCTCCCTCTCATTTTTGTTTTTGTTTCTTTGAGAAAGGATTTCTCTGTGTAACAGCCCTAGCTGTCCAGGAATTAGCTCTTGTAGATCAGGCTTGCCTCGAGCTCACAGATATCCGCCTAGCTCTGCTTCTTGAGTGCTGTGACCAAAGTCATGTGTCACCATTGTCCGGCTAGGCACAGTATTTCTAAATAGTGTCTACTCCTCTGGGCTAAGAGGCCATGGTAGACTGGACGTCTACTCTGCAGGGAGTCTCAGTTCCGTTCAGTGGGCATGGGTAGAGATAAAGAAAGAAATGCTTGTATTTCATCATCTAGTGCCATGCCAGAGATGCCTGAGATTGCCTGTAGTCTTGAAGGTTGAAGGGAAGCTTGAGATGATGAAAATATGGGGCCCATAGGGATACCTAGGGCATATATCTGGCGTTTAGCCTGTGTGACTGACTGCATTGCCTGCCAATCTTGTTCCTTCAGCTCTTTGACTCTTTCTAAGGCTATATGATTGGCTTCACGAAGATAAAAGCTGCATTGCCGGCTAGTCTTCGTGTGCATTTTTGCCTTGTTTTCAGTACTCTACGGTTGTTATAAAGCAATGTCCTTCCATGCCCTGGGATTCAATTCAATACTTCACGTCAGCTTGGCTCCCCACAACCACAGGCACAATGGCTAGATGTAGAACCTGTTATGTCATAGTGTCCCACTCCCCAGAGGTACCTTATCCCTTCTAGCTCACTCCTGGGAACGTCTTCCCTGAGTACGCCTTTTCCCAGGCAGGACATACCTGTTGTTCTAAGTGATATGTCTCCTATCCCTATGAGTTTTCTGCTTCTCAAATTTTTGCAAGAGATTAAATAGAAAAAAAAGAAAAATCCAAGATGCAAGGACGTGGAAAAATAAGTGCAGGAGTTCCCCAATGTCACTCATAGATGGGACATTTGCTGATGGTATGTATATGACAAGGCTTTCTCTCCCCACTTTTCTAAAGCCTTTCTTTTCCCTCAGTCTTCTTAATGTGACTTAAAGTATGTTCAGAGTCAACATTTGGTGAAGGAAGGGAGGAAACTGATTAAGACAGTGAGTTAGGGAAAGAGGATTGAGAAATGGAGGAAATAAAAAAAAATTTGTTGAATTAGTTTAAAGACATTTTCCCGCTGGTTGAACATATCTGAAGCTCTTCCATGTGCTTGACAAGAAAAAAAAACATATTTAATTATTCTCAGTCTTAGTTTCCTCAAGGGCCAGTGTATATTAATATATCTTGTCCTAATTGACTATTTTATGAATATGTCTTACCATGTTCCATTTTATGTTCCAGAAACATCTGTAAAGTCATATGCTAAAAAAATGCTGAAAAATAACAGTAAGAAATATGGTTTTTAAATAATTTTAATGCATTACTACTGTGCTCTGAAGAGAAAGAGGGACACATAAAATCATTCACAGAGCCAGATGTGGGGCCCATGCTTTTAATCCCAGCACTCAAGAGACAGAGACAGACAGATCTCCATGAGTTTGTGGGCAGCCTGGTCTACATGGTGAGTTCCAGGCCAGCAAGGTATACATAAAAAAATTTACCAAAAAATAAAAATATTTTTATAATGTATGCATATATACATACATACACCCAGAGAGTATGGGGATAATCGAGGGACTGGAGAAGTGGGTCAAGGGTTAAGCAGGAGTCTGACTCCTGCAGAGGACCTGAGTTTGGCTCCCAGGCTTTGGTCAAAGCAAGCATGTGCATAGGAATGAAAATGTCGATCCAACCAGGATCTCCCAGCAAGTGGGGGAATTCTGGACCTGGTGTGAGTGTCCGCTTTTCTTCTCTACAGCTACCTACCTGGCATGTTTATTATCCCAAATATTGCCCCTTAGTAGCCTCAAACCTTGACTCCTGTTCTCCGGTTCTCCATCTCTCTGAGACCTCACGATCTTTGAACCTTGTGGTTGCTGTCGGCTCTTGCGGTGAGGCCTTTCCTAGTGCTGTCCTGCTTCCTGCCCAGGACACCCTCAATGGGCGGGTCTATAATAAAATGTCTTCCTGTTCTTGTCTTTAGGAGACATGAATTGTTTACCAGTTCTGTAATTCATGTCCTAGGAGGGAACAGACTGGGGACTCACATCACTGCAGTGCTTTCTGTCATACCCTGGCAGCGTTTCTGGCCAGAAAATATTTAGGTTGTTTTGGTAACTCAGGGTCTGACATCCCACCGTGTGGTCCACTCTTTCTCTGCTCACCACAGTGCTGTGAGCCTTGGCAGGGTAGAGGGACCACAATTGTTTGGTAGCTTATGCTGTACTTCTATGTAAGGGAAGGCTGATGGATTTCCTTTCTGTGAAGTAGCCGCTAATTCATGGAGCTCATCTTTCCTGTCTGTGGGGTGTGTCTCGGGTACAAATATGTAGGGAGATAAAAAACATTATAGTGAATTCCATAATTAAAGGAGCCATCTGATTTAGAACTTTTCCTGTTGTCCTGGATAATTGAAATGAACAAAAGAAAGAGAGTCTATTGTAGTTAAGGTTTGGATCAGGGAAAATAAAGAGTCCTCCTAAAGAGCCAATCTTAGAGATTTTTCTAATTTAATTTCTAAGTATCTGAGATCTGCTCCTGGGAAATTCTTTCTTAGATAAAATAGCCTTTAGTGTCCGGAAGCTGGAAGTCTCCCTGTAGAGTTCATATATTTTAATGCAATGGATTGGCCAGACTTGCATGGTAAAATTAGTCCCTGCAATTTGACTCTTTTAATAGAATGCATTTGCAAGACTCAGACCACAGCCCAGGATATCAACGGGAAAAACTAAAGTTCAGAGATTAGGACTAAGATTCACAGTTTAGCTGCCACAAGGATGTTGTAGGTACCTCTCGGTGAACCTTTACTACATTCACTCATTGCTATTTTGGCTTATAGCAAGCCAGGCCACCATCATTTCATCACGGCTCTGAGAAATCAATAAATAGTATAAGATATCCATTACGTTGTTATAAAAGTAAATGGTTTTGACACAAAGAAGTTATGGTAAGTTGCAGATTCTTCTTGGGAAATCTAGGAAAGAATATTTTCTTTAAATGTATAACACATAAGACAATACCTTTATCAGTGTGAGCAATAATCTCACAGTCTAAAACAAGCTAGTTTGTCTGAAGCAAGAGATCACTTGTAAAAATGTGATTTGTGGTTATTGATCTCCATTCATTTTTGTTCCTTATATTCTAATTAATTCCATAGTATTTGTCTTGGAGCTCTCAGCTATAAACTAATTAAAATAAAATATGAGGATCAGTACCATAAAATTTTATAATGAAAAAATCTCCCCGCTCTTTCCTAATAATTACCTTTCTTACAAACTCTATTTTGAAAATCTTTTTAAAATTTCATCCTCAAACACAATGAATTACTTTGGAGATTTTTTTTTCAGTTCTTCCTGCATCCATTTAGCATAAGAACAGACCACTCTCCTTGCAGTGAGTTTGCGTAAGCTGCAAAGGTTAGTCTCTCATTAGCATGCCTTATTATCATCAAAATTAAACCGAGTATCTTTCCCCAGCTAGCCAGAATGGAGGCATCACTGAGAATTAATTAAAGATGTCTCTAGCCAGACAAGATTAGGCTAATGCTATTAAGTGGGAGAGATGATATAACCTATTATGGAACCTGTCATAGATGAAATTTTCTTTCTTCCACATTTTCAATATTTCTTCAAAATAATGGGCATCTAACAAGTGCAACATCACAAGTCAAAAACCCAAAGTGAGCATAGTGTGACCACATAGTGTAAGGTACCTTTGATTTGCAGACATACTGTCAATGTGGGTATAGACTCATACTTTTATGCAGTGTTTGGCAGAAAGCTCCCTGTGTTGTGTCTCCTCTACAAAACTAATAATCATACTTGGAAGCCACTTTATCCATAGCTCTGGCTAACAGACCTATATGAAAGGGCATTAACAAGGGACCAGTGCTGCCTCAGGATGTTTGGGGAAATGAGTTTGTCCTCATGCCCCTTTAGAATTAACATCTCAAGCATTTGTTCATTGGAGACAGCGCTGGCTGACGTACTATGGCACTGGCGCATGGTGCTGTATTTTGTGATAACATGTGCTACCTGGCTTATTCAGGAGACAGCAGTGTGGGATGGGAATCAGGCATCTCCCGGTGTTGCTCCAGTGATGTTCATTGTACAGAAAGGGGGCCTCTCTCCTCCATGGTGATGAGCGTGGTATTACTACTGACTGGTCAAGGCACTGCTAAAAATCTGGAGGGTGAGCGTCTCCAGTGCATCTGTGAATGTGTTCAAATGACGGTTTCCCAATGGCTGTTAAATTGTTCATCTTTCAAATGTTGGAAAAAATTTTGCATGTGCCGTTGTATGGATAAGGTATCTTTTCTAGGGAAATGATGTTGAAATTCTTTCTTCCTGAGTGGCTTTAGAGGGGAGATTTTTATCCATTTGCTGAATCATATACATGTCTCTTGGGTCTGTGTATGGCCATTGGTGATTCTGTTTTGGTTTTCAGTAAGAAGCCTTAAAAACTGCATTGAATCCAAGACAAAGATAGCTATGATTTGACCACGCAGGATTCCAAAGAACATAAAAGCCTGAGGCAAGGAAGGAAAATAGATTTTTAAGAACCTTATTGCAAGATAATCCATTTTCTTTGGGCAGTCTCCTCTTCAATGTGTAGAACCAGTGAGGCTGAGCTCCTCGTGACGCTAGTCTTGCGTCACATTCCTAGCATGTAATGGCTGGCGCCATTCCTTGCTTGGTCTTCATCTTACAGTTCCCCTGTTCTGCAAACAGCTGCAGTTTATATGAGGGCCTGTAAGGCATGGTTCTTTCTCTCTAATGAGAAAAAATAATCAAGTTATTTGTTTCTTTTCATGTCAGCAAAACAATCTCCTAACTTACTACTTTCCTTCCCAAACAGCTCAATAATTAAAACTCACTTGCTTTGTATTGAACGTGTTTCTAGTTTCCCCAAAATTGTTGGCTATTTTCCTGAAATTTTTTAAATTTCTGGGTTTGTGAGGTATGTGTTTTATCATCTAGAGGTCTTCACAGGGTTCATTTTATCTGCCATTTAAAAAATTAAAAGAAAAGAATACTTTTAGACACAGCAGGGAGTAGCAAGTAACAGATTTTATTACAGGTAAAGGAGCTTGCACACATGCATAAGCACACATGTATGAACTTACATGCACACACACATAGCTGTACAAGCAGCACACGCATGAGCACATAGAGATGAATACATGTATGTACAAATATATATACAAGCACATACATATACATACACACATGTGCACAGCAAAGCACATAGAAAGAAAGACTTCTGGAATACGGGGGGGGGGGATGGAATCTTATAAACTTATGTCCTTTTGGAGGGCCTGGATCTCGTAAGTGGTTTTGGTGGCACAGGATACATTCCCCTCTCCTGGTTTTGGGTTGGTTTGTTTAAACAAAGAACATAAAGCTGTGAGGCCCCTAGCTTCAGGTTAACATGTTTATGAACATTGCAGCTGGTCTCGCCCCTCTAATATTGAATTGGGCAGTTTAGACAAAGGAAAGGAAGCCAATACTGTCCAACAGTTTGAGATAGACATGTTTGGCATGGCCTTGAACATATCTGGTCAACTGAACTGGCCAACCAGCAGAGAGCGCCCTGATAGTGGAAGAAAAAGCCCACTAGCCCTTTGTCTCAGGTCAAGAGGGTGAAGAAGCCAGGGGTCTTGGTTATCTTCTATGTTTGTTATGTGTCTGTAGCCCCTTTCCCTATCTGACTACTCATCAGGGATCTGTTTAGTGCTGGGCCTCTCCTGCCCCTTTTTCTCTGGGTGACTTTGCCCTGCGCTGCATTTTCTTAGAATTTTCTCTTCTGGGCTGTGGTTTTTAAGTGTCTGCCAAGTGTCACATCCTCTTGGGACTTAGGCATGTTTGTGTCCACAATACTTTTATAAGAGCATCCATAATACTGGATTAAAGCCAGCTCTAAGGATCAGCTCTTTAAAGATCCTGCCCTCCAAACCCTGTCACATCTGAGCCAAAGGGAGTTGCTTTTCAGAACATAAATTTTAGGGATCTAGAATTCAAACTGTCAAAAATGTAACTTGGCTTCCATATAGTATAACACACATAAATGTTATATCAGGTTAAGGAGCTTGTGAATTCATTAAGCCATAAAGGCTGATCTGCTGTTCTGCATACATAAAACTTCATAGTAACAATAAGAGCCATCTTAGGGATCATAATAGTAATCAACATTTATCAATAGCTCATCTCATTGCAATATATGAAAATATTTATATAAATAGTATTCTCCTTGTTAATAAGGAAGCTTAAGCTCTAAGCTCTTAAGCAGCCCAATGAGACTTAGAGACCATGTGAAAACGCTGCCACAGAAGGAACCTGTGTGAGGACTGGACCTGACGACAAACTTGACGTTCTTCCTCAGCAAAAAGACACTCATAAGAATAATAGTGTTTCTAATTGTCATAGTCATCCTTGTCAATAGCTAATCACATTTTAGTGTAAAAGTTATGTCAATTTCATTATCCTTTTTATTTATAAGGACACTTAAGTTCTGAAGAATTAAGAACCTTGCCAATGGTTCCATGCCCAGAATAAAAAAGAAAGATCCAGAATTTATTTAATGGAGTAGCTATGTTATAATGTTTTAAAAAGTAAAACACAACTGTTGTTATGTGTGACATTGATTATAGATGTAATAATCCACCCAAATGACATAAGTGTCCTCCCATTTTTAAAATAATTGTCCATGCCACTAAATGCTTTTGAATACTAGAGTTGATACATTGTAAAGGAATGACCGTTTACCGTGTTATCTCTGTAAAGGAGCGTGGTCTTGATTTGCTGAGCATAGGGCTTGCCATAAGGCTTTAATTTACGCACGAAGCATCTAGTGAGTGTTTTCAGCAATGGGCTGGTATACTGGGAGGAGTTAGAAGTGGGCCTGATGTCTGTGTCTGCTGAATCATAGTGCTTCCATGGAACCCTTACTGGTGGCATCCTGTAAGGTGGGTGAACACCATCATGCCATGATACGTTATTTCACTGAATTTCAGAAAGCACTTGCCAAGTTCAAAAACCTTCTGTTGTTGGCTCTCAATATAGTATTTATTATTTATTATTGTTTTCCATTTATAATTTTTATTAGCTCTTTGAAAACTTCATGCAATGTATTTTGACCATACATTGAGCCTCTGAAGCCAATTCTTTCCAAATGACCCTCCCTTCCGTAGTCACTCACCTCTGTGTCTCCTTCTTGTATTCTTTTGCTAAACCTATCAAATCTTTAAGCAAATAATTCTGTCAAAGCCATTTCTTAATAATATTGCTGATATATGTGTGTATGCATATAAGCATGTATATGTGTATGCATATAAGCATGTATGTGCGTATGTATACATGACACAAATTTGGAAGAGAGTAACAGTAAAGGGTTAGATCTGTGAGGGATTAGGCAAAAATGGGTGTTAATATTATAAAAATATATTCAATGTGTTAAGAATCCTCAAAACAGTGTAAAAATATTATAATAAGATTGTTGGACATTATTCACATTCTTTGCTTTCATAAATAGGGTGTAACTTTCCAGAAGTTAGAATATACTTAGAATTGATGTACCCATCAATTTTCCATCCACTATTGTGTTATCCTAAGTTACACCAGCTGCTTCTCCACTCATAAGCACTCACCTCCTCTCTCTCTGAATCATACAGTCTGTAAGTAGCATCTCTGTTAATAGCTTTGACTTAAACATGACTGCAGAGGAACCATGAAGGTCCATAACCCTCTGGGATATTCGTCATGGTTGTATGGCTTGTAAAAGTTAAATTTTTATTTGGTTTTGGATGAATGCCTTCTACATTATGAGACTGAATGGCAGGCCATGTTCTTTGTATAGTACAGGACAAGAGGTTTCATTTATTCTTACTTTAGCATTGTAAAATTATGCCCAGAAATGTTAGAGTACATAATAACATGCATTATCCTACCCATGTTCCTGCTGAAGTAAAAACGAGTCAATAGCATTTTGCTTCTTTAAATAGTAATGGCTGCTATGGATAAACATCATTTTAAAGCAGAGGCCAGATTTATTTTCCACAAAAGGCAGGAAAGGTCATTTCTATTCCTCTCAGTGCCTGGTGCAACCTGATTTTACCCACCAAGAATAAACATTGACTTTGGACGGACTCCTCATAATCTTGTAGTCATATGTGTCTGAAAGGCTGTTGCTGCCTTTGGAAGCTCTCAGGACAAATAGCAGGGACATGTAGAACAAGCGAGGGAGATGCTCATCTCATTGCCACAACGACTTGGGAGATCATTCTTCTGTATTTTTAAAAGCCTGTTATGTTTTCCTTCTCCTTTTTTTTCATGGCCCAGAGAAGGGATTCTAATGGAAATTGCCTTAATTGTATAATAATTTATTCTATTTAACAGCCACATTGTGAGATTGATTCTGTTTTGTTTGTTCAAGAGAGGCAGTGAAGGAAGACTGATGTCTGTCTCACCTGGCATCTCTGATTTTATTTACCCAGACAACCAATTAGAAAGCAGCAATTCTCAAACGTACTGCTGATCATTTGGGCTTTGATCACAGATCAAAACTATTAATATATGAGGAAAAATGATTCCTACAGTTCAAAAAGGGAAGAAATAATTTCACATTAAAAGGTTTAGTGAATACTCAAAGTAAGCATTACATGGCTTTAATTATATTTCTCTAAAGATCTTTGAATATAAACACAGCCTTGGGGATAGCAGAGTGAGGTAGGGGAATATTTTGACCAAAGAAGTCTTGCTGGGGGACCAGATTCTAAAAGTTGTGGTCTTGGGCATAAAGACACGATCATCAATTCAGACATCACAATTTATGGAGCTCTGTGTAGATCAAAGTCTCCATACACCATAGATCATCCCCTGCCCCCTTGGTCATGTCTGCTAGCCTACATGGAGTATCCTGATGGCCAAACCCTGGCCAACTACCTGAAAAGCCCATCACAATCCCAGAGTTTGAATGGCAACCTCAGTTCTTTGGGGGCCTTTTAGAAACCATACTTCTGGGAGGTGTGTCTACAGTTCTGGAAAAAAGTTCAAAAGCCTCAAAAGCCTACAGCAGACAGGGTCAGGGCCATAATTTTATAACAGGTCAAGGCCCTTATACTTCAAAGATAGGCTCAGAAAATCTAAGAAATTAACTTATTCACTTATAGTTTATTGATACTCCTACTACAGAACATGAACATTCTAAAATGAAATGATTTGCTCTCTATATAATATCATTTATAAAATTGTTGTGTATTTTGACTATCGCTATATTTGAGTATAAGGAACCAAAAATGCAAAGCCCTGGTTCAAGTTGGTGTATGAGACCCTTCAAAGTGTGTCTAACTGTTCCTGGATGCCACCGGTATTATAAAGAATGGCTACAAAAGGTTATGTATCAGCTACACAGAAACTAGACAAGTAAAATGAAAAGGGTGAGGAAGAACATAGGATTTTACAGGCTAGGAAACTTTGCCTTAAAAACAATTGATTCAGAAGCCACAGAGCAGAAGAGACCAGTGATTGAGTTAGCTCTGAAGAACACAGGTTTGCCCTGAAGAAACCTCTCAAGGTTCAGGAGTTGACAGACCCAGAGGCCTGTGAAGTGGGCTAAAGGTGGCACAGACAGAAAACTTGACACTTTGTCCTTTATGGAAAGAGTTGGTGTCAATTCCATCACACACTCCTGACTGTCTGATGGAGGAGTGTCTATGTGTTACTTTTATTATTAATAAAGATACTGCCTTGGCCCTTTAAGAAAACAGAAAATTAGGTAGGCGGAATAGACAGAACAGAATTTTGGGAGAGTTGGGGAGACAATTTAGGCAGTCGCCATAGTGAGTCGCCATGATTCTCCTCTCTGAGATGGACACAGGTTAAGATCTCTCCTGGTAAGCCACACCTCGTGGTGCTACACGGTTTACTAAATATGGGTTAAAGAAAGATGTGAAAATTAACCAATAAGAGGCTACAGATAATGGGCCAGACAGTGTTTAAAAAAATACAGTTTCCGTGTAATTATTTTGGGTAAAGCTAGCCAGGTGGCGGGACACAGCCCGCCGCTTCATTCTACAGATTGGCGCTCCAACGTGGTGACTAAATCCACTTAACTGCGCCCATTTTCCCAAATATTGTTTATAAATGTTCTTTTACATTTAAAGGGGGATATGATATAGATATGAATAATTTGCATTGGTATGGATTTTAAGGTCAATTTGTTATATGTATATGTATTTCTGATCTTGATTAAGGTATTGTAATTGTGTAGTTCATTTAAAACTGTAATGTATAATTAGGAAATATAGGTTGTTAATGGATAATCATCGATAATCGTCAAGCTTGTAGTCATGTTAGTTAGATTTTCTAGATGTGCACAGATATATTTCAGATAGACATTCTTCATATCTTTCAAAGACTACAAAATATGACATTTAAGTGTTTTAATAACTTAGGGTTTTCATGACAATGAGACACATCTGCTCCTGGCAATACCAATCTACTTTGAGAGGAAGATGGGCATTGAAGAGGCTCCTTATGGAGTTTGATAGCCATTTGGGCAAAAAACTGCTCTTGCCTGGACTGTTACATAAACTGGACACAAAGAATCCACAGAGAGAGGACTGCTAAACTTGCCTAAAGGTGAGATGTTCCTTCTGGGTTCCTGATTCATAAAAGAGTCTGCGAGACATTCTGCAGGACACAGCAAAAAGTGACTAAACTGTCTTTAAAATTTCCTGCTTCATGAAAAAGTCTGCTGGACACTATGGGCCTAAAGGCTAAAGATGGATGCCCCAACAGTACAGAGAAACTTTGGGTGACTGTCCAGGCAGCAAGTTGTCTCTCATTTCTAGAGTTTAAAAGCTGCATATTTCTTGTTTACTTAGGTAATATTATATCCTTCTGGAGTCTTTGATGGAGTTAAAAAATGGTTCATTAGTTAAAGTTTTCCTTAGTTATGATAAAAGATAAAATAGGTTTAAATATTTTAACTGTAATTCTTGCTTGATAACTGTTTTGTTATATGTAATTTTGCTATGTTAAAGTTAAAGCCTTTCTTTTTGTTTAAACAGAAAAAGGGGAAATGATGGAGGAGTGTCTATGTGTTACTTTTATTATTAATAAAGATACTGCCTTGGCCCTTTAAGAAAACATAAAATTAGGTAGGCGGAATAGACAGAACAGAATTCTGGGAGAGTTGGGGAGACAATTCAGGCAGTCGCTATAGTGAGTCGCCATGATTCTCCTCTCTGAGATGGACACAGGTTAAGATCTCTCCTGGTAAGCCACACCTCGTGGTGCTACACGGTTTACTAAATATGGGTTAAAGAAAGATGTGAAAATTAACCAATAAGAGGCTACAGATAATGGGCCAGACAGTGTTTAAAAAAATACAGTTTCCGTGTAATTATTTTGGGTAAAGCTAGCCAGGTGGCGGGACACAGCCCGCCGCTTCTTTCTACAACTGTCAATCTTGCTCTCTGGTCGGAGAAAGAAAGCTAGAGGTCATGCTTTGGGTTATAGAAAAGTCATTGCCCAGCAGATGCTCCTACAGCTCCATACACAAAGGTAACACAAATTGGACTTTTTTTTAAAAAAAAAAGAGAGAGAACACATGAAGTTGTGAGAAAAGAAATGGTGGAGAAATAGAGGAGGATGTGGGAGATAATTTGATCAAAACACACCTTATACACGTATGGCCTCCTCAATAGAAACAAGCAACCACAGCGAAGGACCATGGACTGGGAAGAAGAAAACCTCAGCACATCTATAATTATAGGGGAGCAAATATAGGAAATTAATAGCAGTTTACATATTAGGAAAACCCCAGCCTCCCAAGCTTAAAGATTGCATATGCCTTTATGCAGGAAGACACCCTAACAAAGGCCAATAGAAGAAATGAGGACAGACTGGGATCTGTGTCGGTGGTAGGATGTTAGCTTGACAAGCATAGGTTCAGGGTCCCGTCTCCAGCATCTCCAGGTGAAAGCAAGATCTGTAGCCCTCAGTGATGTGAGCCAGTGCATCTGTCATGCAGTTGCTCAAAATTCCCATCATTCCCCCCAAGTATGAGGAGATCACTATGGAAATTGTCTAAATAAGAGATACCTGAACCCAAAATAATCACAGAGAGTGAATGATGGAAAAGGTAAAGCAATTGCAGGACAGGTGAATCCAAATGCATAACTGTCAATGCTCTTTGAGAAAGAATATGATCTATTCTACCCATAGAGAGAGAACAAAAAGACTTTACAAAAGAGAAATGTGGCTTGAGGCATGAAAATAAGATTATAATGAATAAACAATTAGGACCCCTCAAGGAAGTGACTAGAAGTTAAAAACAGAAGAAAGAAATGAGAAAAACTAAGGAATTATTAATTAAAACTTCCAGAACGGTAAACAGATGTTTCCAGATTGAAAGTGCCCAGTGAGAGTTCTAATTAACGTTTGAAAACGGCCTTGTGTAGAAGATAGCATTGGAAAATATAAGAATGTTTGGGCAAAAAGAGAGAGCTTAAATGAATATCTGGGGGGAAAGAATCACAAAATATTTTTAAAAAGCTATAAAAACTCAAATCAAATGACTCAAATGAAAGTAGATTTAAAATAGAATATATTTTTCACATACTGTTACACACAGAATATCTTTTAATATTTTATTTTCAAAGTTCAAAATTCTCATTTTTCTTGGCCTCTTCTCAAGGAGTCAAACAGAAAAGATGAATCCATGGGGTCCAGGAAATTCAAAAGGCTCCAGGGGAAGACTGGGATCCCCAGATCTACAGCTCCTGGAGGTCAATAGTATAAGCAAGTCCCTTGTGGAGCAGAATAGAACATTCCTGATGCTCCTGAATGCTCCCGGAAGATGTACTGAAGAGGACATTGAGGAGTTGGAACACTTGGAGATGTATTCTAGAAAATGAGAGGGGACTAGAGAATGGATCAGTGAAGAGAAGATGGGAAGCAAGGGAGGCGACACGGTCAACACTGAGTTGCTCAGAAGAGAATCCATGGCCTTGTGCACACAGGTAGCGCTTACAATGATAAAGCAATAGTCTGAGGCTTAGAGCAGATCTGAATGACACCGTGGCAGAAGTACAGGGACCATATTCCTGACGGGAAGCTTGTGTAAGATGTGTAGTGTGTCACTGAGAAGTGAAATCTTCATCGCTGTGATAAAATGTCCTGACAATAGCAATGTAAGAAGGGAGGGTTGTTGTTGTTTATTATTATTATTTATTTTTTAGCACATCTCAAGGGCATAGCCTATCATGGTAGGGACCAAAGATTCCCTCTTTCAAGGCCATGACCCATGACCCTAAGGGTGCAAACAGAGTCAAAGGAGCCTCTCCTCGGGTGAATCAAACAGTCCAGAAAGTCTCAGAATTTGGCCTCACACTGGTTCTGGGGCCAGGTGGTATCCAAAAGTGCAAACCAGTGACTCACACTGAAGCAGGCATCACTATTATCTAAGGAAACAAGATCCCATGCTCAACAAAGGCTGTCTTCTAGCAGCTGGCAAGGGCAGCGGCAGGATATTACCAGCCTCACAAGGGACTGAGCTAGTGTTCCTGGTATTGTTCTTGATACATACCCAATGTAAGGCTCCCTTAACCAGGGCTTCTTTGTTGGTCAGGCAACCCGGAATCCTAGTAAAGAGGATGGGCCGAGGGTGACTGTTTCTCTGCTAAAAGGTAACAGACATATTTGTATGCATGTTAGTTTTAAATGGGGCCGCCCCAGGATAGTAGGCATTGGGAGGAGGATTAACAGCCACTTGACTTGACGTAAATAAGGATAGAAGAGAAACAACCTGCTTCCTGTCTCAAAGGGCTCAGGCAGGAGCCTCGATGAATGACAACAATGAGAATCTATTCACCATCTCACCTGCCCTCCTCCTTTGGGACTCAGACTAGCCTCCATCCTTTCAGGACATCCCTAAGAGTCCTCTGGGGTTCTCAAGGAGACCCATGTCACATGGGTACACTGAATGGGTTGTACATGTAAATAGAGCAATCCACACATGCACAGGGTGCTCTCGCCACGCATGGTGTTCTCCTTGCATGTTTACCGAATGACATGATGAAGCCATCCTGTGTGGTACTGCCTGGGCTGTCCAACTGTACAGCTATCCAGTGACCAAGAAGTCCCTTGAGAACTCCAACAAAGTATGGTATGAAGCTCGATCAGGAGCCTCTCATGACTTCTCTCATGCTGGCAAAGCCATGTGACCTCCTTGCCCAATAGCAAGTAGAAAATAGTCTATCCTTTTTTCTTTTTTCTATGAAAATACATATTGTTCATATGATCAAAAATGCCTTGAGTAGGAGTTTCTGTGGAATAGTTCATTAATTTTAAGATGGCATACAATAGAACAGGATGCATTGTGATATAGTCATATAAATGTCATTATGCTTTGTTCTTATAAGCATATCACTGACTTTGTTCTTTCTTATATATGCCATTAAGTTTGTTCATCTATATATGACATTTATACATGTGTTATTGTACTTATTCCCATTCATTTCCCCTCTATTGACTCCCCACATGACTTGTGAGCCCTTCTTGCTATGGGTCCCCACAGCAGTCTCCGCAGATGAATCTATAACAAAATATAAGATTATATACCCCTCATAGACAATGAAACGTCTCAATCATAGAGAAAAAAAGAAGTGTCTAGTTAAAATATGCAGAAGTGGAGACCATCACGATAAGCAAAACGGGTGGAGCTTGGAAAGATGAAAATCAAGTGCTTTCTTTGATGACAGGATCTGGATTTGCAGTATGAGTGAGCAGGGGCGGGGGGGTCTGCCTATATGCATGAGAATAGAAAGAAGTCTGGGAAAGTACAGGAATTCTGAGAGCATGGGGAGAGGACAAAGAGGAAAAGAAGAGATGTGTCATAGAGTAGCATGCATGATGGGAGCATGTAAACAGATGATGCAGTCACGGTGGAAGTCAGTATAGGAGTTCCTCAAAACACTAAAATAACCCCTCCATGTGGCCCGGCTCTACCATGCCCAATGATGTGCCAAGGGGACTTTAAGTCAGCATATCTCAGAGATGCTACTCATGAGCATTACTGTCCTAGCAGCAATGTAGAGTATGGAGCCAATCTAGCTGCCTATCAGGGGACACATGGGGATCTCTGACTTTTCATGCTGCTACTTCATGGTGTCCCATTCCTCCAGCCTCAGGCTTACTCTTCTGACTGCCCCAAAGCTGTGCTTCAGCAGCATTCATCTCTCCTAGGAAAAATGGTTTCAGCAGTCTAGTGACACAGCTCAGTTGTCACATTGCTGTCTAGTGTGTATGAGTCCCGGGGTTCAGTCCCTATGATTACACAGGCATTAGTGGTGGGTGCCCAGAGTCCTAGCCCTCTGAGGTAGAACGATGAAGACCAAAAGTTTAAGGTTATCCTGAGCTCCATAGCAAGATCGAGACCAGCCCTGGGTACCTGAGGCTTTCTCTGCAGGAACACACAAAGTAGATGTTTTCAGTTCTCACTCCCTGCACCTGTTTCTGTGTGTTGAGCCGCAGTGTTGCATAGCTCTTCTATGAAATGATAGAAATGTGTTAGAAAATCCCTGATTATTATTCTCTTCTACATTAGAAGCATCCATCAGGCTCCATTTTAATGTAATTGACAGGATTGAGAGACCTGGCTTTCAGGACAAACACACCATCCATTTCCCTGTATTGTTGTGAAGATTAAATAGGGTAATGTTTTGTAGTTTGTTGCTTGAACTTAAGCTCCTATTTTATTTATATCAATTTCTTAAAAGCTCTTCATCAGCAAACAGAATGTCACATATGAAGGCATGACATTCTCAAGATTAGAGACTGTCTGCTTCCTCCTAAGTGCAGTAAAGCAACTGGAATTAAAATGGAATTTTCTCAATTTACAAATGTTGCAAGTTCATGCTTCTAATATTAACTCATCAAAAAAATGTTTCAGGTTTCTTAGAACAATTTAATTACACTAGTTTGGCCAAAGTGATATTTTTTAAGTAATAAAAGTAAAATACATATAGTCAAATACAAGTCTAATGGAACACCAGGCACAGCCTGGTCTGCATTCAATTGAAGAAAGTAGGTGCCTATGTGGTGTTTACTGCACATTTTCTGTTTCTTTTCTTTTCCTCTGGAATGTCACCGAGTCCATTAATGGGGACTCATGCTCCAGGTAGTAACCTACAAGAGCATCTCTAAAACATCTGTTAATTTGATGCATCGAAACCTCTGAAGCTTCCTGAATTGTCTTCCATCTCTCTGTGACGGAGTGAAGCCATGTCTAAGGAGCACAAAAACTCTCCTCTCTGTAGCCAAGCAAGGAAAACACCTCACCCAGATTTCTTAAATGTTCCTTTTCATGTCTGATTCACTGACAGATTGCTGTTTTGATTCCTCAGTCTCTATAGAATTATCAGTGCATGAGGACTTTTAATAACTAAACTCAGAAAATGACATTTCCATCTTCCAGGTGCCTCTCTGAGCCCAGAGCTCAGGGCTACATGGCAGAGTCTGTCACAGGACAGGTTTATAGGCAACTGGAACTGAGCAGAGATTTGAGCCTTTACCTGGGTCCACAGCTCTTACGTCCTTTGAGAACCACTGCCTTTTCTTTGAACAAGGCACCTTGTTGTGCCTCCTGTCACTGAAGAAGGAAAAGTAGAAACTCTTGGACAGGAGGGTGCTCCTGAACCAGTACCAAAACCTGGCTGTTGCTTCTACTTCTCTATTTCTTTATTTCCTCATAGCAAGTCATTCTGCCTTCATATGGAAGGGTTAGGATTATCAACATGGAAACCTGAAGAACCAATGACGATGGTTTCTCTCTCTTTGGGGAACACTATTGGAGGCTGTCTTGTGACCTGTATGTAGGTCTATGAATAGCCAGATCCCAAACCAGATTAGAAGTCAATCCAAAACATATTTCCTTAAGAAAGTGAAGAGACAGAATCTCATCAGACAAAATTCTACAGTGAGGACAAATGTACTCGTGTTTCTATTTATTTCATTTCTAAAATTCATAACAAGTATTCCTAGTATCCTAGGTCATAAAACACCCCACCTCTCTGGCTACTTATGTCTCTCTAGCCTTAGTCTACTTAAGCTCTCAGTAGATGCTCACCACATCTCTGAAGTGGTTCTTACGTATTGATTTGTTAATAATGATTCATTGTGCTTCCTTCTACCACTAGAACAAATAGGCAAAGATAATTAATTCTTAAACTTGCTAATTATTTACCATGTTCTTTAGAGTTTGGTCCATACATTTGCATGAGAAGACAATTTAAAGGGTTTAAATTCCATTGGCTCCAAGAGGATTTCAGAGAACATAAGTCTTTATGTTTGGTCAGTTTTGTTTTGCAACATACTAGAACTAATTTATTTTATTTATTTATTTATTTTATTTAATATGTTTTTTTCTATATTTAAAAAATTTCCATCTCCTCCCTTCCTCCTCCCCCTTCCCTCCCCTCCCCTCCACCCATACCCCCCTCCCTCTCTCTCCAGGCCAAGGAGCCATCGGGGGTTCCCTACTCTATGATAAGACCAAGGTCCTCCCAACTCCCCCCAGGTCCAGAAAGGTGATCAACCAAGCTGAGAAGGCTCCCACAGAGCCCGTCCATGCAGAAGAATCAAAGCCCAGCGCCTTTGTCCTTGGCTTCTTAGTCAGCCTCCACCTAATTTAAAATCAGAAAGTAAAAGCATACAACATTATTGTCACATTTCTGTCCCATCTAATACCTTCTCATCCTTTTTGCCTCTTAACTTCAGACTGAAATGTGACAGGAGGATAAAATTACTCTTATAATTTGAAAATAGAAAACCTCAGCTTAATTCCCTTTTGAGTTCCTACTTCTTATTTTTAATGAGGTATTTGTGCACATTGTTCTTTTTTTTAAAAAAAAGAGTAAACAGATGGATTGCATTTTAGATGATTGCTTCATTCCTATTAACAGATCTGTCATGGCTATAATTACTTCCCCTGTTGAGAAGAAGGATATGAGAAGGACCCAAGACTGTGTGGAAGCCCTTGACAGTGTGGCAGGAGTGTGGATCTTCTAGTTAAAGAGGCTGACACAAACAGACCCAGGCGGGAGTGAAACTCTGCTTAGCACACAAGCTTAAATAAATGCATCTGAAAACCCAACAGACGTAATCAGAACTCATATATTGTGGTTTGTGACTTCATCTGAAAACACTGTGGCTACCCCGTGTTAGGCAGCAGGGGAACAGTGATGGAAGAAACCTAAAAGCAGCTGAGAACTCGGTGATCACCACCAGCGGTACTTAATCCACTGATAAAGAACTTACTCATTTGGGTAGAGAAGCTGGTTCAGGAGGTAAGCGCTCATTTGCGCATCTGATGTCTTGAGGACCAGGCAGCTTAAACAGCAAGTGTTTATTATGCATGGTTGGAAAGCTGGAAGCCAGAGCAGGCAGCCAGCATTGACAGGCTGTGGTAGGGCCTGATTCTTCCTCCTTGCAGAGGCCATGTCCCACTGTGTCCTCACATCCCAGTGAGCAAGCTCAGCTTCTTCTTTTTCTGGGGAAACACTGATCCCACAGCCGCCCTGGCTCAATGACTTTATCTAATGCCGGTTACCTGATGGGGACTTAGGTTGGATCTCTTTCCTTCCCAGTCTTGGATATGCTACAGAAAGTCATGCATCAGGAACATTCCTTCCTGGGTGAGGCTCTTTGAAAAAAATGTTCTCAAATAAGAACAGTGATATCAAATGCTAATGTCTTTAATGGCTGGCCAAAATGGACCAGGACAACTCTTCTGCAGTCCCAATAAGAGTATGCCAAGGCTGTTTCCAATTCTACATACTAACAAGCTATAGCTTTATAGCTTGATCAACTTTATGACAAGAGAATTCCCTTGTTTTAGGTCATCTTTCCTGACTATCAACAAGATGGCACAAGACTGGTACCCACTGCAAACTTGTGGTATTCCATCAGTCCTTAGTCCCCCTCAACTTTCTTTAGTGGTTTGACTTTTTGGACTCTCTGGTACCCACAGTTCCTCTAGATTTCAAAGATTTGCCTTGATTTCCCTTAGTGATATTAGGCCTCCCTTGCACCTGCACCTGCTATCTGTAGAATTAAATATGGTTATAGAATTCTCCCAGGTTTGTTCTGAGCCCACGGTTTCATGCACTGGCCTGCTTAAGGGTGTGTATTTTTCACCTCTGCAGACTCCTTCTAGGACGTCATAGAGTTACCTCTCCAGAGGCCTATGTCAAGAATACAAGCTAACTCTCTGTCACCCAGAAGTATAACCATTTCAGTAACACACAGTTCTTTAATAATGAGTCCTTTGTAAATCAAAGCAATTCTTCCTTCGTTTACTATAGATGCTATTGGCAGTCACAATCACTGAGAATTTTAACAGGATTCCAGGCTGTTTAGTCTAAGACACGATGTACAGATTCCCCCACAATTTGCTTTACCTTAGAGCAGACAGAGGTGTGGCCTGGGAGCTCCCTCATTTAGCGTCCTTGTGCACTGGAACAGTAATAGGTGGCCATCCTCTCTTGATGCAGAGATGCATCAAGAGGCTCTACAATAACCCAGGGGACAAAGCAAGTCTTTGAGGGAGTTTCTAGACTAGGAGAACTAAATAAAAAGACTCACATAAACTGTGGGGTGAGTGGCACCACCCCATGGTCTTGGGATCTGGACTAAATATAAAATAAAACAAGCTAAGCACCAGCATTCCCCTCTCTGCTTCCTGACACACAACTAGCTACTGTCATATCTCTTCCTAAAATATAAATCAAAACAATCCCTCCACCCTGGAGCTGTTTGTGCCAGGTGTTTTTGTTGCAACCCCGAGAAAAGGACCATGTTTCTCATTTCTCCTGGTTTTCTGTTTTCTTTGAGACTGTGTCTTGCTATGTAGACCACACTGACCTCAAACCTGTGGCTCTCCTCCTGCCTGCACTTCTCAAGTACTGGGAATGGAAACCTGAGCCCCTTCACTTGGCATACAGAAATGTTTTTACTCTGAATTCCGTGAACCTTGCCATGGTTGGGATAGGAAAGCGGTTTCTTTGACAGTTTATTCGTACTTTTAGAGCGAAAAGTGTACTACTTTCATGTAATTTTCATAGAGCTGGACAAAATGTTTTTACAATGAGACATGGAACAAAATGGGAATGGCAGGTCTTTGAGAAGTTAGGCTTCTTTGAGGGGTGTTACGTAGGAACTGCATTAGCAGGAGCAGGACACATATGGAATATTCTAAAATGCTCCTCTCCTGCCAGAGGACAGCCCTGCCCAGATGCAAGGAATCTTTTCAAGAGCTGAAAGGTCACAGTCCTTTGAGAAATGATGGATACATAAATTAAAAAGACCTATCCTGGTATAAGCTCTCTTGTCCCCATCTTCATACTGTTTTATTTTGTTCCCTGTGGATATTCAATTTTCATCGTTATCTGTGGTACGGAAGAAAATATGTTTTATCTTTCTGAAGCTTTGTGAAACCAAGCCTTGCTCCCAGACTTCCACTACTCCCATCCAGGAGTCAAGGATTCCAGGGGACAAATGGTGGCTTCACACTTTGATAGAGCTGGGGCAATCCTTCCTGATATCTGCCTATTTAGACTTGACTGCAGTTTTCTCTGGCATATTATTTCCTCAATCACCCTTTCTTCATTTTCTTTGACTTGGCTTTCAAGTCATTTTCTTTGACTTGGCTGCCTAAAATATGGATTTATTGTGATATAATCAGGATCAAAACAAAACAAAAATAATTATAATTTCCTTTCCTCCCCCCCAGCTTCTTCTGTGCTTGCTCTGTTTTACCTATAGCTCTGTTAAAAAAAAAAAAAAACATAATAATAATGGTATATTTCCTCATCAAGGTACACACATCAAAACCTATTTAATGTCTTCCTGTAAAGGTAGTTATAAGTCTGTTGACAATATCACCTAGATAGTCCTATTCCATTAGTTTGAAGGAAAGTCCCTAGCATTGTCTGTTAATCTACTTTGCTCATGACCCAATACAAAAACATCTACTGATATTTCCACTGAGGTCTGTAAACCACACATTGGGGTCAGAGGTGGTTATGTGTGAGAGTACAAGCTAAATCTCAGGTATAGATGACTTTGATTATTTAACCCTCACAGGTCCCTGTGTAATGTTCCTGATGAAACTGAAATACCATTTGTTCACGAAGCTGCTAGCCAGTCATGAACTTATATAAAATGGTTTCTAAATCACATATAAATGGGCAATTTCTGAAAGTGATGGAATCCCTCCTGTGAGGTATTCTTGAGGTTTCAGGCCATTTCCATCCTCCAGGGTCTTTTAAGGAAGCTGTTGCCTGGGCTGTGTGCACATAGTCCTGCTCACCAGGGCCACTGTTTTCAGGAGATGTGGAGGGGATCCCAATGCCCTTCACCCCAAATCTCAATGAGCTTCCCGGAAAATGCATGCAAACACAAGTACATTTATATACTTCAATTATCTTATGTATTCTTAACTTTATTGTCTGTAGAGGGAAACACAGATTTGGGCAAAAATATGTCAACCAACGTTTTACAGCCCTCCAATGATGTTAAAGCTGGATTCCTAAGCTATTTCTTTGGTAGAACTTTAAAGAGGCAGTGAATGAGCCGAGATCAAACTCTGGAAATAACAGTTAGGGTTTGAAGTAGGTTATCGGTTAACTAGGTTTATAATAGCAGAATCTTGCCCCTGAGTCAGATGTTTTGTTTCTTCTTCTTCTTTCTTTCTTTCTTTATTTGTTTGTTTGTTTGTTTGTTTTTAATTCCACGACATTCCCAAAGGCAAACTTGTGTGTTCTACAGAGTCCAAGCGAATGCAATGATTGTAGGCATGGCCTTCCACAGCTCCTGTGTTTCCCAGTTCCTCTGTCTTGCTCCAGCACTCAACATCTTATTCAGCTAATTCCTTATAAATTACACACACACACACACACACACACACACACACACACACACACGTTCTGTTTCTCTAGAGAGCCCTGACTAATGCAGGGGAGGGAAAGTTGGTTTATAAAGCTTGAACATGTGATCAACAGTTGTCTTCCTGGGGAAACCTGGCTAGGAAGGATAAATAACTATAATTTGTTCTCTAGAACAAGAAAACAACCAAGAAAGGACTGTAATGATGTTTCCTCAAAATGCAGCAGATTTTATGGTGCCCGTCACAGGGTTGTTGGTGACATAGACAAGAGACAGATGGTTGGTTTGGGGTCCCACAAACATCCAGGCAGGCAGCAGGCCTCATAAAAGTTAAGAGTGTCTGGATTACCCAACAAGGATCCGTGACCTGCAGGGCAACTGCCGGTTCTCGCTGTGCCTTGTGGAAATGGGTTTGATTTGGCGCCATGCTGTCGGCTTCCCATGCCGCAGTTCTTACCTATGGGGTTCTCTGTGAGTACAAGACTCTACCAGCAGATCTGCGATGCACCTCAGTAAGTTACCAGGGTACTTAAGTGTAAACAAAAGCTGCTCAGAGTAGAACTGGGGTGAAACTGACATTGCTGTGTTTCCTTTAAAGTGATCCCAACCCAAATGACCCCTCCAAAACCATCATCACTTATAATTAAAACACACACGTTACACACACACACACACACACACACACACACTTACTCTATATAAGTGACCCATTACAAATACATACTTTTTAAATGTGTACATTGATTTTACGAGTTTTAAAACGGCAGGCACATTGATAGCAACTGCACGGCAAATTAGCACCTGTGCTTATCTTCCTAGTCACCATGGAGTGGATACAGCTTTTATCAATTATCCCTCAATAAGACTGATTTGATATATAGCATGAAGTTGTTGTCACAGTAACATTAATTAACACACCCATCATCATGCAATTACCACACTTAACGTGTTGAGGCCAGGGCTGTGTAATATAAGGGCACTTGGGTCCTCTGAAATGTGGGGGGAAAGTAGGACATTTCAAGCAAACAGTACAGTGTTGACATTCACACTCTCCATGCTGAGTTCTGGAATTGATTAATCTTTTAAAATATGCCAATTAATTTTATATGCATGGGCATTTCGTCTGCATCGCTATGTGTGTACGCTGTGCATACCTCTAGCTGTGCTCCAGCTGTGCCTGATCCTCTCCAGCTGTGTTCCAGCTGTGTTCCAGCTGTGCACCAGCTGTGCACCAGCTGTTTTTCCAGCTGTGCTCCAGATGCGTTCCAGATGTGTTCCCAGCTGTGTTCCAGATGTGCCTCCAGCCATGCTCCAGCTGTGCCTGATCCTCTCCAGATGTGTTTCCAGCTGTGTACCAGCTGTTTTCAAGTTACATTTCCAGCTGTGTTCCAGCTGTTTTTCCAGCTGTGTGCCAGCTGTGCCCCAGATGCATTCCAGATGTGTTTCCAGCTGTGTGCCAGCTGTTTTTCCAGCTGTGCTCCAGATGCTTTCCAGCTGTGTGCCAGCTGTTGTTCCAGATGTGTTTTCCAGCTGTTTTTCCAGCTGTGTGCCAGCTGTGCTCCAGATGCATTCCAGCTGTGTGCCAGCTGTTTTTCCAGCTGTGCTCCAGATCCTTTCCAGCTGTGTATCGGCTGTTGTTCCAGATGTGTTTCCAGCTGTGTTCCAGATATGCCGGATACTCTGAATGATAGTCTCTATCCTGACTGTTTGGCTATGACCCTAAGAGGCACATGCGACAAACACAAATACCTGGAACTCCGTGTGATGGCATCGAGCTGAAAAACTTCCCCGCAATGAAACAAAAAGATAACCCACAGGATGAGTGGTGGCCGACGGCCAGTGTCCTAGGTGTCACTCCACAACTCTTGACTCAGCATGTCCCCTGCTAGTCACTGAGCCCCTCTGAGTCGCCATGGTGTCCCTGCCCACATCTGCATAACCGCCTGGGGTCAGCAGAACCAAGGCCGAACGCCCCAGGCTTCTGGAAGTGTAACTGGTGCCCAACTAATGGGAGATAATTATGTCTCAGAGATGTCTGGGCTATAATTTTTGGAAGAAACTGTTGAGAACTCCCACACATACCAAATAACTGTCTGGTACTTTCAAAAGCTTTGGTCCAAAATGATCCTAGGTAAAGATCTAAAGATAAGGACTATATATGAGAAATAGAATTTTGGTTAACATCCCATAACCAGATTTTGGCAATAACACAAATTGCTACAAAAATCAAATAGTTTGACCCAAAGCTCTTGAACAAAGAAAACATGAAGTAATTGGACTTCTAGAAATGGAATATTTAGTACTGTTACAATTTTTGATGATTTTGATTTATTTCCTCTACAATGTTATATAACCAAGGAAAAAGTGCTCTCTCACTTTTACTCTTGGTCTCTCTGTATCCTCACCTCCTTCCCAACTTTCCTACCCTCTGATTATCCAGATCAGCCTCACTCATACTGCAGCCTCCAGTCTCCAGTGTCCAGAAATCTGATGCAAATGTCATTCTTCTGAACTCACAGAAAGACAAACATGCACGACTATTTTTTTAAATTTCCATTTGTAAGCATGTATGCCTAACTTCCTCCTACACAGATATAGATCGCTTGCCACTTACTGACAGCAGGTGGTAGGGAGGCCTCTGTGGTCACGTGATGAGCCCCAGTGCCCTTCTCTTTAATCACAGCATCCAAGGCAGAGTGTATGCACCCGCTCTCTTTCTCCTCTGTCACATCAGACATAAATGATGGATTGCTCCTTCAGATGAGTTTTCCATAGGGGCTTATTGTATGTGCCGTTTGGATAGTTGATAGTCTGGCTGTTCATGAAACAGTTGCTTATAATTAGGAGTCTGCAGGTGCTACTTTGTGGCTTAAAAATTATTCTAGATGTTGATCAGTTCTGCATGCATGGAGTTTTTAGGTGCTTGAAATGTCTGTTTCACTTGCCATCATTATCCTATGCTTTCAGCCAGTTCTTAGCAGTAGGATGCATGATGCTGAGCTTCTGCTGGGTAGTACGGGTTTGTGCAGAGATGAATCTGTCCTCTATAAGTGCCTTTTAAAAGCAGCTTTAGTCCTGGCTGTAAATGCTCTTGATGTGGCCAAATCCCAAGCAAATTAGTGTGTGACATAGAAAGATTTTTTCCAGAACTGGGTCTGAACAGAATTGGGTCCTGTTGTGGTTCAGCTCTCCCCTGCTCTGTGGTCATGTGTATATTGCATATGTTCTGGCATATTCCATTTCTGTATATCGAGAGGGGCAGTAAGGAACTAGTAAGGACTGGGCAGGCTATTGTTAATGCCATGGAGGCAATGGACTTAGTCACTGTGTACACTCCTCGTGCTGCCGTCTATGTGGATGCAGCTGGAGTCAGGTAAGGTTGCTGTGGAGCCTCTTCCAGCATCTTCAGCACGGCTGTCATGTAAAGCCCACCTACAGAATCTCCTATCTAGAGCTGTGTGTGTAAAATGCAGATGATCTTTGGGTTTAGGCCATTGCTTTCACATACAGAACCAAAAGTGTCTAAAGAGATGGAAGCCCGCCATTCTAATTCCTTGCACCATACCCTGTGCCTTCTGATCTGGAACTGGGCTTCCAAGCAGGGAGCACTTACCACCTATGGTAAGTCACAACATACAACCAGCTTCCACATCTGAAGTGTGCTGTGCTTAGGAGCCTGCATGTTGATGATTTGGTGTCTTTGCAGGAAAAATGTGAAATAGGTAAATTATTGCAGTGTATACCTGTCTACATCATGCTTGGCTTATTATACTTGGGTAAAAAATATATATTATGGAAATCAGTTTCATTTTTTTTACTTTCTTTAAGTTTCTGTTCAATTTAAAATACAGTAAGTGGCTCGTGTTCTATTCCTATAGGAAAGGGTCAGCCAAGAGCAGTGTGGTAGATTTTAGCTAACTATAATACCCCATTAATTCTGTCGATTTAAAACACTGTTGAAGTCATTTGTATATTTTAGAATTAGTGTATGTCTGTCACGTCTAATGTCTTGTTTATTCTTCATCATCAGAAATACGTGCATTAAAACATTAGAGATGACCATGGTGGCAGAGCCCTGGGAGGTTTCAAGTTCGAGCCTAGCCTGGGTGACATGTAAGGCTCTGTCTCAACAACAAAACACACCATCATGTTGTTTCAACCTGTTGAGAAGCTCATGGACAGTTCTCTTCCTAGAGTCATTGCCTGCATCTCTCACGTGTCCATGGGACAGAGGGGAGTGTTGCCTTCACTAGGGGTTTCTACGGTAATAGCATAGTCCCCTTCTCTTCATATCCTCATTCCACCTAAGCGACTTTCCTTCAACGGTTGCACCTTCTTGCACCCTAAAATCTGACCCAGCTCCATTCAATAGAGACAGTAGCCTGCCTCAGAATTCAGTCTGCTCCCAATATTATACTGACTTGAAATACTTGCTTCCCTTCTCTACCTGTTCCCACTGGAGAAGAGACCCCATGAAGCCACAGGCTGACTTGGAGGACGGAGTTTATGGAGTGAAAATATAGATAGATCCTGAGCTCCTCCAAGAGGTGCACTACTCCCCCAATGTATTCCTGCTGACGTCTTCTTACTCACTGTTCACTTTCTAAGTATGCAGAACCTCACTATGAGGATGTACTTCAAAGGAACTGCATATATAGACCGAGGTCACATGACCAACAAAATGATGCTAAAGTTAAATTTGCAATGTTCCCCTCGATGTTGCATGAGAAGCTTGCCCTTGGCATAAGTCTTAGGATGTGCCTGCTCCACACAGTGTTTGTCTGATTTGAGCACCTACACTCTTAGTGCCTGGACACTCTAACCAGGGGGCTGAGAATGGACTAAAACACTGGTTTGCAGTCTTTAATTTCATTACCATCCTTACTTGAAATTGGGCCCTTAGCATTTGTATAATGTAGTTTTTAATTGAATTGCTTTTTTTATTCTATGAACGTATTGTATTATGATCAGCTTGGCAGGGTCAGAGCAACTATAAGAAGACATGTTCAAACTATGGCTCTGTGCCTCTCATGTTCTATGAGACTGATCCTACTGGGCACAAAAAGAAACAAAACCTACACATGTAAGGCTAAGCGCTTATAGTCTTGGGACTGAAAGCAACTTCTAAGGACATTCATTATGAAGGTCACCCCAATAGCACAGGGCTCCCAGGAATTGGGAAGCTGGATCAAGTATGTCTTCAGGCTCTGACCTATTTTCTGCTGGGACTCTCCCTCTGAGCTCATAAAATCCTCTCAAAACATCCTTTCATTATTGTTCCTTATCTCATTTTGTTCTTGTGTTCAGCAGATCAGTCTAACTCTATGCCCTCTAGTTAGATGATTCTTATCCAATCTTTTCTTCAGTTTATGTATTAAGTGTTCACTATAAGAGTGACTCGCTAGAGCCACTCTGAGCTCAGCTCAGCGTGTGGGAGTTGGATCATAACACAAAGAGGATGTTCTGAAAGGTACCTGGTTCAAGCACCCCCTGCAGCACAGGTGAATTCACTTCGCCATCACATCTGACATGAAAACCTCTCACCACGGTCTTTATTAAACATGACCACATTTTCCATCTTTTTGTAAGAACAGGAAGTACCCCACATCCAATAAAATGTCAAGGTTATTAGGCTGTGAAAATGTTTAAACACCTAGATATGCATCGTATCATAATTTTGAAATCTAATATATCCAAAATCCATGGATAAGGACAGTTTTACATTTATAATATTTTACCTGTTTCTTAATAATTGCACAGAAGAATTCATGAGAATCATTTGTATGGAGGCAAAAGGTAAAATTTAGAAAAAATTATAGGCAAACATGAAATAGAAACCAAGTTTTTATTGCTTCAAAACCGACAGATGATAGAGCTGACTGTGATGGTGATGATTAAGGTGGTAAGGATGGTGATGTTGATGGTGATACTCATATAATAATAGGAATAGTGTGTGTGGTATATGTGTTTATGTATGTATGTTCGTATATGTGTATATGTGTATGTATGTATGTGTGTGTGTATGTATGCACGTGCAGCAATAAGCGAGTGAACTCAAAGTCTCCTGTATGGTAAATAGACACGTTATTGAAAGTTTTGTTGGAAGATGTTGTGTAACTCCTGTCTGTATTAACTCTTACTGGGCTGTCTAGTCTACACAGAACAATTTCCAGTGTCTGTGTAGACATGTCAAGAGCCCAAGTCCTCAGACCATCGCCAAATGTCACCATTTCCACCAAGCTAAACCAGCTGACAATGACAAAGCATAACCATTCAAGAATACAGAAATTTATTTGCTGACTGTACACCTTTTAAAGTTGTTCTGGAATTTGTCGTTCATTGCTAATCTAAATTAGTAACGCTGACAGACAGCCCTCCCCTGTCACCTTAGGGAGATCCTGTGAAGGACACTGCATTTAAAACTGAGTCACTTAATGGCATCAAACTGGCCCTGAAGAAAGATGGTTCATTGACTTTAAAAGAGAAAGCAAAAGGTCACCATCTTATGGATGCCATGGACCCACTGAAGTTAAGATCTACTTTGCACAGCCTTGCCATCTATTACAGCAGTTAGCAGGGCCTAGTTAGCAGTGCGTAGTTAGCTGGGGAATAGTTGTACCATTACGTTTTATGAAAGAGACCTAAGAATGGGCTGAACTGAGCTCCCCCAGGAAGAGCTGCCTAGAGGGAAGCTGACCTTTCCCTGGTCACAACCTTCCTTCTGTCACCGGGTTTTCAAAGAACTGTTCCGTCCTTTGACAGATTTGCTATCTGCCTGGGTCTGGCCAAGGAATTCTTTTTTTTTTTCTTTTTTTTTTTTCTTTTTTTTTTTTTTTTTTTTTTTTTTTTTTTGGTTTTTCGAGACAGGGTTTCTCTGCAGCTTTTTTAGAGCCTGTCCTGGAACTAGCTCTTGTAGACCAGGCTGGCCTCGAATTCACAGAGATCCGTCTGCCTCTGCCTCCCGAGTGCTGGGATTAAAGGCGTGCGCCACCACTGCCTGGCTCAAGGAATTCTTTAAAAACATTATGACAGAACCAGAGGGAACATTAACCAGAGGGGCTAACCTCATGGACTTATCAAGGTCAAGTTTCTCTTGTAGAAATGAAGGGAAAATATGCTGTGTCATATTTTCGTGTAAATTAATAGGAAAAACCAAGGTTTTATTCATTTTGCTGATCTTTCCTGGAATGTATAAATTATGACATATCTAAATATAGCACATTATGGAAGGACATTGAGATTTATTTTAAACTCAAAAGAAGAGAAATAAGTCACCGAATGGCAAAGAAATCCAAGAAGTCATTTAGTGATCTGAGCTTTTAATTTACTTTAAAAAATAATTATATATGTCCTTTGACATTTTCATACATCTCTAAAATATGTCCTAGTTACCCTCATTTCTCAACCCTTATAACCCTGATTCCTCCATACAAGTCACCATTAAACGAGAGAAAAATTCCAGTGCCATTGAAAACCTCTGAGATTGGGAGGCTAACTTGAAATTGCCCTGAGAATCTTCAAAAACAAAAATCGCCAAGCTTCTAGCAAGTGGATCCGAGGGGAAGGCTGATGACTGGTAGCTGACATGCTGAGATTTGAGAGTCCTCCATGCTCTCTCAGAACTACTGTTAGTGACTTCAGTCAGCAATGACTGACCTTTGTTAGGGTCTACCTCTTCCAATAGAGGATGGGCAGTGGTGATTGTCATTTGCAGGCTCCATTCAAAACACGTGTGCAGCTAGTGATTTGCCATCCACTCTGAACTTCTGGACCGCTGTGCCTGGCACCTGCTGTTCTAAGCAGAAGCTTTCTTTCCTCTGTCTGAGCCCAGTTTAATGCTCTCCCCCGAAAGCAGTTTGATGACTGAGTCATTAGGTTCCCATCACGTTCAAATATTCAAAAGCCATTTAGGAAGAGAGCACTGTCCAAAGTGCTCTTGCAGGTCGTCTGTGGGCTGGTGGAATATTTTTAAATTACTTTTATGAAAAAGCACTCTTTACTAGTCTACCTATTTTTAGACCTACGTCCCAAGCTGTGGATTATATAGCTGTGTAACAGGAGACTGAGGTAGGAAACTTTCTCTCTGCCAATGTCAGAACCGTGAAATATCAGATGGTCTCAAGATAGAGCGTGCACCCACCTGTCTCTGGCACACTGGATCATTGTGACTGACTGCAATGTTGCTTCAGTTTGCTTAAGCCAGATGAACTTCCTTCCTTGGGTAAAAGAAGCTCTTGAGTGTGTAGATGTACACAGGAAGGGTACTAACTGGCACTGAGGTTGACCAGCAGCAAGCCCTTTAAAGTGATTTATGCATTGTAAGGAAATGAGTGTGAGGAATCATGTTTCTATTTTTTCCCAGGCTGCAGGGCCACCTTGGTTTTGTCTTCATTCTCCGCAGTGAGGAGCATGACCTGAAATGAAGGGATTTTCCACAGACCTTAGGTAGTTGGATTTAAGCCCACTCCGATGGCACTGGCAAGGGAGATGCTTGAGCGTGGATGCCCTGCTGCCGCCACATTCTGTCATGGTCTGATGAGTTGCTAGACTAGAGAGGAGCTTTCTAAAGTGATCAGTTACAGAGACTCTCATTCCTATGTTGTGTCCTTGTTCTTATCTTGCTGCGTTTTGCACCATTTTCTAAATATAAGATTTATGCCTTATTCATGCATAACCCCGAGCTACCCAGAACAGTAACGTAGAAATGTATTAGGACAAAAGTCTATTGATGTGATGGTAATTCCAAGCACCATAAAACGGATAACACCTCGGCATCATTACCATGGAAACGGGGCGTTTGAGCTTTTCACTCTGCCCAATCTGTGCGTCCTCTCTAACACCTTTGATGACTCTCTGAAACACACACTTTCAGTCCATCTCACCTTTGAGATTTAGGCAGAGAGTGAATCAACAGTCAGAAAGCCAAACAGCTGCTGAATCTGTGGCTTTTCTTACAAGGACCAGAGTAGCGTGTCAGAACAGGAGCATGAGGATGTGGGAGAAGACAGGCTTGGAAGACTTGTACTAGGATATAGAAGCCATTAGACTTCTCTGTGGAATTATCACAAAAGTTGAGAGATCTTGAAGCAGTCAAAATCTTCTGTATGGCTGACAGGTCCCATCCATGTGTCACTTGCGCCCATGCTGTATGAAGTGGTAGTCACTAAATCTCCAACATGCACTGGAACAAAAGACAGGTGCATGCGAGTGATTGGTTTTCCCAGCACATGGATGTCTGGTTTAACTCACAGCAATCTCATCCCAATATGCTTGATTATATTCCTCTTATGATGGAACAAAGTAGCAGTGATAATGAACAAATAGCATAAGTTAGGGAAAGGTTTTAAGGATGTAAAAGACAAATACCTTATGCATTTGTCTTGTCAAATAAGATCCATGAGTAAGCTTAGGGTTAGGTAAGAGTTTAAACTAGACGTGGAAGGAGAATTTGATTTAATGGGAAGTAAGAGATCCTTAGGGATCTAAGGGGATGGAATTTGGTCCCTGGGTAGGAAAAAGGCAATGACAACTGAGATTAATGCAGGGACAATCCACTTTCAGGGCAGAAGGAGAACAAATAAGAGTTAGAAAGAAAACAAAACAGATGTGTTTGTTGGTTCTAACAAACAGCCCATTGTGGCTTTATTCTGACCCCAGGGAAGTGATCATTTCCCTAGTGGGTGTTGATTTTGAGAATAGATTAATTTATTTGTTGATTAAACATTCTGGGCCTTATTGCAGAGTATGCTAATTTGTCTCTAAGCATGTTGTCTCTAAGCATGGTGAGTGGTGGCACTCTAGGTGACACGTGAGAGAATAACAGAAGATTGGTAACCAGTGGTTGAGGACGTTATTTGTGTTCTATCCAAGTTCTAACCCAGCCTCACACTGTTTAGCTTTCATAACTAGATTTGGCCAAGAAGGTGATAGCAAGGATGCTTCCTTGTTAGGTCCAAATGAGTAAACAAAGGAAGAAAGAGGCAGGGTATGTAGAAACAACAGGGTAGTCTGCATGAGAGAAGCAGATCAGAAGGAGGTGTTACAGGATTGGAGGATTTCCAGGTGCATGTGTATGAGTCTGTGCATTTCCAGGTGCATGAGTATCTGTGCATTTCTGCGTTTAGAAAAGTGAATTGCACCGCTGCCTGGCTGAACTGTGCATACTGAAGGACACAGTAACTGCTGGAGTCATGAGATACTGAAAAAGAAACAAAAAGCCAGGTGGTGGTGGCACACACCTTTAATCCCAGCACTATGCATTCAAGGCCAACCTGGACTACAAGAGCTAGTTCCAGGCTCCAAAGCCAATGAGAAATCCTGTCTCAAAAAACAAAACAAAAAAGGAACACTAAAGAAAATAATACCTAGCACAAAGAGGTAAATATATTATACATATTTATATTTTACTTGCGACTATTCATGTGTGAAGACTATCCTGGTAAATTTTAGTAACAGAAATCAGTCAATATCGACATCGAAGTAGGTCCTTCTAAGACAACTTTTGTAGATGTTCAATGCCACTTCCCTGATATTAAATGCACGTGTCTCTTTCTCCATTTGTGTTTACTTGTGATCATAATCTCACAGAGTTTTGCTGGTCCCCCTTCGTGGGTACCAGTCAAGGATGTCTCGCAGCAGTGTGATGACTTGAACAATGTTCTATATTCTCACCTCTATGACAACCATGAAGGAGACCTGATTTCTTTCTATATTGGGCCCCAGATATATGGACAGGTTCTGACCTACATTTCATTCTCAATTGATTGGTGAATATGAAAATGTGAACGAATGGGTAGAATTGACAAGGTGACCTTAGGAAGGAGTGTTCTTCATGACATCCACTTCTTATTAGCAACTACTGTGATTCCAGCCCCATCCAAAACCATGAATGACAAAGGGCAGTGCAACTGCGTGAAGATGCAGGGGAGAAAAGAATGGGTGTGTTCTATAGTGAAGAAAATGGAAATCAGCCAATAGAGAGAACCTAGTGCAGCCTGACATATTGCCTTCCAATTTCAGTCCCTAATATACTTGGAAGTCTGCCTGCTTAGGCATCCATGCTTCTCCTAAGAGCTGGGCAATGCCTCAGGCTAAAGAACACAGACAACTTCCAGGGTACAGCAGTATACGTTTGGTGTATGTTACATATTTTTCTCATGAGACCCTGGGAAAATGACAGTTTGTAGAAAGCTAAATTTTCTAGAGAAAGGAGCCCAGATTAACTGTATTGTATGAGATGCCTCATTTCTCAGTGTGATACTTTAGGAAGAAGCCGTTAGTTCAGAATTTCTTGCCTTTTGTTCTGAAATGCCCATTACATCTCAAACACATTGTATTTATTGTAATATAATTAGATTCTATTCAAAGGATGTGAGTGAGATTGTGTTGAAATTAGCTTCATTCTGAAGCTGGAAAACACATTATTCTAATTTATAAGCGTTGTCTACAAAATCTGATTAGTGAAAGAAATGTTAATTCAGCCTTTGTTGTTGAGAGATTTTATTCAAGAAGAACTTGACGGGAGCATTCTTTCTGCCTGGGCAAAAGTGCCTTGGTCGCAGAGGAGTTGCTCCTAACCAGCTGGGACTTAAGTTGTCAAAGAAAGAAAAGGAAAATACCTTTTGTGTTTCAAATGAACACTGCCTTAAATCATGGGGCTTTTCACTGGAAAAAGTGAACTGATAAGCTCTCAAAGACAGGGACAACAGTCCCTATCAGTGGCCTGCATAAGGCCTGGAGCACTTGAAGGCAGACAGTGTAGGTGTTTAATTACCCTGAAAGTAATGTTGATATTTATACAGACCTGTCAAGTTGAGATTTTTTTTCTTAAATATTGATTTGTGATGATCTGCTTTACTTCTGGTAACTCCAATTCCCAGAATTGAAGACTTTGTCATTTAAATGGTTCTGTTCTGTGCTCTGATCCGCTCTTTCCTAAGGCAGCTGTCTACCTGTGTTCCTAGGGTGCCCATGTAATGAATGACAAACATCACATTTTCCTTCTTGAGGTGAATTTTGTCCAACAAGGATAAAGGTGTAAACAATGAGGCTGGGTATCTGTGTTAAATAGCATCAGTTATTATAGCCACTTATAAAAAGAGTTGCTTGGTCATAGATAGATAGATAGATAGATAGATAGATAGATAGATAGATAGATAGATATAGATATATAGATATATAGATATATAGATATATAGATATATAGATAGATATAGATATATAGATATATAGATATATAGATATATAGATATATAGATATTTTTTTTTGCTTGGTCATATCTATCTATCTATCTATCTATCTATCTATCTATCTATCTATCTATCTGACCAAGCAAATATATGTAGATGACCAAGCAACTCTTTTTATAATATATTAATATATATTATACTTCTTCATGTGTGGTATCTGTAATCTGTGTGTCACCAGTTGATCTAAGCATTTTTCCTCATTTTATTTTATAGATCAGTCAAATAACATAAATATGATTTTCCCACAATCCCTCATTTAAAGAAAAAAAATCCAGAGTTGAAATTAGAAAGCAATTTTCACATTCAGTGTGCCCTCAGAGGGAAAAGATCATTTCCAGCGTCGTGAAGTCATCCACTCAGACACTGTCCAGAAGTGCACATACGGGGAGACGAAGGGAAGGACGGAAAGGCATGAATGAGCAGGTGCTGATGCTCAGGCTCACATGGGGGAGGGGCAGCCCGATTTCATCACATGGTTCCAGGGAAAAGACGAGGGGAACACATGATTGACAAACATCCCATGTCCCCCTTCCTTTTGGACTACTCCACTGACTTAGGTACCAAAATTATTTCCAGTGTTTGATCATTTCCTCTGAAACTGAGTAAAACTGAGAAAAGTGAAACTCTAGAGCTGGGCTGACTTGTGTTTCCACAAATGTCTCAGTAATGCAGTGGTTCTTGATCTGTGAGTCATGATTCCTTTCGTTGTTGAATGACCCTTTCACAGGGGTTGCCTAAAATCACAGGAAAACACAGATATTTACATTATGATTCACAGCAGTAGCAAAATTGCAGTTAAGCAATGAGAATAATTTTATGGTTGGGGGTCACCACAACATGAAGAACTGTATTAAAAGGGTCGCAGCGTTAGGAAGGCTGAGAGCCTCTGCAGTAAAGACTTTTGAAGTAACCTGATTTTCATTCAACAAAGGACACATGTAATGTGCCTGCATGTGGGTGAAAGGGGACACCCAGTTCTGAGTGGATATTAGAATTCAGGCTTGCTTTTGAGTTCAGCCTAAGAGCAGAGCCCACCTGCTTTAACTCAATGTCCCATTAAGTCTGGGCACATCTGCTCCACTGTTTCCCTTCTGTTTTCTGTGCCTGGAGTAGACTCATAGGCATCTTTTGGACAACACTAGGAGTTTCATGGGGGAAATTCAGCCCTGTCCTAATCCCAGGATTCAAAGTGATTGATACAAGTTCTGTGACCATGGATACCACAACATCCCAGGAGGTCTACTCTCTCTCTCTCTCTCTCTCTCTCTCTCTCTCTCTCTCTCTCTCTCTCTCTCTCTCTCTCTCTCTCGACGGCTAGGAAATCTCGGGAGCCTTCCTGCCTTGAGGATTTCCTAAAGAAATACTGCTGTGGAAGCCACCCATGCATCAACTACTCCAAGAAAGTCAGGACCCTCACAAATGAAGGAGCCAGGCAGCTACATGATCATGCTTTGCCATGACAACTACATCCTTTGCTTTGTTCTTCAGGGATCTCTTGGGCTTTCTTCCATGCGTGGCTTAATTTACTGTGGCTCCGTTTGGAGTACAGCTTTCTTCCTAAGAGGTTCAAAAGCCCCCAGCACTTGCAAATGTGACTCGTAGTCACCTGTACAACACAGGCCTTACTCTTTTACAGAATTAGAAGTTCGCGACCTGAGCAAAGCAGAGCCCGGATGTAGTTCTGTACAGTCTATGCTGCTCATTAAATTTACAAAGAGCCCCTCAGTCTCCATGGCTGATGCTAAACCGCTTCTGTCCTTAAGGTTTCCTGGAGCCTGTGACTATTGACTTCCATTATTTTCAAAGACTTATCCTTTCTTTGATACCAGTGGGAGCATTCTTTTTACCATCAAATGTCAGACAATAGAGATCAAACAACTACCAAAATCGTATTGAGTGTTCAGAGTGAAAAGCTGGGCAATAATTCCCCCACTAAAATATGTTCCCTTTTTATTCCTTGTTGTGTTGCCCAAACATACGACGAACATACTGGGGAAATAGCAAGTATGTGGGACACCTGAAACCACTCACAGTGAGGTGGACTATCACTTGAAATTTATAAATGCTAATTTCTTGGGAGGAAGGTCTTTGCGTAGTGGCGCTCAACTTGTGGGTCGTGACCCCTTGGGGTCAAACTAAGGGGTCACTTAGTATCAGAAATCCTGCATATCAGATATTTACATTATGATTCCTAACAGTAGCAAAGTTACAGTTATGAAGTAGCAACGAAAATAATATTACATTTGGAAGTCACCACGACTGTAATATTAGACTGTGTTAAAGGGTCAGTATTAGGAAGACTGAGAGACCACTGTGTTGGAGGCTATTTAAGGCTGGCCAGAGTGAGGCTGAGGGAAACAGGTACCCTCGCTCATGTTCCTGGGACCTCTGCATTTCTGTCTATGTATCTATTTCAATATCAGAACACTTGCCATATCTGCTGCCAGTACTGAACATGCTCTAATTCGAGATCTTGATTTGTTATTTATATTATTTTGTTTGCGTAAGTGTTGGTGCATGTGCATGTATGTGCATCATGTGTGTGCAGTGCCTGCAGAGGAAAGAAGAGGGCACTAGGTCATCTGGAACTATAGTTATAGATGGTTGTGGGCTGCCATGTAGGAGCTGCGACCAGAACCCAGGTGATCTGCATGAACAGCCAGGGCTTATAACTGCTAAGCCGTCTTTCCAGCCCCTAATTCAAGCTCAGTATGGACTTCAGTTGTTCAGTGATAGTCTCTAGATCATGACTGCACGGTGCCTCTTTGTTCAATCCATGGCATTAACACCGTTACGTCCCTGCCTCCATCAGAACCTGCAGTATTTCAGCACATGCCCCCAGCACACTCCTCCAGTGCCCTTCAGCGCGCATCCCTATGTTCTCCCTCATGTTTATGTCCAACCTGAGCTTTCTAACAGGCAGCACTCTCTAACCCACGCTCAGCATGCATCTCTAAATCTACACTATGTATCTTCAGTTCCTATGTGAAAGGAAGCTTTGCCTTGCCTGGGCATCCATCCTGTGTCTCGAGCCTGGCCTCCATTGTCGTGGCCACGGCCAGCGATGTCCCAACACAGATGTCTCTTCTGAGATTTCCTCTCTGCAATCCCCACTCTTAACACACCATTATTGATTGACAAGTAACTGTCTCATCCAGATTATTCTGTGGGCCAGTGCTTTTTGGACTCAGACCTGGTATGTCACCAGGATGTGCCACGACAGATGTGTGGATACTTCCATGCCCAGGACTTTCCTCTAAGCCTTCAGGTAGTCCTGCCATGAAGCACGGGTATTTCCTACTGCTCTGACATGGGCTTTCCCAGGATTCTGTTCTCCGACTCCCACTTTCTTTGCCTTATGTCAAAGTTTTACATTTATTGATTTATCTGATTTTTATATCTGAGAGAAATCTCTATGCAGCCCATGTTGGGATGAAACCTGCCAGCATCTTGCCTCAGCCCACTGAATTCAGGGATTGCATGTGTGCACCTCCAAATCTAACTTTCAGCTTTTAAACAGGACAGAAATAGGCCTGTACCTGTCACATTCTTTAAAACTTGAGATTTATATGCAAAATAGGTAACACTATGGAATTGGAAAACCCCATAATATAACACTTTAAATTATGATCCACCATCAAATCTATGCCATTTTTACTTATATTTCAAGTTGATTCAAATAAACTGCTGAAAATGTGATGCTTATATTGATTTTAAATATGAATTTATCTTTATTAACAGCATGTTAAATATAAAACTCAACTTATATTATCTTACATTTGTGTATACCGCATGGAAATTAAAAGCTGCTTAATTTAAATTGTGTAGGATAAATAACTATTTTTTTCATGTAAATGTGAATTTAGTTTAATTAGCAAGTATTATGTAAATACATGCAAATTATTCCTTAAATATTTACATAATGTAAAATTTAAAAATTTCTGTTTACTTGTTAATATAAACCTGAAAACAGTCAATACAGCTTGCATAATTTATGGCTGGAGACTTTAGGCACAAGGGCATTTGAGTTAATTATGTAGTTAAAATATTCAAAAAAGAACTTATTCAAACTCCACAACATCCAGTCCTCATGCAAATTTGAAACCTTACTCCATTCCAGGTGATTCTTTATGTAAACGAGCCCCAATCTCGCTCTGAAGTGCTCCCCACACACCGAAAAGAAGGAAGAACAATATGTGCAGAGAAGCCTGTTTGCAAAAGAAAAACGAAACAATTTAAAGCCCACTTAAAGTGATTGCCTATGTACCAAATGCATGTATCAAAGCTAAGTAGAAATATTGGTCTGATTTTTAATGTTTTAATTTTCTGAGGTAATAAAAGAAAAGAAAAAAGTCATCTAAGATAATTACAGTATTTGGAAAAGTTGTCAAGATTATTTTGAAAGCCAAATTAAAAAGAAGCATTTATTAGAAAAGATGTTAAAAATTATGTTTGGATCTTAAAAGTAATTAAATATGTGCTCTTCCTTATTCATGCTCTTGTAACTGATAATTGCTTAAGAAGAAGATAATTACTGTTAGCATTCAAACAAAAAATCATATTTTTCAAGTGTTTCCCCCACCCTTATTGTTTCATATACTTAGTAAACTAGAAATAGCTACCAGTTTAATTATAGTTTTACAAAATATAACAGGTCTTGAAATGCATAGTCTTTGAATGTGTTCTGTGCAGTAACCTGATGGGGCAACACTATGGCAGAGACAGCCTGGAGAGTCAGGTTGCCCAGGACTAAGGATTCCACTCTTCTGAGCACGCACTACATACAAACAGGAAGAACTTAGAGGAGGATGTGTCCTGGTACTTGGCACGTCCTGTGGATTTGAACAGATGCCTCAACTTCTTGTTTATGCCCCTCACCAACTACAATGAGCTCAAGAAGTCACCAAGAGCTATCAAGACTGTCAGGGAGACACTGCCATGGTCCTTATGGTCCTTGATTAAATTTATATAGAATTTGCTCTAGGAAAAAGCCCTGCCCCAACCTAGGATCATCAGAATCATCTCAATCATAAGCTTCTAAAATATAACAATAAAAAAAAAGGCAGAAATTTTCCCTTCTGTTGAGGGGTGGTCTGTATTTAACCATGTGAGAGGAGATTAGCTTTTTAGATGTATGAAGTGTGGAGTAGCATTTCTGTGAGTGAGTTTTTAAATGACAGTTGGGGACAATGTATTTGAAAGCAATTGTTTCTTTTATAATGCAGTATCTAGCTTTCCTTCAGTTTTGTTATTCTTCATTGTTCCATACTCCACACTAAGAACACAAATTCGCTTTGTTCCCCTTGAAACATCATGTACTTTGGAACTTGGTGGGATTAACCTGGATCTGACTTGGAAGTCTTCTCCCTAAGAACTAAACCTCATACTCTCAGAAGGAGTCATGAGAGCTACCAAGGGAGAAATGTAAGCAATCGCCTTATAGAGCTGTAATGTCCATGAACCACAACAATGACCAGTGTGGCAAGATATTTTGAAAGGTGCAATAGAGGCAGTTGTATTATGGGGTGGCCAACCACCAAATAATTGAACTTAAGGTCTGGTCAATGGGAGATAATTTATGCCAGGCATTGTAAATTTAGCCAAACACCCATGATGGTGTTGTTGAGGTTGGGGTAAGAAGAGAGGGTGAATATCATCAAAATACATTGTGTGAGGTTCTTAAACTAGGTATAAAATATGTCCTATTTGGTCACTTTTTAAATTTTTATATTCTTTTAAAAAATTTTTATACAATGTACTCTGACCATATTATTCCCTGCCCCTAAGTTCTCTCAAATACCTACCTTCATACCCACCCAACTTCATGTGCCATCTCTCTCAAATAAAAATAGGTAAATAAAAATGAAAACCAAAGCAAAAATAAAAACCAGCAAGACAAAACATATCAAAGCAAAAAGACGAAAGAAATAAAACAACAGCAGAAGTAAAAACAAAACAAAACAAAAAAGCATACAGAAAGAATGAAGCCCATTTTGTGTTGGGTGTTGGTTAGAGAGATGGCTCAGCAGTTAAGAGCACTGCCTGTTCTTCCAAAGGTTCAGTTCCCAACAACCACATGGCAGCTTATACAATCATCTGTAATGAGACCTGATGCCCTTTTTAGGAGGAGACCTGGTCAGTTGTTCTCATCAACTTAGACCATGAAACCTGATATAGACAATTTCAACAAAACCACCATATACAGACTGCCTCTGCATGTTTCAGTTTTGCCAGGACATAAATTTCAATTTTCAAATGAAGTGTTCTCAGAGAGTGGTTGATATTCCCAGTGACACTCTATTAGAAAAAAACTGGTTATTGCTCTCCCAGCAGGTATCAATTGCAGCTAGTTTCTTGGTTAGGCATAGAAGTATGTCCACATCCTCTTTCTAGCACCAGGATTTTGTCTGGTTTGAATCTGTTCCAGTCTCATACACGCTGTCACAGTCTCTATGAGTTCATATGTGCATCTATCCTATGGCATCTGGAAGTCATTAAACACCCTCGGAGTTACAATGTTTCCATCTCTTCTTCCATGTAGATCCCTGACCCTTGCAGGGTTTTGACACAAACATCCCATGTAGTACTGAATGCTCCAAAGTCTTTTACTCTCTGCACCGGGAAAAGCTGCAGTTTTCCCTGTTAATTATTATATACTGCAAGAGGAAATTTCTCTGATGAGTGTTGAACAAAGCACACTGTTATATCGTGTGACAAAATTGCAGATAATAACTCAATGAAAATGAAAATTTAAAAATGCAATAAAATTCATTTATTTTATGCTCCTTGACTCTTACTACATGAGTACATATCCGAATCAATGATGAAATCATTCCATCTACATTCGTATCAATTGAAAAGTCGTTTATAACTTGCTAAATTTCAATTGCTAACTCTGCTTTTTTAGTTTTGAAATAATTTATATCTTTCCACTTTGTTCTTAATATTTTTTTCCTTTTGTTGAGTAATAACAGATGATGCCTGCTTGCTGGTAGGCAAGTCACCTCTTCTTAAAGTTTTCTGATTTTGTCATATCTTTACTTGTGTCAAAACTGGCTACTCAATGCAGGGCAGGCCAAGTTCATTGGAAGACATGATGTTGTCACAAGAAAGTCATCTTTATTCAAGCAACAGACGAGCAAAGGTGATGGTGGTATCTTAATCCTTGGGTCCACCCAGGAGCCACTCAGCACAGGAGAATCTTGATGAAGCAGGATAAGGTCCTGCCCACATCATGATAAGGTTCTTCAGCTTCGCGGTACCCAGGCCTTTTGTGTTTCCATAATCAATCTTGTTAAATCAGCTGACCACCTTTTTTCTGTTGACTGCATGCAAGAACATGGGTTGTTTAAATGCTATGTTTGAGTCTTGCCATCCTCTAACATTAGGAATTTGTTGACAGTAGTCAATCTTGCTGCAATCCTCTGAAATGTATGTTCTTATATATAGCCAATAGCCATGAAATCTCATTCACTGTTTTGTGCTTTTATATGAAAATTGTTTTAATATTTAAACAAAATCCACTTAGAAATAGACTAGAAACCATGATAGACAAAATGGGAGCATTGCTATGAGAGTTTTTGTTTTGTTTTTTCTTGTTTGTTTGTTTGCTGATTCCTAAAACCGGCTGTAGCATCCAGGGACCATCCTCAGCATCCTGAGAGCCTGTCAGACACAGAAGTCAATCTCAAGTAATCTGTGAATAGAGGAGGCTTCCAGAAACTTCCCTGAGACATCAGGAACTATTTTGAACTTTTCTCTTTTTTGTTTTATATCTCAAAGCCTTCCTAATGGTGCCCTTAAAAAATTACACATAATCAATCAGAATCCAGGTGTTAATTAAAGTGGAGAAAGTGGGAAGTGTGAGCTTAGTAGTTTATTTTTAATGTGTAACAGATATCAAGGCTTGTTTAATGTTTTCCTTTAAAGCAGCATTACATGGTAGCTTTAGGCTTCCCTAATTAGAATGTGAACTACTTGACCACAGTCCTAAGTGATAACTTTTCAGAACAAATCCAAAGTATCTGTGAGTCCGATGCATCGCAACTCAGAAGCTGAGATTCCATTAAAGACACCAGCTTGTTATGTCTAGATTTGGCTAAGGACAAGTTTGAGTGGGCAGTGGGGGAGAGGGGAGCGAACAACAGATAAATACCGATGAGCTTTGCTCATTTCTGTATTTCCATGTCCTACTGTAAATCAGTTTCAAATGCCAGGATTTCTCAGAGAGCCCGGCAGAGCAGGTTAATGCTGAAGACGTGGCTTCTTCCAAATGCAGGGAATTGCTGAGCATGAAGGATGTGAAATTCTGCCAAGGGAACACGGCGTAGTGTGGCTTGATTACAAGAGATGCTCCCAGAGTCACAGATAAGGCGAAGTGAATAGCAATTATAAAGGCACAGGAAAACTTTCTTTTCTGAGCTTATTGCATGCAGGAAGGACTTTACTGAAGCTTATGTACATCTCCTTGTGGTAGATTCCTATTGCATTTTAAGAGCATGTGCATGGCTAGGATGAAAATGACTTTCAATAAAATACTGCAGAGCCCGATCATTTCATATGTGTTATGGGTACCCATGGTTTGTCACCTATAAGAGTTTGATTGACTTGGCCATGATAGTAACAAATGAGGCATTTGAAAAGCTTGTTTGCCACCCCATCGGGAATTCATGGCAGCCTCTCATGGAAGGCCAACTCTACCCCAACCCATGCAGCCTTTGTGACTACTGAACTTCTGGGAAATATCTTAAACTCTACGTATGCACCACTAGCACCTAAGCCAATGTGTTGAGAAATGCCCTGGGTCCCCTGGAACTCATAATTTATAGAAAAGGCATGTCTGAGCACTGTCACCATAGTGACAGGAATATTAAGCAAACAAGGCCGCTGGTAAGCTCTGATTCCACTGTTTCCAATCCTGGGAAACTCCTGCTGGCTTTCAAAAAGGCAATGTAATCGAAAGTTCTCACTGAACAACTGGAAGTCTTCATTCTAGCAGGATCCCTGGACTCTTGAGAGAAGCTAGGACACTATACAGGGGGCCAGGCTGTACCAGCACAGCCCACAAAAGGGACAGTGACCCCAGTATATTTGTCAGGAAGACAATGGGGACACTGAGGATTGACTGGATGTGATATGTCTTCAGTTTCAGGCAGTACAGCAGAGTGGATGGGTATGTCTGCATGCTGAGAACACCCACATGGGATCTACTGAATTCCAATCGTACTGGGCCCCATGGTCCTTTGCTGGCTTGGGCGAGCACTGTCTCAGGAGAGTTAGGGATCAGGAGAGCAAGATGGGCTAGAAACACAGGAAAATTGGTTTGGTGGCATAGGATAAAGAATACTTAGAGATGTCTAAAGCCAGAGAATCAAATATTTGAAAGATTTAACTTAGCTACATAGATGGTAGAAAAGAGTGGAAAATGGGAGTGGGGGAAGAGGAGCAAATAAAGAGAAGTCACTGCTGGAGAGTGTAATAGTGGGCAGAAAATGTGAGGAATGGGAAGAAAGTAATAAAGAAATAAATGGTGTGACATCAGAGGAAGACACAAGAAGATCATGAGGAGAGCAGCAGGTGAGATGACAGAGCACAGAGATGCAGACAGCACATTGGAGGGAGTGAGCATGGGGCAAGGAGGCCAGGAGAGAGGGAACTCAGAGAAAAAAGATTCTGATGGGAAAGGTGTACTCCAGTGTAGACGGGAACGGCTGGGCTGAGTGCCGCCACCCGTCTAGCTTTACCCAAAATAATTACATGGAAACTGTATTTATTTAAATACTGCCTGGCCCCTGGCCCATTATCTGTAGCTTCTTATTGGTTGATTCTCATATCTTGCTTTAACCCATATTTATTGTGTTGATTCCTTCTTTCATGGTAAGCAGGGCAGTGTTGCCACTGAGCAGGCTGCATGGACGGACCCACCTTACTGTTTCTCTATTTCTTACAACTGAGTGTGGACCTGTAATTATTTAAAAGCGAAGTTTTTCCCTAAAAAAGGAATCAAGTGCAAAAGGGAATAAGGCTTTTTTTCTGGAGACACACATACACGCGCACGCGCGTGCACACACATACACATACGCGCACAAACACAAAACAAGAGCAACCATCATAAACACATGGATTGCTTTCCATACTACATTGGCGACCTAGAATTTCAAACTCAGCTCTTCTCTCCATCATGTCAGGGATCATTTTGATTGAGGATTTCCAGGATGTTGTCATTGCTACACTCTGACTCTTCCTTTTGAGGTCTTGGGGAGTTTGTCTTGGAAAATGTCATTCTTGGTTTCTAGGATATAAATAGAAAAAGCAAAATTAAAGGCACCCATGTGGGGAAGTCAGTGGTAGGGCCCTAGGCATCAAATACAGAGGAGTAGCTGTCAGGACTCTCACTGACAGACTTGCTGATGCAGGACTAATATTTAGGGACACTGGGATACTTGGGCACAAAGGTTCATTGAGGAGTTGTGGTCCTCAACATCCTATCAAGTCATGGTGTACTCAAAGAAGTGTTAGAAACAAACAGACAAACAAAGTCAAACGCAAAATCACAAGAGAGAATAAGCCCTGCCTACTGGATAGAGCAGCCTTCCCATGGTGCACCTGGTGTGTTACTCATGTGAGGTGGTTCATGAAGAGCAGTCAGTCTTATGAAAGACTGAAGCACAAATTCTTGGGACGAGAAAGTCACCTCAATATAGGAACTTAAATCACTGAAAACCTACATGGGTTAAAAACTTTGCTTTTCCCAACAGTTTGTTTCTTTTTCTGTTTGGAAAACCAACATCTATTGTCTATTTTTTCCCCCAGATAAGCTCATGGTTTTCTAATTTTTTGTTTTATTGTTGCCCAAAAGGAAATGTCCTCTAGAAGTCAAAGATCACTGATCTATATTATAAAACTAACAGAGGAGGTGTTGGGAAACCTAACAAAAGTTGCATCCTTCCCTTGTCTATTACTTTTCCTTTTGTTTTTATAAAAACATAAACGCTGACTATGAGCTCTGTTCTTCAAAGCCAAAGGACACCCACTGTTCCTCCTATGTGAGCTCAATTTATTGGGTATTGTTAAAGGATTTTTGTTGTTTCTATGTTCATAACCAAAAATGGTCTTTATTTGGTTTTCTCTCTGTTTGCTTCTTTATATTAAATCATTTTGCAGTGTCTTTGACAGATTTCCTATTAAATTATTGTAGTGTTGCAATTTAACTGGGAAATATTTTCCTTTCCTCTATTTTTATGCAAAACTATAGGAAAATTTTATTTTGTTGGACTTAAATATTTGATATAATTGGGCAATGAAGTCACAGCCTCTAAGTTTCTTACCCAGGAGGACTTGCAGCAACAGAATCCGATTCCCCTTGCCTACAGCGATATATTAGAGATTCTGTTTAGCCATGTGTTAAATTTCTGGTAAATTGTCATTTTCTACCACTTTGTTCATTTTCCCTAACCTGTTAGTTTTGGGCAAAAATTCCTTTATGGCAATTTTATGTATCTGTTCAATGTCTCACGATCAGTGGGGGAATGTCTTATTTTATTAGCAATTTTCTATGTCTCTTCTTTTCTTGTTTGGTCCAGCCAATGTTTGCTTATTTCATTTTCCCAGGGACATATCTTTAGACTTTTAACACTTTCTCAATTTTCTTTTAAATTAATTCATGAGAGTATGTTAATTAAGTCCTTCCATGTTGTTATTTTAGTTTTAAGGTTTGCTTATTTTATGTGTATGTATGTTTGTTATGTATATATGTGTAGCATGTGCTTAAGTTTCTCCAGGGATGCCAGGAGAGGACATAAAACCCATTGTGAGTTGCTATGTGGATGCTGGGACTTGAACCAAGTCCTCTGTAAGTGCTCTTAAATACTAAGCCAACTCCCAAAGCCTCAATTTTCTTATTTTACATTTAATTTCCTTTTACTCACCTACTTCCTGAGGCAAAACCTCAACTAACCTATTTGTATATTTCTTTTTTGTATGAGCAATACAAAAGGATATGGGCATCACTTTAAAGGAAGACATGAATTTTAACAGATGTTAAATTTGCAATCATTCAATTTGAATTTTTCCTTTCCTTTTCATTGTTTATTTTATCTATTGTGGATTTTGCACTGCCCTTTTTCATTTCTAAACATTTGAGACACTATTATCATGGATTTCTCACTGTGGTCAGAGACTCTGTTCTTTCGGGCTTCCATCCAGTGTTTCCATGAGATTTGGTTCATGGCCTTAGCATGTTGATTTTAGTCACTATTGTCCTTTCTTCTTGAAAGGTGTGCAAACATCAGCTGTTGAATACAATGTTTTGTTCAACTGGGTCAATATGACTCCCACCTTGTCCAGGACTTTTCTGCCATTCAATTTATCTATTGTTGCATAGCAACTTCACTAAGGAACATAAGGGTAAATGCCCATCCTTTCTCCATTGCTGATAATTCTGAGTTCAGCAGTGGCTTAGTTTGCAGAGTCATTTTATCTCTTATTCTTACCAGTTTGAAATGGGCTAAATTTTGCTCATGGGTGTGTCAAAAGGCATTCTAGAAAGAGGCTGCTGCACATTAACTGATCATGGACTTCTGACATTAGGAGAGCAAATGCTCTTGAATCTAGGAGGTTCTGCACTCCAAGAAAGACAGATCTTGAAATTCAGAGAAATAAAGGATGCAGAGAAATAGTCTTATCTGCACAATTGTGCTTTGACGGTACCAACAAGTGTCCATTTCTTTTTTTTTCTTCCACCTGACCCTTTATGTAGTTTCCCATCAACCTAATACACCTGGCATGAAGCCAATTTTGGCCCTTTCTATCGGGCAAGTAAGCAAACTTTACAAATTCATCAAATGTACGTTCTGTTGAAATGCCTCAAGTAGTGGAGCAGAGGGAGGCTGCCCAGGCTGAGGTGAGGAAGCTAAGCAGCAGGGTCCAGCGGTCAAGAGATAACCAATGTGGTTTCACTGATCAGCTGTGCCCTCATGACCAAGATGCTTAGACTTTTACCCATCGACGTAGTAACCGTCATTTTGGTGGTTATTATGAATAAAATATAAAATACTCCACAAAATGCTGAGCCAATTTGTAAGTGGCATGGGATGGGTCCAGGAGGTGTGCTTTGACAAGCTGTGAGTTTCCATGCCATGCAGTCAACAATCATGAGTTAAGTAACTGCCTCTGTGTTCCCAACAACACTTTGCCAGATCTGTGTCATGTGAGCATCCTGCTCTCAAAGTTCCTATTGAGTGCTTTGGTTCTACCCCAAAACTGGGATACTTCACACCCCTCTTTGTAAATTCTGGAAATTTGTAAAGTATGGAAAGTTTATTGTTGCATGTGACAATGAACCAAAAGGTTGGGAGACTATGATGCTGGGAAACACAGCTCTCCGACCAGTAGGGAATTGCCCCCAGAGGGCTAGTGGAAGGGATATTGTGAAGATTTTGTGAACCAGATGCTTCATGTCTAAATCACCACGTTGTGGTTGACTGCCTCAGTCAACTCTTTCCACACCCAGTTTAGAAGCTGATACTGCCCTCAAGTCAACCCCTCTGAGTAAGGGCCAGGATAGATCAGGGTCATACAGTTTGCGTGGTAAAAGAAGTAGGGAGCTCAAATTATGTTGGGCCCCAATCTTGTGGTTGTTGATTGGCTGCTAGCTGACAGCCCAGCTAGTGTCTCAAAGAGAGGGAGAGGCTAACCAGACACTCAGCGCATTCTATTGGCTCACTTCCTGTAGATAAACTTTGGGGCAGGACACTTCCTGAATTTTCATGGAAGAAGTGGATTGGGAAAAGAAAGTGTACCTTTTTTTCTCATAATAATGCTAATGTTTATTAATACCATTAGGAGATTTATTATCATTTTGTCAAAATCTTAAACCTTAGGCGTAGTATCTGGCATTAGAGCAGCAAAGAAAACAAAGATATTCCAAAGTCTATCATAGAAGAAGATATGACTTATGTTGATTGGCTCTATTGCTGTACTGTTCCTGAGATTTCTGACTTTGTCCACCAGTGTATCTGGGGTTCTCTAGACCTTGTACCCCATTTGTGCTCCAAGTGAAGGACTAACAGCCAGAGAGCTCAGAGTATCTGGCTTCCAAGGCTGCTCTTTCTACTGTGTGTAAACAAGCACCATCTCTAATAACTCAGCTATTAAGAATCTTGGCCACTATTTCAACATTGAAGTAGAAGCTTGAATAGGCACTGTCTCCTTTTAAAACACCACCAGCAACAATGAGTGATTTCCTACTTCCTAGAACAGAAACTGGCTGACAGTCCTTTGTTGAAGTGAGCCAACCTCAACTCACTCAATATTAGGGGCCAGATTATATCCTAAAGCCACCTCCTGTGTGTACGCTGCAAAATAGGGTAACTGTTCCCAGAGTACAAAGCTGCCAGCTGGCCCAGGGTACTGAAAACTGAATGTTTACAGAGTAAGGTGTGGGCTCAGACCTCCAGCTGCTGATGAAATGAGGAGCTATAAAAATGCCAAGCATGTATGGGAGCATAAAATAAAACATACCCAGCAACGTGAGGATTCTGGAGACATACGGCTGTGGGAGGAGGCACTTACAGAGACTTCTGTGGTGAATGGAAGGCAAGCATGGTCATGGTGACCCTGCTATGGTCTTGCAACAGTGGAATGATGACAGGAAATAATGAAAAATTAGCGATGAAGGACCTCCATGAGATGGCACGGGCTCCCATACACTGCCATTCCCAGTCCCGTCCATGTGGGTTTCAGTGGATATGCATATTCTGCCACCAATATGAGCCATGCTCACTCATTCAACTGCCACTCCCTCTGCTTGGACCACACCCGTCATTCTTCTCTTTCATGTAAATGCCCATATTCTGTGGCCTCACACTCTGTTTCAAATGCTCAAGACAAGTGGCTTGGTTTCTCTGAACTGTTTAACACAGCTCCATAGACTAGCCGCCATGATGGCAGTGCCTTGATAACTTTACACGAAGGGGACACTGGTTTGGAGCACATATTGACTGACAGGAACTTGGGATTACATCTTTGTCCATGGCATGAATAAATGCTTTCTCACCTTTCTCTACTGCAGCCACCTTCCTAGGGAAATGATTGGGTAGAGGGGGAGGGGCATTGTGAAGCATTCCTGACTGTGTTTATCAGATTGGAGATATGTGTGATGACATAGGGACCCTCTGGAGGACTGCTAGGAACATGTGTTGCCTTTGTCCATTTTCAGCTATAGCACATAAGGACCTAAAAGTTTGGCCATGCCTCTTCTTTGTGTGCACTATCATCTTAGAGACCTGCATCTTCCCAATAATAGCAAGGTGAGCCATACTAGGGTGAGCCAAATACAGTATAGATGTCATTACCCCCCAGGAACTAGAATGAACTGGAACACAGCTTCCTTAAATTCATACTGGACAAGTGTCTCTATAGATTTAGCTAATCTGCAGGCAACTAATGGGAGCCCACTTAGCAGAGACTACTCGAGCTGTGCTACTGGCAAGCACTGAAATCCCTGGGAATACCAACAGTGCACAAACAGAACTTCCCTCGCCTTTATATGAGTCCTATTTTTCTGGATAACTCTTTGAGAGGGACACCTGGTAGAGAGGTAAAGGAAGTAAAAATGTGGCCTCACGTTCTAGTTTGTGAGGACTGTGGCAAACTCCCATTGTCCCTGCTGGCATCTTCCTTCATGGGGTTGCCTCCAACTACTGAACTGGGAAAAAGAGACTAGGGTTATTAGTGGCATTAGCTAATTTATAGAAATATGCATTCGTTTATCATCTAAATATGGAAATTTACTATATAACACTAAATATGTACTAAATATGATGTGCTAATCATATAAATGCTAAATACATGCTGTAAAAATCAACTAGGATTATTAGAGAAATAAACCATAGAAATCCACAAGAGAGCTTGGAAAACTGCATGTGTGCATCAACTGGCTAATTCTGAGTGAAGTCTTTAAGGCAGTCAATTTGAAATAAAATATCCAACAAACATCTCCAGTGTTTTGACATCCGTCTTCAAGATGGCTTTGTAGCTTAGATGGCCACAACAATCATCTGCCTGTGCTTCAGGTGATACAGTAGAAGAATGGAGATGCCTCACGGCATTCTGTATCCTGTTTGGAAGAATACTGAGTAGAATGCTTGATGACAATGCCTATGAAGATGCATTTAATTTAAGCTGTCTTTTCCCACTTTATCTACCCCTGTTCCAGTGCTCAGTATACACCTGTACCCGACTCCCTACAGCGATACCTAAGCAGCTTAGTTTCCTACACAAAAGTGAGCCTATTTCTAAAGCCTCAAGTGTGAGCCTGTATTCTATCAGCACCTCTCACTTTCTTCTTCTGTAAAATTTGGTAACCGGATATAACTGGCCACATTTGGAAAGAGCTAGCTTCCTCCTGGACTGACCACTAAAACTGATATTCATAATATGGTGATGCATTCAAATTCCTGGCAAGAAAATCTGTGGACCATGAAGCTTCTAGTGTAATGAAATTTAATGGTTATATAGGGGCTAATGTCACCCAATTAATATAGGACAAATGTCTCCCAAGCAGTATAATGGCTAATATTAACCAGTCAGTAGGATACTGATGTTGTCTAGTTAGTATAGGGCAAATGCTATCCACTCAGACATAATAAGTTGGCCATTGCAAGGCTGAAGTCCAGGTCACTATGGAACTGACATCGCCTGTCAGATTAAATGCTTTAAAATATCCTCTCTTGAAGATGGACGCTGAAAAGAAATCCTACACTAGCTCATAAATGAGTATAATAAAGGGTTATTTATTTAGGGATAAACTCATAGATCACAATCCTGTGCATGAACAGGGAACAGCAACCAGATCCCATAGCAGGAAGCGAGAGGGAACATGTGCTTTACATTGCCATTTATAGTATAAGAGGCCACGCCCAATGGGCTCTTAAAGGCTACTGGCTGTAGGATTTCCTGCAGCACTCTATAAGCAAGAATCTTGAAATGTGTTTGTATGAATTTTAGTTAGAAATATATGTGAATTAAGGAAGAAAAACTAAAAATCCTGCACACACATCAACTCTAAGATTTTATCTTAAAAATTCACATTACTAACATAGTAATTCATTATTGTGACAGAGTGAGATCTGAATAAATAGAGTCATAGAAATGGAATGATAAGAAAAATATAGTAAAACCTATCTGAGAGTTGATAACCTTGAGTTGAATTGCATTGATAGTGTGTGAGCTGATTGTAAAGCTATTCTGGCATTTGTGTGCATAAAGGGTTTTACTCTGGTGTGTGGGTATTTCTCATATCACACTTTGTTCTATTCTCTGCTGGTGGTACTCATCTTTTGATATAGTACTGCTTTCTCCCACTTAGAGATAAAACAGGAGTCTTGGAACCTGGACTGGGAGGCCATGACTCTGTGAAAGTCTGTAGGACCAAAGCCACATCCTCAAGGGCATTGCTGCAGTAGGCAGCAATCACCAATAATCAATGAGACGAGACTGATGTAAGCTCTTGTTGGTTTATGTTTCTTAGATTCCATTGAACTAAATAAGAATAATGTAGTGAGCTAAAAATAATGGGTGGTAAGATTACAGATTGGGAAACTGAGAATGAACAACCTAATTGGGAATGGTCAGAGGCAAACGTTCATGGTTTTGACTCACAATGCAAAGAAATGAAAGTTTCGGGGAAAATGGATGTATCTGGGAAATAATATTTAGTGAGGTAACCCAAACTCAGACAAAATAAAAGATACTCTCTCTCATATGCCAACCCTAGCCTTCAACCAACTTACATATATATGTATATATTACAGGCTAGGGTTGACACACGTGAGGGGTAGGTAAATCTGACTTGATGCTCGGAAGTTGCTTTTGAGGACTGGACTGAATAGGTGACATTTGCTGAGCTCTAGTCAAACTCAGAGAACTTTCCTGGATGTCCTTGCTCCCCACTGAGTGTGACCAGACACGTGACTTAGCTTTCATTTACATCTCTGTGTGCCACATTAAAATGAAGCAAGGGTGTAATGCATGTCACTCTTGGATAGCTTGTGTTGAGGGTGAAGGTTAAGCGCTGTGTACAGTTTATTCTACCGTTCACTGGAGTGGATTCTCTACTACAAAATTATAATTCAGGGAAGTCCATCATCCTTGTGTGAGATGTTCCAGAGACTGGTGTTCAGAAGGTTCTAATGTATAGCTATGTGCACATAGCTGTCTCTATTTGTACACAATAGAGACATAAGCATATATCTTAGAACTGGATTGTTATTCTGAGAAGAGAGGGGTAAGTTAAGAATCCAAGTTGAGAAATCATGCACATCTGTCCCTTCTATTCTGGCTGGAGAGCATGACGGTAGCTGATTCTTGGCTGGGCCGGACTTACTAATGATGACCACATGGTGTGGGGGCAGGCAAAGGAAAGCCTGAGAAGTTTCCCACATGAGTGACTCACAGATGTCAGATTTCAATCCTAAAGATGAATCATTATTTGTGATTTGTTACCTTTTGAAAATCTGTTGTAAGGGTTCTTTTATGACACTCTTCACTTGTATGTATTCAAATCTCTACGGTTTAATCTCAAAAGCATTACATTTTGGTGAGATTAAAATCACTGTCTCAAGTGAGGTGGTGTGCATGCCTTTAATCCTTTACCCAGGAGGCAGAAGCAGGAGGTTGTCTGTGGGTTTGAGATCATCCTGGTCTACAGAGTGAGTTCCAGGACAGTCAGGCCTACACAGAGAAACCCTGTCTTGAAAAACAAAACAAAACAAACAAATCAGGCTCTGACACAAGAGAGGAAGTCTATGACAGACTTCTTACATGCTATTAAAATACGTCCCATCCACTTGTCAAAGTGGAGACAATATTTTCTAGAAAAAAACAGACTATCTTTCTTAGACATATAAAAGTTTTTGAGTTCTGGGCCAATAATAATTTGTTTCTGTGCGCTAGATATGGACACCAAGAAGAAACTCTCATTGCTTGTCTGGACAGAGTTCTTGCTTGTTTTCACTAAGAATGAGAATGAGACAGAGACACGGGATAAGGGCTCCTACAGAAACCAGGTGTGATGGAAATACACAGGTGGAGACCATGGGAGAGCTTTCAGGGTCCCTGAAGTCAGGAGGTTTCCTTAAGGCGTATCGAGTTTGCTACAGCAACCCCACTGTTCCCAGTGAGAAGGAAAATAATCGCCGTTGAATATTTTATTCATCCCCTGTATTCTTTAAAGGATGTCTGGCATTTTTTTGTTATTAATTCCTACAAAATGCATCAGTCACTTTATTCTACTGCTAAGAACTGTTTGCATCAGTAGATGTTAAAAGGTATAAAACTTATTTGGGTATTAAATATAATAAGGATTTTGCTCACATCCCCTCCTAGGCATAAAAAGGCACTTAGGCCCTTTATCTTTAAGGACCATGCATACTTTCATTTTGTGTGTGACTATATATACATTAGCAGTTTGTTTTTATTGTAGAATCTCCTTGTGACACTTTATTATGTGTTTTTAGATTAGTCTTAATCTCCAAACTATAAATACTAGTATCATTTATATTTTTAATGCGCTGTAGGGGAGAGTGTTCAGCTTAGCATAATTTTATCCTTGTTATTTTCCATACTTAGCATATGCTGTTGAAGGTTTGAGAACTCTCCGACACCATCCCCAATGCACTCAACTCTAGTGGGATCATTCACTCAGAAGTCAGACCGGAGGTTCTCTGAGGAGAAAGCGTAGACAGCATCTCCTTTGTTCAGTGGGTAGCCTGTTAGGGGAGGCAAGCTCAAGCTCATAGGAGAAATATACATAATGAAAAAGGGGCATGTCTTACAAAATGAAAGGGCCTGCTACCACGATGCCATCAAAGAAGGCTATGCTTGCTAAGGGATAGAAGGAATGGCCAGACAGTCACCCGAGACTCTGGTGGATTCTGTGCATCAGTGATATTCAAGGAAACCTCTGTGTCAGAGTGGTTGTCCCTTGATCGATGAAGGCAGAAGCAGTGGTGTCTCGATGGGTCCTTCCGCTACAGAAATGCGACCTGCTGGCTAACAGGGCTAACAGCCTGCCATGCCTGGGAAAGCAGCTGACGCTGAGCAGTTGGGTTAAAATGCTGAGCTGATTCTGCTCAGGACAGCAGCTGAAAGAACTCCATTGAAGAACAGATGCCTGTCCTGGAGCCTCAACCAGGGATATTCACTTAAGTTCCCAATTGCCATTTTAAAAAGCGTTGACAGGTTTGTAAACTGTGATAGAAACAATGTTTGGGCAAATGAATCTTGAGGTGTTAGTCAGCTGTGGATGTGAATTAAAAAAAAAAACTATGTGTTTAAATTTAGTTGTGATTTAGCACAATGGCATGAGGTAATTGTAGCATGAGAGATCCATATGGACTTGATTAAGATAAAATCAATTAAAGCTAATTTAATAAAGCAGATTATAAAATTGTCATAGTGTACATAGTGCTATAATGAAACAGATTGTTCTGTAATAGAAAATAAAACGCTTCTTTCTTAAAACACCTGTAGCTTTCTGAAACCATCAGTGAGTGCTATACGGTTGTGGCTATCAAAGGAGGGAGTTATCAAAAGCACTTCTTAAAGGTCATGGCTACTTAAAGTATTTGTACAGAAGCAGATTTTGCATTGACTTTATTACTGCATTTAATTTATTTTATAATATCCACTATTAAAGCAATTTCAAACCAATTAATACCGAGATAAATAATGTGGCAAGTTGTATTTGAATTCTTTTTCAACTCTATAAGCCCCTGAAATGGAAAACAAGTCTTTCATGCATACAGGCAACACACACGTGTTAGTGAGCTTTTTAGAAATAATCTAAATTTAACTGCACTTCGTGGAACAATTTCACAGAGTAAATCCATTAAAATTCATTTTGCCTTATTTATTCAAACATCAAAAATGAGTGTCCCTAACCCTCATACTGTAAGATTAGTACTTTGTCTGTTTTTATTCGGTCTGGCTCGAAGACGTAACAGGACCTAGGAAAGAATATTGGATGAGGCTAGCCAAAAAAAAAAAAAAAAAAAAAAAAAAAAAAAAAAAAATGAGAAAATAGAATCTATGTAACACGGTGGCACAGAATAACAAATAGTTCCCAAAATTCTCCTCAGCTTCTTCCAAATTTGCTTTTTTTTTTTAGCTTCATTAAACATGACCTTGCCCTTCTGTGACTAAGCCTCTGTCATTCATAAACTCTGCTTTGTACCTTCAGCCCAGTTCCCCCCGCTGTCCTTTCAAGTCTATTTTGGTTTATTTTTACATTCTCCCCACCTAATATACCTATTGCTATTTCTTGGGTTTTTTTGTTGTTGTTGTTTTTTCGAGACAGGGTTTCCCTGTAGTTTCTAGAGTCTGTTCTGGAACTAGCTCTTGTAGACCAGGCTGGCCTCGAACTCAGAGATCCGCCTGCCTCTGCCTCCCGAGTGCTGTGCTATTTCTTTTGAAGTAATTGTGATGATCGTCCTTTGAAATGTTCAGTCTAAACGTTTTTGCTAGAAGTGGAGGCCCTGGTGTATTGACGCTGCACCAAGTACTAGATAACAATGGCTATGAGCAAGGAAAGGAGACTGGGGAACAGGGAGATGCCAGACAGCGCTGCAAACAAAACGAGCCTCTCACAGCCCAGCCCCGCCTAGTGATGGAGCCAAGAGTGAGTCTATTTGACTTTGCTGTTCCAGGGAAGCAGTTGTGTTTGTTTTCGATCTTATAGCTTGTGAGAGAATATAGGATTTAAGGCTCTAAATGCAGAGAACGTTCGTGAGTAGCAGCATCGGCCCAGTCTATGCGTTGCTAACTCAGTTAGTCTTATGGTTGTTCTCCACAGAAATGAAAGGCAGCATTTCTTCACTTATACACGAGGCAGGGTTACAACATGGATGCACGAAACACACCACCATTCAAACCCTCAAATACTCAACATTACTTTTACATATACAGAAATGAGCTGGGATTTGAAGTCAAGCTGCTTCGGTCCTATTCAGTGTTCAGCAACTGAATGGGGTAAAGTTTCATTTCTTCAGTACGGATTCGCAATAATAACATTTACTTCCCACATTAAGGAGAACTGAAATGGTGTGTTGTTGCAATGGGGAGCTCCCTGCAAAGCAAGCTTGTGAGCCACGCCCTCCAAAGTGGTGTTCGCAATCAACACATCCTGAGACAAGGCAAATATTTCCTCTCAAAACACAATGCACCTTGCATCCCTTGCCAGTACATCTCTTGTCTTCTTGCTCTAAGAGTTCAAGGTCCATAGTGAGAGGGGGGACGGAGGGAGGACAACCCTGTCATCTGTCTAATTTTGACTGGAATGCAGAGGGCAGGTGGAGGCCAAGAAAGGAGGAAGGGAAGAAAACCTTCTAATGAAGTTGTTCAGTCTTTGCATATCTTCTCTTCGCTTATTTTTATGTGTTAACAACCAGTGCTAATGTCACCTCCGCTCTTGCTCCTGCGCTATGAGAGCATGCCACACTCCTGTAGCAGAGGAGGTAGCTTCAAGGCTGCCTGTCCTCACTTGTATCTGCGACGTCTCCTGGGGACAGTCAGATTACTTTCCTCCAGTAAGTATCTCGTTACAATGAGATTGATTTTCAGAAAATAAGTTGTCTGTGGAGGGGAAAGAAGAAAAGATAAAATACAGAAAAATCAGCTGTCATTTCCCCCAAGTCATTTAGTGTTTGAAATAAAGATTTAGGCTACAAATTTTGCAAAAGCAGTTCTCAACAGAACTGTAATGTTTTATTGTGTGTGTTTTATTGTATATAAACTTCAGCATCTAACTTTTGATGTGGTATTATATGCAAGTTGGACACTGTGAATTCAGATCACCATTGTAATATGTAAAAAAAATACGTTAATTTGCAAGGAATGTCATTATTTTATAGTACTGAGTTTCACAGCAGGGACAGTGTGGATGGCAGTGGCTCATTTCTGCATACCCTATCATTTAGAGTGTGCTCTGACCTGACTGAGTGAGAGATAGCCTTTTCTGTCTTCACTGTTACAAGCTCATGATTTCTCGGGGATGAGGTGTATTCTTTGTAGTCATTAGAAGTATCCCATTTCAGAAGTATATTCTTTGTGTGGGCACACTTGAAGTGTCTATGCTTTGATTTAGGAAGAATAGCGATACATGCTTGGCATGCTGTTGCTTGCTAGCTCTTCCTTCCTTCCTTCCTTCCTTCCTTCCTTCCTTCCTTCCTTCCTTCCTTCTTTCCTTCCTTTTTTTCTTTCTTTCATTTTTTGTGGTTTTTCAAGACAGGGTTTCTCTTTGTGTAGCTTTGGAGGCTGTAATGGCACTAGCTCTGTGGACCAGGCTGGCCTCAAACTCCCAGAACTCCAAATGCCTCTGCCTCCTGAGTGCTGGGATTAAAGGTGAGCGCCACCATCTGGCTTGTTGCTTTTTCTAAAGCATGGCATTGTGAACCACTTTTTCCAAAAATATATACTTAAATTCTCCAAAGACTTTTTTCTTTTTTTGTTTCCTGTGTTCCTCAGTTGTTCATCTTAGATTAAAATCAAAGCCCTCTTGATGACACACAGTATTGCTGTACCCACTGGACTCCTGTTCATGTGAGTTGTCTTACCGCTCACTGTTTCAGAATGACCGGCTGGGCTTCTCCCAGGATCCACCTGCTGCTGACTCCACACTAGGGTGATAGTCATACTGGCTTTTTAATATAGATGGTGAGGTTTGAATTCAAGTCCTTAGACTTATGCAGCAAGTCCTTTAATTCCCCATCATCACCCTGATCTTCTAAGTACATGCTGTGTTAGTAGTGGTTAAAAGAGTCTCTCTCTCTCTCTCTAGCTCTCTCTCTGTCTCTCTCTCTCTCTCTCTCTCTCTCTCTCTCTCTCTCTCTCTCTCTCTCTCTCTCTCTCTCTCTCTCACACACACACACACACAGAGTTTTCTTCTTGGAACTTGGAACATAGAAAATTTGATTGACCTCTTGACCCTGTCTTTCTCGATCTTTGGTATCACCCCTCCATCTTAACCCTTTCCCAAGTCAAAGCACACTACTATATATTTTCAGACTGAAAAGAATGAAAATGCTCATAATACAAATAGCACGAAGTCAAACTGCAGAGCTGTTAATGTTCACTAATGAAGTACATTTCCCTTCTGGCCATAATTATGTTGAAAATGACAATTACCACCACCTCATGGAAAAAATCTTTAATGGTAAGATTTTTTCCTAGTCAATTTAGGAATTCATCAAATTTGCTTTCTGTCAAGTCAATGGATTAAATAATACTTAGCACATTTATTTGACAAGTTCTAGTGACTAGTTGTCACTTGCAAGACAATCCGCTGCACGCTGTGGTGTCTATGACGTTACAGGGGTATATCTAGCGCACACTCTGACATCCATGGTCCCTGGAAGCAAAAAAATGCAACTAGGCAACAAGGTAGAAAGCAGAACTCTCCAGCACAGCCACAGATGGTGTGAAGACTGCACAGAGAAGAGGGAGTGGCTCTGTGGCACATGGGACGATGGATGTGTATCAACAAAAAGGGGGTAATATAGCTCCATTTCCATTGTTCTGATCAAATATCCTTACAGAAAGAAACCATGAGAGAAAGGATTTGATTACAAATCCAGTTCACAGTCCATGACAGCAGAAAAAGCAAGGCGGCAGGATCTGGTCACATCTCACATTGTATCCAGTCAGAAGCAGAGGAATGTGAATGAACATGTGGTCACCTGTCCACTTACTTGTGCTCAATTATGTTCTCTTCTCATGTGTGCCTGGCCCCTGTCTAGACATGGTGCTGCCTGCAGTGGGCTATATCTTCCTGAATCAACCAAGGAAAATGAGGCAGTCCCCCCCACACATCCACAGACCATACCAGTGTAGACAGTCTCTCATCCAGAGACAATCCCAACTGTGTCTTTCATGGGTCCCTCCCTCAGGTGGTTCTAGGTTATATGAAGCTGACCATTAAACTGACAAGGGGACACTCTAGAGATGAACAACTAAAAAGTATCCAAAGAAAAGCCATTCTGATCTGCAGAAACACAGTTGAAAGTGCCTAGCACAAGCAAAGACTCGGAGGATGGCAGGCAGATGATTATTTCACCCACAATTCTAGAGGTGGGCAAAACGATCTCTTGTTTCTCCATCACCTTGTTAGTAACCATGGCTCCATCCAGAGATTCCTGTGAGTAAGGAAGTCCTCGACAGGAAGCTCATCAGTGGAGGGAAGGAATACCTTCTGTATTGGGTTTATCACAAGGGAGAGGATAGCAGACAGAGCTGCTGTCGATTCTGTCTGAAGCCCTTTCTTCTCTATGGCACTTCCTTTTCTATTCAGGACTCTTATTCTTAGGGAAGGTGGCCAATGAACTGGGCCCTTCCTTCCTTCCTTCCTTCCTTCCTTCCTTCCTTCCTTCCTTCCTTCCTTCCTTTCTTTTCTTCTCTTTTATTTTTTATTTTTATGGTTTCCCAAGACAGGGATTCTCTGTGTACCCATAGCTGTCCTGGAACTCACTCTGTAGACCAGACTGAGCTCAAACTCAGAAATCTCTGTCTCTAGAATTCTATAACTAAAGGTATGCACCACCACTACCTGGCTGGGACTTTATTTTTTAGGAAAGGCAGCCAAGAAGGTTGGGTCTCTCTGTGTCTTACAATGCATTCTAAAGAAGACAGTCCTTAAGCAATCCAGTTTGTTCTAGACTGGCTCCATATCCCCAAACCTTAGCATGTGTGCAGTTGAAGGCAGAACCATTCTCTCCCTTCTCAACTAGATGCATGTTAATTTGGGGGTGCTAGTGCTTAGGCCATCTTCTTCACCTCTTCACTGGGTTACTATGTAGCATTGCTCCTTGGAGGAGTCCTTTCTGTCGGAATTTTTTAAACACTGACAACTTTGCCATTCCCTCTACACCAGACAGACAATGATGAAAGTGTTGTATAGTGATGCATTTTTTTTTTTTAGTTTTTTTTTTGTTTTTTTTTTTTTTTCTTTTTTTTTTTTTCTTTTCTCATGGTTTATTTTTTTTATATAATTAAAAATTTCCATCTCCTTCCCTCCTCCTCCCCCCTCCCTCCCCTCCTTCTCCCCTTTCTCTCCCCTCCTTCTCCCCCTTCCCTCCCCTCCCCTCCACCCATACCTCCCCTCCCTCCCTCTCAAGGCCAAGGAGCCATCAGGGTTCCCCACTCTATGCTAAGACCAAGGTCCTCCCAACTATTTTTTATGAAAACATCTCCTGACCCTCAAAATGCTGAACTTTCAACAGATCTTCCGGCACAGCTAATATCCTTTCAGATCATTTGAAGCTCATAAGTGACTGTCCTCCTGTGTGCTCAGTCTGTTTAAGATTAATCTGCCTTTAAGAGAACAACATAGCCAAACTTGCCATGCCTTGGATTTCTCATGCAATCAGCTTTTACAAGCAAGGGTCAATGCACGGCTTTAATCTTAAATCATGGACTCTTTTCTTCCCCGACCCAGAATGATGAATTTGTGTATAATAATTTGTTGAAAATAGCCAGTAGGTAGAAAGCAACCTTAAGACACAAGCGTATACCACCTCCCACCCACCCCCACCCCCACCCCCACACATGCATGCAAACACACAAACACGCACACACACACACATGTATGCACCCACACATACACACACATATGTAGGTCGGTATTTTGAGACAGTGACTGATTAGATAGATAGATAGATAGATAGATAGATAGATAGATAGATAGATAGATAGACAAGACAACATGATCAAGTGATCACATCTCTTTGTAGTGTTCTTTACTAATCTGAGTCAGTTGAGGTCAGTAAAATTTCTTACTTTATGAAACTCTGTTAAAGAATTCTGTAAAGAACCGCGCAGAGCCAGAGAGTTAATGCAGTTGAAAGCACTGGCTGCTCTTCCAGAGGACCTAAATTGTATTCTCAGTACCCACGTAGTGGTTTACAGCTACCTCTAATGCCAACTCTAAGGTATCTGGTGCCCTCTTCAGGTCTCTGCGAGCACTGCATATAAGCCCAGCACTCACATACTGGGAGACAAAACAACCATGAATGCAAATTAAAAATGAATAAACATTAAGAAAAAGAGAATCCTTAATCCCTTACCCATACCATGTTTTAAATGCTGGTCAGTAAATACAGTATGAAGCCCTTTTTTGGACAAACACACACATATACAGAGAGACACATACCATATAGATTATACAGATAGACGAGTAACCAACCAATTTAGGCTCACTCTTGATTAAATTAATCCAAGAGTCTATGTTTTCCTTACGTCCTGTGACACCGACACATTTTGGGGCCTCGGAGATTATCTTTAATGCCTTACTCAATGAGTGAGGCCCTGGCCTCAATATTTCCTTTTGGAAAGACAGTAAGCTGCTTGGTTCCTTTGTTCTAACTCATATATGAAATCACAACTGACTGGGGATCCTGCCCTCAGCAGACAGAAGCACCACCACTTGCACAGACAGGACAAGAGGACTTGTGTGGTTTTCTCCTTTAGGTCTTTTCCCTTCTTGGCATTTAAGCAGGAGAGGGTCCTGGGACAACAGGAAAAAATATCCACGAACAAGAAACAAGGGAGTCAGGATAAATGCCCTTCGAGCATCACATGAACCTCTGTAATAGATGACAAAGTAATGATGAAATAAAAATGAATTACTGGGTATATTGATTTGTTTTCTAGCAACTTTGAAAAATACCAATATTAAGTTTAAGATTATACACTATTAATAACTATCCATGAGATCAATGAAAATAAACATATTCCAGTCCCATGAGAAAAGGCTATCACAGGAAGCCTTACGTATACAGTGAATGGTCAGAAAGTACCAAACCCCAGTCACTGATGTGTTTGGCTTATGATGTCCACAGATGGTAGGAGGGAAAAATGAGGTGGCAAGGACACTCCAACACTGCCTTGTGACAGCCAAGTCCTTTGTCCATCATTGTGTACATGGGTGGATGGCAGCTCAGGTCCAGAACATGGAGTAAATGTAACTACTTCCTGAGCAGGACCATAAACACTGACCACAGCTCTAATGAGCCACTTGTTGGCTGGGTCCAGGACCATAGCGCAAAGACTGTAGAGAATATTTTAGGGAATGAGGTAACTTGGTAAAGACAGACTATTTATGTCAATGAAACTCAAAGTGCTCTCCTCTGTTAGGAATAGCTCACTTCTCTTCAGTTGCTTGTTGTGTATTTTTTTCTTTGCAATGTCTGACCTTCCTAGGAATAATCTCAGTATTTATTTATAATGAGTCTCCCTAGTCCTTAGTGTTTGGCAAAAAACTACCATCAAATGAAGGGCTTTCTTCAACTTCTTTGTGACCAAATCGCATAAATGTCCCAAAAGGACACTTTGATTTTAACAACTGTGAACTTGTTGAACTGTCTATCACTCAGAGGACATCAGACCACCAAGCCTCATTACAAAGCCAAAATGTCTATTGTTTGGAATATTCATCTCTTCCTGACCCAGGTACCTCAGGGCTGCTAGATTTCTGGGGTGACTTCTCACCATGTCTGTATTATCTCACACAATTCTTAATAGAGTAGAGATCTTCTAGATTCTGCATCTCTCTCTTGCCTCTCTCCACCCCCTCCTTGGACTGTCAGTCACAAGGCAGGTGTTTTCTATTCTAAATAAGATGACCAACTATAAAGAAGAATATGTATTAGTCATGTTAATAATGGACTTGTGGGTAAACTTTCCAAGTATTCTCAGGTGTTAACAAGTCAAAGAAACATCCTATTAATATATACTGTACATTTTTTTAGAGAAAACAATCACTTAGCATACATTTGATAGACAGTAAGCCAACAGAGTACTTCTTTCCAGTTATTGAACACCCTAGGAGATTAGGTATTCATTATAACAATTAATTCATGATGGACTAAGGTCTGAGATGCTAGAAAAAGTTTCTAGAAGGATACTAATTGTCAGGATGAAAACTATCCATCCATACAGGAGTTCAATGACTAGGGATTCATTTGGAAGGCAGGTTCTGGTCTATATAAAAAAAAATACTTCCACTGTCAAGAGCAACAGGACATCTCTCTAGCTGTTTGGCATCTCAGGTTGACCTTCATTCTATATTTTGTATTATTTATTATATTCTACCTACTTGCAATCTCTCCTAGGCCATGCATTTTCCCAGTGCTGTAGAAACCTTAGAAACTGATAGACAGTAAGTTCGGCTTGGAGGAGTCTGTGCTTCTTTGATTTCCTTTCTAGTTGTGTGTGTATTTGTGGATGCACGGTGTGTGTGTGCCCACATGTGGGCATGTACACATGTGAGTGCTTTTGAGTGCTCAGGAATTCTTCAGAGTAAATCTTCCTGTTTAAAGGTCCAATGACCAGGGTGTAGACCCTACAGACTGGTTAAAATCACTTCTCCCGATCAGAGGAAGGAGACTCCTATAAGCACTTGCGGAGATGTATGACTGAGGATGTCTTGTCTCCCAAGGCGAGAATGGGAGGGAACAGTAGAGAGTTGAGCCTGCAGAACCCCAGCTCCTGTGTTTCTTTTCACACCGGTACCTCAGTGCAGGTCAGCAATAACCAAGTCAGATGCTGATAGCGTCTTGCATATCATAAAAGAATCGCTGGGATTGGCAAATAATTTTCAGTTCTCCTTTCCTTCTTCCTTAGAAGCCTAGCATCCTTCTCCTGCAAACCCAACCAAAAGATTATATTTCTGTTTTTTTTTTTCTAATGGTGAGAATGCTAAGAGGTTTCCTCTCTGTCTCTGTTCTTGATCCTCCAACTAAATGGCAGATGACAGGATCCACCGTGTCTCACGTGGAGGATTGGGTCCTTCAGACTAATACTACAGCTGGGCAGAAATGCCTGGGTTTTTCTGCAGACAACCAACTTACCATCATTTACCCCAACGTATCCAGGACAGCTACTGTCAAGATAGACCCTTCTAGTGTCCCATAACCTTCTATGTCTTAGAATCTTTCTTCTCCCTGGATACCTGCTGTGTGGATTATTCTAAAATCTCAGTTCTCTCCTTGCAGTTAGCAATGACAGGAATGGTAAGACATTCTTTCTCATCACACAGAGACTCATGTTCAAGGTCAAGACTTGTAGAAAGAAATCTATGTAGACGGGAATGCTAAAGGCAGAACCTTCGGGAGGGGAGATCCGGGTGAGAGTATTGCACACTTTAGGTCATCTGTTTATCTCTTTATTTAAAGACAGAAGTATTATTTATTTTATTCGACACTTGCATTCATAACATTCCTTCACTATCATTGATATATCGCATCACTTAAATCAATGAAACCAATCATATTCCACTCAGGCAGAGTCAGCTATGAATAGCGGCAGTGCTAAGCCCTCTCCCACAGATTCTGTTTAGTCTAAATTCTAACCAATAACTGGCCAGATTTGGCTTTCTGTGGACTGTACACAGACTTCCTGGTGGCCACGATGTTCCAGGTTCTCACTGATTACACTACCCAAAGCTGTGGCCCTTGTTCAGCATCTCTTCTCAGAGTTCTCCACCTTATCCTGTCCCGTTACTGTGGCCATGCGGCTTCCCTGAATGGTACTGATCGTTTCCATTCCTAGAGAATGCAAGAATCTCTCTGCCATGGAGATCGGAACCTTCGTTTATAGTCCACCCTGTGCCCTTTAGATGTTACTGACTGTTTCTCTCATACCCCCACCATAGTACATTTGCCTTCTGGAGGCCTATGGAAACCTGCCTGGGATTCACAGGGTTGGGAGTATGTGGGTGGATGGCTCTGTTACAAACTGCCCTGGAACATCTTGGATTCCATTTTCTTTACCATGCCTCTGTGTAGTAATGGGGAAATTGCTTGACTGGCCGAGAGCTGAGATCTTTCTAAGCATGAGGCAGTGACCATGTCAGGACGTTTTCCTGTGACACATTCTTGTCATGGTTGAAATCCATACCAGATGTGGACATAAATGCCCAACGTGGCTGATGATAAGTAAACTGCCTCACATTTGATGTATTATAATTCCAGAAAACTAGCTTCAAAGACATCCTCTGGTCAGTGGTTGATTCCACTGTCCCATGTATCCTGATCAAGGATAAAGGACGTCTGGGACCTATGGTGACCATAATCACCATTACCAGATGCTGGTAACCTTAAATTAGAGGTTAGACTATACAGATATTTGACATGATTGGATAAAAACTCCATGAAGTCCATTTACTTAGACCTGTTTCTGTCCACATCACAGATGCTCAGTGCTATCTTTGTCTGCCTTATCCTGTAGTCTGGGGCACACTGCTCCCAGGTGACCAGGAATTCTCAGTCATGCTCAATTATACCTTCTCTTCAACACCTGTGAAGCCCCATCACCACCATCAATTCTGTTTTTTTTTTTTTTATTTTTACTCAACCATTATGTACCCGCCTTCCTTGTTGACGTTTTTAAAATCCACTGGTATTCATCAGAAAACAACAATCAAATCATGCTCTTTGTGTGAGTGGACTGGACTCTAACGCCGCCGATGCCCTTCTCACTCCAGCTGAGTATCTCTGAGACAATTTAGAGACATTAGCGGCAATAGTGGTTGCTGTTTGGGTCACATTTCTCTGCACACTCAAAATTGCACTCGGTGCTGGTTTCCCGAGATGTAGAATTCCACCGACAGTCCATTCACCTCCAAACTGCGAGGGCTTTGAGTGCTGGAAAAGAGACTTCAGTCTTGTAGTCCCATTTAAGTAAATTATGCTACGGGATTGCATCTGCCCTTCAAGGCCATGACTGAATTGAGACACAAGGAAAAAATGCCTAACCTAGGTAATAATTGGATTTTATCTCCTTTTCCCTCCCTTTCTTCCTTCCTTCTCTTTCTTTTTTCCTTCCTTTCTTTCCTCTTTCCTTCCCTTCCTCCCTCCCTCCATCCTTTTTTCTTCCCTCCTTCCTTTCCTCCTTTCTTCCTTTCATCCTTCCCCTTTTTCTCTCTCTTGTTGGCTTCTTTCTTTCCTTCCTTGTCATCCCCTCCCCCCCCGCCCACCTCTAACTAAAGTTGCTGAACTCAGCGCAGTGCACTTCTCGGTAAAGTGAAGTCCACTTCAGCCACCCATGGGGTTGGTTTCTCATGTATGAGTCCCACTCCACCTGTGTGGCTCATTCTGCTTCACCAGGTAAGGCGTCCCTGTGGCTACAGCTGTGGGTCAGCGTAAGATGGGTGAGAGCATGGTTGGAAAGTGAACTGTGTAGTGTTTGAAGTCCCTCCTGAGATCCAGGACATTTCATCCTCATGAAGGTGGAATACCATGTCTGGGGAATGAATCTGGGACTGCAGCCATGGCCAGCCAGGGTCCTCCCAGCATAATATGTATGGTGCGGAATCTCCATAATGATAGTATCTTTTGAGATACGAAACCTAACCCCCACTTCTGATGAAAATGCTTCTCATAGATGCTCCATCTGGAATGTAGAGTCTTGGGCAATTTCTGAGTGTCGCCCTCCAGGATGCACCCCAACAGCACTGCCACAAGCCTGACCCGAGAGACACCCCTCAGGATAACAGGTACCCTCTGTGCACTATTTAGGCACAGTCCACGATCTGGAACCCCCAGACCATCATAAGATTGATTAAAGCAATTTCTACCTAGCAGACACTCTTCTAACAGGCGACTGGTGCCCTGAACATGCTTGTGGCTTGTGAGGTGCAGGTGTCTGAGAAAATGTCATAGTAAGAGGAGTGACAGGTAGGTCGACTGGCCTAAGAAACAACTGGGAAAGGCAAATGGCTCTGAGTTCTGAGGAGTTATCAGAACCAACCCCAAGATGGTTGTAAATGTATCCAATTAATGCATTAATAATAAGAAGCCAGAAATGGAAAGTTTCTGATACTTTTCAAGTCTCTTCAATACCTGAAAGAGTTCTAAATATTAGGACATGCATTAATAGTACAGAGATGATGAGCTGGGCCTTTCTGGTTACATGCTGTTTGGAATACATGCAAAGTGTTGGGGAACAACTGTAGGTGTCATGTCTTCTTCATGGAAAATGTAATATTTACTCCTGAGAGAATGGGATTGACCTCCTAGAGTAGACGTTAAAAAAGTCTAATGACTATAAAAGATAATCTTAGGAAAAATGCTATTTTTTCAATAATACATAAGTCAAAACTAGATTCAATTTTACAGATATCACAAATTAGGTCTGCTCTCTACTTACCATATATTTTGTTTGATATCACCATATTGAGGTATCCTTGGTGATCTAATCTAAACTTAAAATCCTCAACAGTTCAAACCGGATTCTTCTCTTTTGCATCAATATTTCTAGTGTACTGTTTTAGAAACTTCTGACTCAAAGGATGTTTTATTGATTCTTATATTCTGTCTTCTCACCCAGTTCCAGCATAAACATAATAAGGTCTATATCTCAACCCTAATTTCTACAAAAATATTTCATCTATCACAAGCCTGTAGTGTTAGCTGAGGACCCTGCATAAACGGAGCAACACACTCGAATGGTACCCTTCCATGTGCTCATGTTCCTAGTCTGTGTTGGCTGCCATGATCCTTAAGAATCAGACCTGTTTTCACACACCATTCTCATTCTTTTCTGCTTGCTCAAATCCTCCAGATGCGAATAGAAGAAAAGGCTTTGTGCCGTGCTGTGTGCAGAATGTGCTTTGCTGTCTCTCTCCATCCCTCCTTACTGCTCAGATACACAGCTGCACTGGGGCTTGTCCCTGATATACTTTGGGATGGTTGAAGTTAAATAAGTCACCCTCGTCCTTGAGCAGTGATCAGCTGGGCTGGCCCAGAGGTCAGGAGACTGGCGGGGTGGCTTTCTCCTCAGTCTGAACCCACTTAGCATTCATGTCAGAGAAAGTATCTCTCAGTATGGACATGTGCACCTTAAAGAACATATTTAATTCCATACTAACATGCATCATAGTGGTTTCCACTAAGCTCACTATAGTTTCACCGGGGCTCACGGGCACCACTCAGGGCTTCATCTGATTAGAAGAGAAGAGAATGGAATTTGTAAGTCAGCATAACTCTTGGCTCAAAAGACCTTCTATATCTAAGAGAAGTGCCCATTCTGAATTTAGTAATTTTACTTCATTTGTTCCCCAGAGTAAAAATGATCACACAATGTCCACACATTAGAGGCTAAGAGAAAGATAATTTTAAATTATTGAACAGCTTAGATAATTTCTATAAATTGAACCCACATTCAAATAACATTTAGATCATTTATTAATTAAAGCAACACCCTAGCCCTTTGTCTTGATGGAATCAAGAGCAAACAGTTGGCTGTAGGTCCTCAAAAAATTATGCAAATTAGACAATTCCACAAATGACAAGGAGCACAAGTCATAAGACAAAGATGTGGGTTTTGCTTTTTCCTTTTCCATGTTTGCATAAATCACGGTCTCCTTATTAGCTTTGAGTATTAAAAAAAAACTTTTTAAGTTAAAAAGATATGGAATTTTAGGTTTGCTTCATTGTAATGACCTACAATTAGTTATTAAGCTTAAAACACTCACACAGTGGGGGTCTATTCAGTGTCATATGGGGACCCAAAAAATACCTGCTACTTCCAAGTCAGTGAGTTAGACCACACTGTCTCCTTGCCAGCAGACTTAGGGGTCTGGAGTGGAAGCAGGAAGGCTGAGGGTGATGGCAGCTCACGGGAACTCAGGTCCTTCAGAGAAGCCGGTAAACAGACACAGCTTCTCTTTCCTTGGTGGGGTTGACATTCATTTTCAAAGGCCTTTCTCCAATTCCCCTTTACTATTTATACTTTTCAGTTTTCAAGCTCTGAGACAGAGGCCAGAAGCTACCTGCATCCACACCTTCTCTCTCGATTCCCACAGGTTTAGAATCTTCTCACTACTTGCTCCCTGTATAGGAAGGGAAATGGGAAACCGCCAGTAGCCGGCTAGCAAATGTCACCATTATTTCTTCCTGCCCCTTTGTCTGTTTTCTGTCCCGTTAATTGGCATTGCAGCTACATCAGAGCAAAGCCTGGCTGTAGAGGATGATGGAGACATAGCCTCCGCCCAGGAGTCTGCCTCTGATTCTCCACTTCCCAGTCCCCAGCATCTTTAAAGTGAAATTAGAATAACAGTGCCCCACTAGGAGCATGGGGATTATCCAGGATGACATATGTGAAGTGACCTTTTGATGTTTAGAGGTGAAGCTAGAAAATGCTCAATATTTTTTTTGTTCGTTTGTTTTGTCTTTTTGTTTGTTTGTTTGTTTTTCGAGACAGGGTTTCCCTGTAGTTTCTAGAGCCAGTCCTGGATCTAGCTCTTGTAGACCAGGCTGGCCTCAAACTCAGAGATGCACCTGCCTCTGCCTCCCGAGTGCTGGGATTAAAGGCATGTGCCACCACCGCCCGGCAATGCTCAATATTTTTATTCTGATTCTGTGTCATTTCTGTAAGGTGAAGAGGTGATTGTGTGCCTCTGCCTACGGATCATACAGAGTTAGGCAAACACTTGGCCTTCTGAGATTCCTGTTGGGCCTTGCTCACTTCGGTTTCATCTTCTCCGAATAGCCATCGGATGCCCTCCCTCCTCAACATGTCGTGCACTTCTTCGTATGGACAAAGCTCTTCATACATGACTGAGCAGGCTCTGGAGACAGTGTAATGTGAGTTGGTGTGACGGCTCTCTCCAGAGAGTAAACGTCCCAAAGTGATGGCCTTTAGACTGATCACGAATAAGGACTTGCAATGTAGAAAGAACTTCTTGGCAGGAAGCACATGAAAAACCATTGAGTGTTTGCAAACAGTTTTATGGAGAACAATGTCTTGTCTTCAATATCTGGCCAAACCCTCTCTTTTCTTCCTCCTCCTCCTTCTCCTCCTCTTCCTCCTCCTCTTCCTCCTCTTCCTCCTCCTCCTCCTCCTCATTTCTCTCTCTCTGTCCCTCTCTCACCCCTCCTTCTCTCTTTTCCCCTCCTTCATTCCCTCCCTTTCTCTCTCTCTCATTATCTGCTATTTCTTTTTTATTGTGGAAAAGCAATTCTAATGGCATGATTTACATCTGTTTTATAATCTTCACATCATATCTCCAAAATCCCCAACTTTTTAATGCCTCCCGGAACTCTGATACATGGTTCTGTTATTTTCCTTTGACCCAGCTACTTTCTAACATGTTCTTGGCCTCGGTTTTATGTGTTATTTACTTTGAATTGGGTGTGTGGAGTCACGCTAGCAGCCCACACCCTGACCGTCTCAACATCATCCTGTCAATTGTCAAGAGATCCCTTGGGAATCTATAGCCATGAATTGGTTCGACCTCTTCTCTTTGTTCTGTTTGTTTACTACAGTTGCTCGGCTGGAGTTTTGTATGTAGATGCTGTAGATTGTTGAAGCATTTTGCACTTTTATCTTGATGAAGTGAAGTGGCCCCCTGTATCCCTGATCATGTCTTTTGCACTAAGCTTTGTGTGTGTGTGTGTGTGTGTGTGTGTGTGTGTTAGTAGCACAGCTCCTATTCAGTTGATGCATGAAGCTGCTGCTCCTCCCGCTCTTCCGCATCATCCACTCATGTCTTTATGTTTAGAATGGAGATGTTGGATGCAGCATAGTCCTATGTGCTGTTCTAAATCTCTGCATTTTTAAACATTTATTTTATGTGTACATGTTAGTGCCTCCATGCATTACATGTACCAAGGGTAAGCAAGCCCAGGGAAGCCAGAAGAGGGCAATGGGTCGCCTGAAAATGGAATTACAGGTGTGTTTGAGCTTCCTGATAAGGGTCTGGGAAGTTGATCCAGGTGTTTTGGAGGAATACAGGTTCTTAGCCTTCAAGCAATCTCTGCAGTGCCGTCTCTGCTTCTCAACTGAGACAGCCATGGTGTTTGCCTTTCCTATGACTACCTACCGAGGCCATTGGATTAATACTTCTCCCTTTCTCCTTGATCTGTGTTGGCTACTCTCTTCAATTTCTTTCTTCATCTTTTCCTGTGGACTCTCAGCATACCTTTTCTGGTGGCATTGTGTCTCCTGTGCTGTCATCACCTGTGATTGCACTGTGTTGTTACTTTAAGACTGTTGTGTCTTTACCCTGTCTCTCTTCTCTACTGTGAGTTTGCCTAAATGGGATCTGCTTTGGTTTCTTTGCCTTTCTGTTTTTTTTTTTTTTTGTGTGTGTGTGTGTGTGTGTGTGTGTGTGTGTGTGTGTGTGTGTGTGTCATTATGTACTTTATTTTTTCGTGTGTTTGCAGCTTTTAGCAGAAACTGCTGGAAATTTATTTGTATGACTGCTAGATAGTTTGTATCATTCCCCAAATATTCTTAATCTGGTTTTGGGTGAGGCTGTGTTACTGCATATTTGGAACAGTAAATACCTTACAGCTCCTGTTTCTAAGACTGGATGGAGGTTGGGGCATAATGATAGAGTTTTTCCATGGGGTTTATTTCTGTGTGCCTCTGTATTTGTTGGGGGTTTTACCATGACTTTAACCTAGATTAATTTCTATGGCATATGTGATATGGACAGAAAAGCTGCACCTAGCTTCAGTTTCATGACACTCAGACAGCCTGCGTCTTTGCTCAGAAAAGATGCAGGTTCATGCGAGAATCGGCTAGTGTAATCAGTCCATGGTAACATTTTCCCATCATGTACACCAGCAAGTGTGCTTTCAGCCTGTTAGTCAGCATTGTGTCACTCTTACGTGACATACGAGAGACAAAATCTATAAAGAGGAAAGGGTTATTTTGGCTGATAGTTGTAGAAGTGTCTGTCTGTAGTTACCAAAGCCTGTGACTTTGAGCCAGCAGGAAGGAAGAATTTCATGGTGTGAGTGTGTGATGCAGGGAACCTGGTCACCCTCTAGAAGCTGAAGGAGCGGAGAGGTCTGCTGCCCAATAGCTCCTGAATCAAGGCTTCTCCCCAATAACTCACTTTTCTCTTCCTGGGGTCCACCCAAAGATTCCACCACCTCAGATAGTGCCATAGATCAAGCTTTAATGCATGGCCTCTTGGGGACACTTCTAGTATAAACTAGAGCAATGCCTCTTTCTTTCAAGATAGTTTGGTGTGTGTGTGTGTGTGTGTGTGTGTGTGTGTGTGGTATATGTGCTCTTTATCTTCAGATGCTTAGGAAAGTTTCCAACCACTGCTGAAAACTATCCTGAAATGCAATGCAAATTTCTGGTCACTTTCTTCCTGGTCTGTCTGCTGCTTTCAGAGCTACCACTGCTCAGTCCCTCCGCTGTGTTCATGCCCCATTAAACAAATTTACCTGGAAAGCTGGTGGCAAAATTATAAAATGCTGTGCATTAATTTTGATCTCATGTCTACATGAGAATGTGTGACAGTTATTCTGAATCTATATAATCTTGTTGTCAGAAGAAACTGTGGACGGCACTGTAGATTCAATAGCTTGTAGTCATCAATAAGAAAGACATTCCAGCGTAGTTCTGGCAAATGTTCTCTGCATCTACCTGCAACCCATACTTCTGTGTGACAAAAAACTTCAGAGAACCTCTCTGTGCCAGCATTTTCTCAGTAAACTGCTCATTATAGTAATACTAAATACCTACCTATCTATCTATCTATCATCTAATATACATATATATGCATGAAGATTTATCTCATAAAACAGCATAAAGTACATAGTGTGTTTCAAGTATTATCAGTTAATATTAGTCAAAAATAAATATGTGTTGATAATGAAGAATACACAGATTTTTAAAAATATTTTTTTAGTCTATTTAATAACTATATTCCATTTTAAAGGCCAGCCTGTTCTGAATTCCTTATATTTTTTCCATTTTTTTTCCATTTTCTTACCACCTGAATAATGCTTAACAATTAAGAACTGAGAGTTGTTGGAATACCCAGAGCAGCGTGCCAGCCAGTGAACCCTGCTAGCCACTGACAGAATCACATAAAGTTATGGTGGACTTTTCTTTGTATCAGACCTGGACCATTGTTCCACATCTCTGGACCAGAAACACAAGTGACTGACAACTCCAATGCCTGCAACGTCCTGTGCTGATTGGCTGGCCATCAGCCCTGACCTTAGCTATTCAGGCCATTCAGGGTTTACCTTTTCATTCTGATTTGACCAAATCTCACCCTTCTAGCTGGACATGCATATCTCTGTGGTTTCCACTTAGCTCTCAGGGGCTCTCAGGACCATCCATGGTGCTGCTACTTAGCTTACAGCCCCCTCCCTTGGCTGGAGAGAGATTCTGGGGTGAAAAAAATTGAGGACACACACTTCAGGAACCTCAACACGATTGTTAGCGTCTCCTCTTTTCTTGTCATAGAAGATCAGATTCCAGGTCTCAGCATCTGTAAACCTGACTTCTGGTACTCCTAAAGACCATGTAATCAGATTCCACTTATCTTTTGGAAAGGGTCAAAAGAAAGGGGTGAGAAACTTTCTCTTACCAACTGCCCACAGGCACACAACTCTGTGCCCTATCCTGTGTGGGCATTTGACGATTGTTTATTTACTAATTTATTTAATTGGCTCATGCTAAGAGGACACTATCAGGGAGGCAAGGTGTAAACAATATCTGCAGGGATCCTGATGCACCCAGTTTCAGGATAAGTACATTATTGATCTGGTTAGGCCTCATTCATTGTGCACAGCCTACCGAAAATGCCACCATTCCTGAAAGAATTTCAAATGCTACTTGCTAGCCTTGTGTCTCATTCATTAATGAATATTTTTTTTAATTTTTTTTATTTTTACTGAAGTTTTTTTTCTCTTTTTTTTCTCAATTATTTTTTATTAAAGATTTCCATCTCCTCCCCTCTGCCTCCCCCTTCCCTCCCCTCCCTTCACCCATACCCCCACTCCACCCCTCTCCAAGACAAAGAGCCATCAGGGTTCCCTTCACTATGTTAAGTCCAAGGTCCTCCCAGCTCCCCCTAAGTCCAGGAAGGTGAGCAACCAAACCGACAAGGCTCACAGTGAGCCCGTCCAAGCTGTAGAGTTCATGTTCATTGCCGTTGTCCTTGGTTTCTCAGTCCTCCTCCACCGTCAGCCACATTCAAAGAGTCCGATTTGGTCCCCTGATCCATCAGTCCCATTCCAACTGGACTTGGTGGTCTCCCTTTAGATCTGTCCCACCGTCTCAATGGGTAAACGCACTCCTCACGGTCCTGACTTCCTTGCTCATGATCTCCCTCCTTTTGCTCCTCATCAGGACCTTGGGAGGTCAGTCCGGTGCTCCTATGTGGGGCTCTGTCATTTTCTCAAGATGTTTTATTAGCTGAGTAGGCTAAACAATAAAAGTGAATTTTCTTGAAGCTTTACAGTCTGATCAAGGTATCTGTATGTTTGGTTTCTTCTGAAGTCTGGCTTTGGATTGAAGATGTCAGTCTTCTGTCTATGTCCTCGGATGGTTGTCTATGTAGTTGGTGTCCTATTTATCTTCTTCTAATGAGGATGTTTGTTGTAGGAGGCCACTTGCTTGTTCCTGGATGCCCAGACAATAATGGCGGGTTTTCATATACTATCATACGTTCACTTTTCTTTTGGAAAGGGATTTAATATGACATCCATTTAATCTCTTAAACAGTTGGGTTAAAGGTGTGATGTGCTAGCCAATTAAGTCACTGAGTTGTGACCATATGCCCTTGCCAAATCTGAAGCCTTGCCAAGAGAAATTCCGCAGCATAATTAGAGTGACAACCCATGTTCCCAGCCCTGGGTGGTAACTACCCTGATGTCTGATGGAACCTGCCCTGGGAGCTAAAACTTTGCCTGCAGTTTACACTGCCTTTAAGCCTTAATATTTAAGGAGATCCTTTCGTATGGCCTAATGCCTGCTCTGTGCAGAATTCTCATGCTTTCTTAGGCTCCCTATGGGCCAGGGGTCGCTTTATCCAAGCAAGGATTGAAGAAGATTAAATAAAGAGGTCAGTAAACTCAGTAAGAGTTTGCTAAAGGGTTACTGTGCACTTGTCCCTGCAGGAGATGTGAGAAGGCTTTTCCCCAACGTCAGGGAAAGTGTCCAAAAGAATAGTTTAAGCCAACTGGCGGAAATAATAATTGGGTTGAATGTAGCTGATTTTAATTTTGTTTTCTTCAGACCTGAGATTTCTCTGTATTGGCAACTTTTCTCCATCTGAGCCTTGGATATTTGCACAGATTAGTTATCATTAATCTATTTTTCACAATCCACAACTTTTATGAGCTTGGCAATGGCTTAATAATATGAACTTTTTTCATTTTCGTTGTTTGTAGCCAGAAATAAATTTTCTATTAGATCTTTTTTTTTTTTTTGATTGTTGACATTACTTCTCCCAAAATTTGAGAAACCTAAAAGCATCCTAGCACTGGAGAGATGACTCAGTGTTCAGAGCCTTGAGTGACCTTCTCAGAGGGCCTGGGCACTCAGTTCCCAGCACCCACACTGTAGGTCACAGCCACCTGTTATTCCAGCTCCAGGAGATACAATCCCCTCTTCTGCCCTTCTTTGCTCTGCTAGCACATGGCTCACAGACAAGTGGGCACAGTCAATAAGTTAATAAATAAGGAAATGCTTAAAATTAAGTACTTAAAAATAAAACAAAGTTAGCTGAAAATAAGTATTCTCAAACACTAAGTCCCAAATGTATAAATTTGTGCTAATTATATGAGTTAGATTTCAATCATTCTAGTTATAATACTGTAAAATTATTTAATTCATTTTAATACTTTGATGCCTAGGTGTGTGTGTGTGTGTGTGTGTGTGTGTGTGTGTGTGTGTGTGTGTGTGTGTGTAGTACTGGAATGAATCAATTTAAAGTTATGTATTGTCAATGGATTCGGTATTTCAAATATAATATTCTATCCAATTAATTTTATTTTTAATTTATGTGTGTAAGTGTTTTGTTTGTATGTATGACTGTACCACATGAATATCTGATGCTCATGGAGCCTAAAACAGAGGGTCAAACCTCCAGAAACTTTAGTAACAGATGCTCGTGAGCCACTCTGTGAATGCTAAGATCCAACTCAGGTCCTCTGCAAGAGCAGCAAGTGCTCTTAACCACTGAGCCATTTTTCCAGCATTCCAATTTTTTCTTAAAACTTTTTTTGTGTTTTCACAAAGCCAGTGAGGAATGTGGTCCTCAGACTGAGGACATGTTCTCTGCGTTATTATAGATTGAGAATTGTACTCTGCATTATTATAGACTGAGAACATGTACTCCGTGTTCTGCCAGTTGTTGGATTTGTCGTTTATCTGAGCTACTATATGCTAAGCAAGAGCCTGCCGGGGTCCTGTCTTTATTCTAGACACGTTATACAGAGACACCATAAGTCTTTCCCCCCTTGTCAATCAATTTACACCTAGCAGAACCACTCTCGGCTGCTTACAATCATGCTCATAATTGGGTCAGAAGGAACAGATACTTGGAGTCTGAAATATCCACCCCAGTCTTCACACCTGCTCTGCAAAACAAGCCCTGATGAGTCATTCTCACTGAATAAAGAGCGACTAAGAATTACAGAAGAGACCCGAGGCCACTTTCATCTCCCACACTCCCTGTCCTTTGAAACGGTGTCCTACCTCACAAACATGGTGCTTGATGTGCAGTTTTTGAATTCTGCTATAATCAAGTTTCAAGGTGTTAAGGTGAAGGTGACCCCCATCAGCAGGAACAAAGAGGGTGGTGTTGAAGGGGCTCCAGAAGTAGCGCATGCCAATCTTCCTGCATGACAACCAGACTCCACATGTGCCAATGGTGTTCAGTTTACCCACAAGAACTCCCTGGATCCACAGGCAGCAATGGTTACATACACACCACCCCTATATCCTTGACACCAGCCCTCAACCCCACCCACAGATATTATATATATATGTGTGTGTGTGTGTATTCATGCATGTATTATATATTATTCATATATATTTATATATAATATGTAATATGCGTTATATAATACATATGCAAATACATATGTGTAATATATGTATACCTATATGTATATGCATGTGTGTATATATGTATGTATATAAGAACTTTGAGCTTGTGAAGTATGTGCACATTCCCAAATCTTCTTCCCTCTCCCTTCTTCAGTGAAGAATTGTGATACATCAACTTTTTTTGTACAATAGACAACAAAAGTATCTATATCAAAGTGCATTTGAAAAACAATTTTTTGTTTTCTTCTGTTTTGTTTTTGAGACAAGGTATCTCTCAGCCCTGGCTATGTTGGAACTTACTTTGTAGACCAGGCTGGCCTCGAACTCACAGAGATCCTTTTGCCTCTGTCCCCTGAGTGCTGGGATTAAATGAGTGTGACACCACACCTGGTTGAAAAACTATTTCCACAGTATTACCTAGGCAAGCATTTAACAGACTGCATTCAACTACAGAGTGCATCTGTCGGTTGCCTGCTTAGGACAGCAATGCCAGTTGTAGTTCTCCTGAGTAGATCAGAAACATTAATATATTTACATTGATAACACTTGTTGTTGGGGAAACAATTCATCTGGACACAGTTGATGAGTAAATAAATATGTGACTTCTTGCAAGAAGTACTATTAGGAGCTAATTAAACAATAATTATCTTAGCAGTAAACCTCATACTCCAACTTGTGTCTCTGTGCCCAGCTGGATTCATATGTTCTGAGTCCTCCAGGCTCAGGAGCACTGAGTGGGAACAAAAGACAAAATAGTGTTAATTTGATGGCCAGAGTATAGGCACCACATGTTCTCTCTTCACTAAAAACCATCGTCATCCTTATCATCATCATGTGTATGCATGCACTCATCAAGCACACATGTGGAGGTCAGAGGATACCTTCCTGGAGTCTGTTCTCTACTTCTGCCTCCATTTGTATCCCAGGGGTTTGACTTGGCTCCTTAAGCTTATAGGACAAGTGCTTTTACCTGGTAATCCTTCTCACCATCCAACCCCTCATTTTTTTTACCCACTCATTGGGTAGTGCACACCTGGACTGCTTCTGTTTCTTGGTTGGAAGCTGTGAATACCACTGCAGTAGAGGAGGATGTGGAGGAGATTCCTGACATGTCCTTACCTCATCCTCTGTGTTCAGTGGCGCCACTGCTGGATTCCCTGGTGATTCTAGATTTTTTTCATGGCTTTTACTACAGTGATTTCATTCATTCACATCCATACCCATAGTGGGTAAAAGTGTTCATTTTGCCAGGTGGTGGTGGCACACACCTTTAATCCCAGCACTTTGAAGGCAGAGAGAGGCAGGAGGGTCTCTGAATTCGAGGCCAGCCTGGTCTTCAGAGTGAGTTCCAAGACATCCAGGGCTACACAAAGAAACCCTGTCTCAACAAACAAATGAACAAACAAGCAAACAAAAGAGTGTTCATTCCTATGCCTCCTCCTTGTAGGGGTTATTATTCTCTCTTCATAGGAATCCTTTGACCTCAATAAGGTGATGTCACACTATGGTTTCAACTTACAGTTCTGCAATGACTGAGGTTATATATTTTCTTCTAATACTTTTTTTTTTTTTTTTTTGGTTTTTCGAGACAGGGTTTCTCTGTAGCTTTGGAGCCTGTCCTGGAACTAGCTCTTGTAGACCAGGCTGGTCTCGAACTCACAGAGGATCCGCCTGCCTCTGCCTCCCGAGTGCTGGGATTAAAGGCGTGCGCCACCACCGCCCGGCTCTTCTAATACTTCTTAACCATAAAAGCATAAAAACGTCAACTCATAATACCCTTTCTGTGAAGAATGACAAAATGGACAACTGACTTATCTATTTTATCTAAACTTCCAAACATTTTATGGAAACTGCTTAATTAAATGTACACTACAGTATTTGTAAGTAGTGACTTCATTTCCATGAAGACAATATTAACCACCTATGAACTCAAATTTGTTCTCTAAATATTTCTGGATGGCATAATTAATGCATTATTTAAAAATGTAATAATATATAGACATGCCTATAAAATCTCTAAGAACCACTCTTCCTACACACACACACACACACACACACACACATACACACGTGTGCGCGCGCAAAAGTATGAAACAAACACTCAGAAAATAACTTATTCTTTTGGAAAGTGGTTTTTATTTGAAAAAACTTTATAAAATAGTACGTTTCTTGGACTACTTGACAATTTCATAGAAACTGCTGACTTTCTGGTAGGATGCTGAGTGTAGAGCAAAAATACGAACACATTTGTCTTTCATCCCGACAGCTGAGTGACGGATCAATTCCGTCCCAAATTGTGTCCTTTGACCAGGGATCTCATCACACTGAGAGTCCCCTATGGAGGTAGATGAGATGAGGATCTTTGAAGGTGACAAGAAAGTTCCAGAACAAACAGAATCAGGAGCCCAACTTTGAACTGCAGATCATTATAGTACTCGGCTTAGCAACGCAAATGGAGAAAAGCCCGCTGTGAATGCCTGGTAAACAGACCCTAGGGCTGAGCAGCACGATTTCTCAAGTGAAATTCTTTTACTTATCCTTTAGCACAAATCTTCTCCATGAAACATGGATTGGGTACAGACTAGTGCTGTGCATCAGGAGTGCACAGCTGCTGAGGTCTGAAAACAAATATGCATTTGATACTGTTTAGTGGTATGTAACAGACATGGCACTGATGCTAAGGTCTGAGGATAAACGTGCATTCAGTACTGGTTACTGGTGTGCAGCAGGTGTGGTGCTGATGCTGAGGATAAATACACATCAGAGACTGGTTAATGATGTGTGTCAGGTGTGGTGCTGATGCTGAGGTCTAAGAATAAACATGTATTGGATACTGTTTAGTGGTGTGTATTGGGTGTGGTGCTGATGCTGAGGTCTGAGAACAAACATGCATCCAATACTAATTAATGGTATGTGTCAGTTATGGTACTGATGCTGAAGCCTGGGAATTTATATGGATTGGTATTTATGATATGTAAGGGTACTGCTGCCAAGGTCTAAAGATAAACATAGATTAGATATCAATTAATGTTTCATATAAGGCAGGTTAGTAATAATGATGTCTGAGGTAAAATCCACAAAGGCATGCATCCATGTCCCAGCTGTGACTTTATTTCCTCAACTTGTTGGCTCTTCCTATATAGTGTGAAATCTTATTATTACCAAAATAATCTAGGTCTTTTTTGTAAGACAGTATGTTAATACAACTGTAGTTTCATCTTTTAACCAAAAGCATTTATTTGCACTTTTCAAACACCATTATAAAAATGTGTCACGGCAGATATTCTAAACCCCAAACACATCCTCTGTTTAGCTCTTAAGCATGCTGAATTATTTTTCTACTGCAGAGATTTACTAATTTTAATAGTTCAAATGTAATGCTTAGTTTATGAAACAAATCCATCTCCACAGAACATTTTCTTTAACCCCTTTTTCTCCTTCCCACAGTCTTACCCAGCCACACGTGTGGAAACCCTGGGGAAATATTGAAAGGAGTCCTCCACGGAACAAGGTTCAACATCGGCGACAAGATCAGATACAGCTGTCTCTCTGGCTACATCTTGGAAGGTCACTCCATTCTGACTTGCATTGTCAGCCCTGGCAATGGCGCTTCCTGGGACTTCCCAGCTCCTTTCTGCAGAGGTAGGTTTGCCTCCTCCTGTGCACCTGAGAAGGGAAGCCTGAACCTAGCAAGCAACTTGGTAGCTCACATTAGTAACTTTACACCCACTTAAAGAGGGCAGTATTGGAAAGGGTGGCCCTTCGTCAACCCTGCTTTCCAAGGAAGTAAGAAACAGCTTGGAGGAAACCTTGTTAGGACCCTAGTTGTATCAGCAAGTTAGACACGCTGTTGGACCTCAAATACCCATTCGGTCTCCTATCCCCTTAACAGGATTTACACATTTAGTTCATAGAGTTCCCTTTGCCACAGTATCCTGATAGGCTATAAATTTATAGTCTCCTTATTCTTCTATCTTTTTCTTTATTGTTTTTCCCTCTGTAGCCTCACATTCCTGGGAGCTATAATTTCAGGTGTGAGCCACTATTCCTGGCTGTTTAAAAATCAGATTCCATGTTTCCTTGTTTAACCCTTCTACATTAAAACAAATTAAAGATAATTAGACAATTCCATCTCACCCTCTAAAAGCTCTTCCAACACTCCAGCACTTGGAATGAGGCAACCATGGTGGAATGGACTATGACCTTGAGTCCATTCAGGGTGGATGCCTTTTCCCAGTTTCTAGAATGTTCAGCCTCTGTGGTAGGATTATTTTACTACTATTGTTGTTGAGGATGCATGTATCAAATCTTGGGTTCTGGGTTCTTAAGAGAGATTCATCTTGCTGGTGTAGAAATAAAAGGCCAGGTAAATACTAATTGCATTTTTAATGAGATGTCCTAAAAGCAACTAAACAGTCCCTGTGGTGTGAATCTCATACCCACCCACCAGTGGAGCTGTTACCACTCATGCATCAAATAATACAAGAGAAGATTGCTGGATATGGTGACTCACCCTGGTGATCTTGGCACTTGGAAGACTGAGACAGGGGTATCAGGAGTTCATAGTCGTCATCTGCTACATAGGGAGTTTGACATTAGATTGGGCTATAAGAGACTACTGTCTCAAAAATAAATAAGAAAATAACAAAACAAAAGTTTAATTAATCCAATCTGACTTTATATCTGTGCTACTCTGCCAAGCACTATATCAATACACTTATATTTTAATGTGTCTTCTTGCCTGGATCTTCTGCTGTCCTGTGTTGGTGTTTGGTGAGCTCTCTGTGATGCTCATGATTTTGTGATGATAGATCCCTAGCTCTGTAACTAGGAATGGTCAGATACTATGTCAGAGGACTTCATCCTCATTGAATCCCCAACACAAGGGGTGACATTAGATTTATGTCACAGGGTGGAATCTGAAGAGGCCAGGTAGGAAAGGGTCTAGTCTCAGGTAAAAGTTTAGAAACCCTAACCGGGGCTTAGCACATTTAACATATTATTTTCTTATTCCTGGAAAAACTCTGTTTTCTCTCCCATGTTTCTATCAATCTTCCCCAATTGCTCATTTTCTCTGAGTGTTCCTGGAGATAATCATACCCTGCTTGATGCTCTTGCTGCAAGTCCTTAGCTCCATTTTTCTGTTGTCACAAAGGGAGTGTCCTCATCATCCAGAGCCTGGATTCCTTTCCCCTGGCTTTTCCACAATTCTTTTGAATAGTTAACCCATTTGAAAGACAGTGATCAACTCCTTTGAAAGACAGTACTGTTGGGATGTCCCCGAGTGCCCTTCTTTTTTCTCCTCCCTTCCAACTGTGGTTGCCTGTCACTGGATGACCTGGAAGCTACTAAGTTGCTCATTGAGTCATTTTCTGCATCCTGTTGACCTCAAGCTTTATTATTTCCTCCAAACTATTTTTTCTGCCTTCCATTTCAACCATTTTATATTCAATGAATATAAAAACAAAGTTGAAGTGCCTATTTTATTTATTTTGTATTGTAAATTAATGACTAAAGACTACTCCTGCAACAGACTGTAACCTCCAGGACATAATCTCAGCCTTGAGAATGAAGAGTTAGAACATCCTTGTTTTCTTTCTGCATGAAAACTTGTTTAACCCATTGGAATTTTTCTCCTTATATCCTTTTTCTCATATTCTCTTTATGCATCTTTCTTTTCAATATAAGAAAAAAGATAAAGGGCCCTTTTCTTAAGATAAAGGTCTTTACAATTCTGTAGCTATATATTTTATACAGTTGAAGTCGGTATAACAACCTTTCAATAAATCTTTCTTGTTCTTTAATCAAGTTTTATTAGGTCCTAACTATGCCAAGGAAAGCACATTCTTCAATGTCAGAGGTTAATGCAGTTATATTTATACTTTTCCTTTTCTAATTCATGACCTGGTAAGAATTCAAAGTTTCAAAGTTTATAAAATAAAATAATTTGAGAGACACACTACTTCTTATTGACTGAAATAACTCAATAATAAAGAAAAAGTCAATGGTCTAATGTTGATGAATGTGTGGCCGTAACATCTCCAGAAGCCACACACACACACACACACACACACACACAAATCTCAGCAGTGTGTGTGAGCTGACTTTTAAAAATGAAATGAGTATCTTTTCTGATTCCCAAAAGTTCTGGTTATTTAGTTCCAGCAAGTGTTGGAGACTCCTTCCTGGCAGCTTCACTACCAGTAACACCACAGTATTGGGTCACATGACCTCTGGCTAGCATGATACAATTTTATTTTCCCTTTCCAGCACAAGTGTCGAACTGACACAGTAGCACCTAAGTATGTGTAACATATAGAGTTATGGGATGCTCATCACAGTAACATCTGTAGTTATAACTTTGCAGGTTTGGCAAATGATAAAGTAGGGATCACAGCAGCTTGGAAGGAGCAGCTCTTCAGAACATGAGCTCAGTGTTCTGCCCTAGGAGCCATCTTCCAACTTCATCACATTCCTCAAGTTTTAACCCATCTCAAGTTTTAACCCGTCTCCTCTCGTCCATCATCAGCATCTTCATTCATCACCACTGACAGGCAGACCATTCCACTCTGCATAAAATGGTGTGTCTTCAGAGGAGAGAAGTAAAGGTAGCCACAAGACTCCAGAGGCAGTCCGGAAAGGCCACTGTCACCTGTCAATCAAATGCCTTCATAACTTGCCTTGTTTTCCCTCTTGCATAACTTATTCAACATAATGTTAGGTGCTGCTGGATCCAGCATACTTTGAGCTCATGAACCCTGTAAGAAAAATAAAGGTTTCAAGTCCAAAGCAAAATATATTGTGAAGTATGAAGCATCAAAGACAGCCCTGGCTGTCCAGATGGGTCCAGGATTAGACAAGAGAGAAGGAAGTAGACAAAGGCATTGCTCATAAAATCATTCATAGGAAGTAAACCAGGTAGATACCATGCTTGCAAGAAGTAGGCTCTTATTCTTTCATCATGGCCTCCTCCTACATGTGTGCTCACCTAGGCAATGCATGGACACCAGGGGACTTGATGGCTATCACGCTTATGCCACATCTCAGCTGTTGAAAATTGCTACAGAGAAACAAGCCACCCAACTATCTCTCTCAGGAAGTTGATAACGTTTTCCTTAGTTATGGACACGTGTGATGGGTTTTTCTGGGTGGCATTGATGCTTTTATGAGGATACTCAATCCTTGCTAGAGTAAATGTGTTAATTCACTTCCTTGGACAACCACCACCTGTCATCCATCATGTGGGAGAATCCACCTTCCCTGCATCCTCACCACCAATTATTTACATGTTTATTTGTATTTATTTACATGTTTATTTGTATTTATTTACATGTTTATTTGTATTTATTTGCTCACACCATCTTTCCATAGCAGTTATTCTAAGTGAGGTGAAATTAACCTGCTTGTAGTTCATATTTGTGTTTCTTGAGTGGCTGGCTAGTGGTGTAGTCTGTAATGGGAAATGTCCATTGAAATCAGCAGCTCAGCTTCAACTTTATCATTTTGGTCATTATTGTTGTCGCAGTTTTCTGTGATTTGAGTGATGTACGGATTCTGATCGTTTTTCCCATCTCACTTGGATGCTGTCGAGGAAACATCCCTTGTTCTTCAGAACACCTCACTTTAATGTTTGCCTTCCCATGTAGAAGTTTCACATATGATAGCCCACCTATCCACTTCTGTGGGTGTTGCCTGTGATTTGGGGATCTTATCACAAGTATCTTGGCCATTGCTCTGTTTCCCTCCAGAAGTTTCACCATTTCCCATTTTACCTTTAGGTTTTGTACCAGTTTCCCTGAATTCATGTTCTCAAGTATACTCTTGAGAATACAGCTCAGTGATGTGCTGTGCCCACCCCCCACGTTCTTCTCTCTTGTGAGAGCCAAAGCACAGGAGATGCCAGAGCAAAGGGAAGTTGTTATCCACAAAAATGCCACTGAGGGTGATTGAGAGATAGCTCGTGGGGAAGAGCATGGGCCACTCTAGCAGAAGACCTGAGTTTGGTTTCCCGTGTCACATAGTTGCTCCAGCTGCATATAATTCCAGTTCCAGGGGCTCTGTCTTTTTTGGATAGTGTGTGTACATATGTGGTATACATATACTTGTGCAGGCTTACAGGTATACACATAAATAAAAACAAATGCATCTTTTAAGATGCTTTTGGAAGCCGGGTGGTGGTGGAGCACATCTTTAATCCCAGCACTTGGGAGGCATAGTTAGGCAGATGGATCTTCATGAGTTCAAGGCCAGCCTGGTCTATGAAGTGAGTTCCAGGACAGGTTCCAGAGCTGCAGAAAAACCCTGTGTCAAAAATAAAACAAAACAAAAAAGATGCTATTGAAAATATACTTATATACATCTATAAATAATTGATAGATAGGTGATAGATAGGTAAGTAGGTAGATATATGTTAGACAGATGATAGATGTATAGATAGATAGGTGATAGATAATAGGTAGATAGATGAATAGACAATAGATAGATCAATGATAGATGATAGAAAGATAGATGATAGATAGATAGATAGATAGATAGATAGATAGATAGATAGATAGATAGATAATACACAGACTGATGAACTTTCTCTTAATAGTCTCCCAAATTAGGCAGAGATATTTGCCATGTCATGTCCCTGGCAAGGATGGCTGATGTGGCTTATCAAAAGGACTGATAACAGCTGGTATCAAGCTGGTGTTAGAGACACAGAGATCACAAGACAGTGTTTGGCAGTGGACTCAGAGGAACTTCAGTGACTCACATCAACATTGCTCAGGATGCAGGTGGCTGCCTCGGTGTGTGGAGCAGCCTGTCCACTGACCACGCACTGCCTTTACATGGAGGAGAGACCCTACTCTGGACAGAGTTCTTTTGCCAAAGAAACAGATGAAATGCATTTGAATAACAGATTCTATTATTCTAAAACATCCAAGAATTTATCACTGGGTGGCACAGTCAATATTAATGACTAATGGGATATTTTTAGTTCTTTATTTTAATTTCAAAACCTAGTATATATTTTACAATGAACACATATCTCTATACACTCTATACAAGATATGATAACTACATTTCAAGTTCTCAGGGATACCTATGCCAGTGACTGCTACTTTGAGAAGCTCAGAGTCAGTATCTTGATTGACTTAAGGGCTTTTGTTTCTCTCTTTTTTTTTTTACACATGATCTTACTCCATAGCACAGGCTGTTCTTTAACTAGTAGTGATCAGTCCCTATCTCACCCTCCTGGGATCACAAGTGTGAGCCACCATACTGAACCTTCTGCACGTGTCATTTTTGTATGTAAAGCTCTGATGCTTTAAATTAATGGTGCACAGTTGGTTCCATATAGAGATGTAACGTAATTATAAAAACTGATAAGAAGCCAGTTGGTCATGGTGCAAACCTTTAGTCCCAGCACTCCAGAGGCAGAGGCAGGCAAACCTCTGTGAGTTCAAGGCCAGCCTGGTCTACAGAGCTAGTTCCAGAACATCCAGAGCTGTTACACAGAGAAACCCTGTCTCAGAAAGAAAGAAAGAAAGAAAGAAAGAAAGAAAGAAAGAAAGAAAGAAAGAAAGAAAGAAAGAAAGAAAGAAAGAAAGAAAGAAAGAAGCAAGGAAGGAAGCAAGGAAGGAATGAGAAAAGAAAAACCGATAGGAAGATAAAGAAGAGGTCACATGATGGGGGTTCTTCCTTATCTGCTGAGAGACTGCTGAAGCCTATTTGAGGTGAAGAGGCCCAGAGAGCAATGTCTACTTTGAAACTAGTTTTGCCAAAAGCTAGACGTAAGACAATGTGAAAGTCTTAGACATTTTCCTGGGAATACCTCCACATTCCCAGTTTTATTCCTGGGAATACCTCCATATTTAATTCTTTAGGACTCATTAATATTCTTACCAGTATTATCGAGGACTCCTCCCATGTTTCCACACACTTACAACATCTGCTGGGATTGTTTGTATCCTTTCACTTTGACAGTCATGTTAACTATGATTAGGTGGAATCTTAGTATAGTTTCTAGAAGGGGTTGTTTTGGATTTGTCTGTTCTGTTTTTTTTTTTTACTTCATCTTTTAGTTAAATTTTAGTGCTCAATGTCAGAGGGCAAAATGCTCCATCACTGGGAGGGAAGGACTTGGTCCAGGATGGCACAGCCATGCAGCATTCCTTTCCCACATCTTGACCAGCTGGATCCCAGATGTGCCTGATAACAAAAGTTGTTGAATATGACTTGGTATATCTGCTGGTCATTTGTTTTCCATGTTAGAGATGAGTGTTTCTTGGTTGCCTTCTTTGCTCTTTCTGGTTTCTCGATTGTTGCATCCTCTCAGCATGCTATATGTGTCACTTACAGACTTGACAGGTCTCTGAGTCTGGAGATTTTCGCTTCACTGTGAATTGTTGCTGTGTCTTTTTTTTGTTGTTGTTGTTCTTTCTTGTTTGTTTTAGGAGTGTTTTAATTTTACACAACCCAAAATGCGATTCTTGTTAGTGTTTTCTGGACCAGGACAGTCCTATCCAGAAAGACTCTTTATCCCTGGACCTCAACATGTTATCCCTATGATTTCCTCTAGTAACTTCAAAATCATACTAAGACATTCAAGCCACTATGAATTTATTTCTTAACACAACAAACAAAACTTAGTTTCTGTTTTCTACTTGTGAGTGTGTAGTTTTCCCAGTGCCACTTGCTAAAGAGACTATCCCTCCTTTCTAGGAAATTTGATGACTTTGTAGAAAATTATGGCTGTATCTCTGTGGGCTCACTTCTGGGTCCTCTATTCCATTCCATCTTCTATGAGTCATTTTGATCACTATCACCCTGAAGAATAATCTAAACCAGGTCTTTCAGTACCTCCAGGATTGTTCTTTTATTTAGAATTACTCTGACTATTCTGGGATGTGGCTATTAAGATGCTTTCAAATATTCCCATGAGGAAAGTCATTACAGGTTTATTTATGATCTCATTTAATATATAAAACACTTTCAATAATATATTAATTTTAAAATATTGGTACTACCCCATCCATGAAATGGAAAGGTTTTTTATATCTTCTAGTGTCTTCTAATTTTTTATTTGATGCATTATGCCTTAATACTACTAGCTAAGTTCATGCCTATGATTTATTTATTTCTCTATTCACCGACTTGTTTATTTGCTTATCTGTGGTCCATCTTTAATGGTGCTGATTTCCTGACTTTATTTTCAAGTACTTGTTATTACCATACTGATTTTTGTGGGCTGATTTTGTAATATGCTATTTTGCCAGAGTAGTTATGGTGTTTAAGAATTTTCAGGGTAGACTTTAGGTCATTTTAAGAATAGGAAGATATATAATCTGAAAAAAGACTAATTTCACTTTTTTTGTTTTCTGCTTGTATCTCTTTTCGTTCTATTCCTTCTTGATCAAACTAATATTTTAAGTACTATAATGAGCACAAATATTGCATGAAGTTGGACTCATATTGTCATTGGTTTGGGAGACAATGTGTTTCAATTTTCTCTTTCACTGTGATGCAGATATAAATGTGTGTGTGTGTGTGTGTGTGTATGTGTGTGTGTGTGTGTGTGTGTGTGTGTGTGTGATACAGAAGTATAATCTCTCTGTTCCTAGTTTCTTTATGGATTTTATCATGCAGGGATGTTGAAGTTTGTCAAAGACTTTTCACCTATTGAAATGGTCATACACTTTCTGTCCATGACTCTTTTAATGCATTGTTTTATATATTTGTTTATCTATTAGAATAAATTGATTCATCCTTATATTTCTGAAATGACACCAATTTTGATTGATTGATTAGTTGATTTATTAAGACAGAATCTCTCTAAATGACCCAGGCTGGTTTTGAACTCTTAGTAATACCCACTCCTGTTTCCAAATTTCTGGTTTGAGCCATCACAACTGACTTGAAAACTTTGTTTTGATAATTGTGAGTTACTCAAAAAGGAAAACAAAACAAAGTCTTTAAGGAGATTACAAATGTAGGCATTGTATATAAGTCAGAATGTTCCAGAGTAATTAAACCGATAGGATAGATTCAGACATAGAGATTGAAAGACACATGTATGCATTTTTTAGAGGTGACCCCTTTGGGGGAGAGGGCTTATTCTATTTCTGAGCCAGAGAACACTCTCAGTCAGCAAGGACAGTTAAGGCTCATGTTCATGCTGTAGAATTTGTAATGATGAATCCAATGTCTGATGTGTCAGCATTGTGTCTAAAACTCAAAAAAATGACGAGGCTAAGGCCAGTTCTGACTTTCTAGGTTTTCAAGTTTTCCTCTACACTCACAGTTTCTGGTGTAATTAAAAGAAGGAAATTTCATTAGGTGGATGTTTGTCTGCTTGTTTAGAAGCACGATCTGGAAAGCACCAAAATAGGTCCTTGGTAGGAAAGCTCTGCTTATTCAGGGAAGGTCTAGCATCATTTCTGTTTGTCTACCTATGTGTATTTAAGATAAATACATACATAAATGTGCCAAGACATGATGCCACTGCTAGAAACAGTTTTAGGGAGTACAAATAGGGCAGCTGTTTTGGTATTTTGCAGAGGTGACTTACTCTATCCATTTAAGGATAGGATAGACTCTTAGAAGCTTTTCTTTCTCAGAGAGAAAAATATCATTACATAAATGCCAGAAATATTATCAAGGTGGCTTAATCAAATATGCTAGATACTGCATGCCTATAGTTGGGTATTTTTCTCTTTGGGGGCCTGCCAAATAAACACACAGAGACTTATTCTTACTTACTAATGCCCAGCCTTGACTTGGCTTGTTTCTAGCCAGCTTTTCTAACTTAAATAAACCTGTTCTATTTAACTGTGTTTAAACCTTTTTTCCATCTTACTCCAGAGCTGGCTGTGTGGCTGAGTGGCTGGCCCTGTCACCCTACTCATCTCCTTTTCTCCCTCTTCTCCTAGATTCATCCTCCTAGTTATTCTCTCTGCCTGCCAAACACACCTATTTCTCATTTGTTGGATCCTGTTAAGCTCTGCTACTTTGTGTGCCTAAAATTTGTCTTTTGGCAATTTTATTTTATGTGCCTTTGCATAGTGGACAATATATGCCAGTACCATTCTTACTGAAAGTTGAAAAATGTATGGAAAAAGGAACGGGAACTATCTCTCAATATTAAATCTTGCTCAACCTTGTCTCTGTGGTCGAAATATTGGGTCTGTTGCAGGATGGGTCTAAGCATGCTATCCATTCTATTTCATGGAATATTGTTTAGTGGGGCTAAGGAGAGGGTCCAATAAAGCACGAGAAGATGAATCTCCTTCCATAGTCCACACAATAAACCAGGTAGTGCAGCATTGTAATCCCAGGACTTGGGAGATGGCAGCCGGAAGATCTCTGGGACTCCCTGGCCATCAGCCTACCAGTGGGATAAGTTGTCTCAAAATCGGGGTGGATAGCTGCTGAAGAATGACGCTTTAACCCGATCTCTGAATTCCAGGTACATGTGCAAATTCAGAGGAACACCACAGAGAGAATACAATCTTACAACACGCTTAGATGGTAATGAAAATGTTCATTGTCGTTATTTTCAGCTTTATGCATTTCTTTATGGCATTTTTCAATTTTTTTTTCTAGATACAGACCACACTAAGTCTCAAGCTGTGGAGCCCCATGTGTCTGATCACAGAAAAAAAATATGCTCAAACAGATTACATTCACCATGACAGCAGTAATGGGGGATATTTAATAGCATGAACTTTACCCTTAAAATTCAGTATCACCCAGTGTTAGTTAATGTGACTTGAATGGGCAATTTCCTTGGAGACCCTCAGGTCCCAGATCAGTTACATGGATGGATGCTTTCTCTGTCCTCCAGGAAGGACTAGGCTCATGGCATGCTCCTGTTCCACACTTGCCTGCTTGTGGTCTTATAGTCACTGACAAGTGAGAAGAGGGATCACAGGTGACAGTGGACTCCAGTCTCAGAATGTCTTGAGTACCCATCCTCCTTTATGGGGCTGGTGCATCACAAACATCCCAGATGCCATGGACAAATCCTGCTTTGGACATTGCAGTCAGTGATCCCCCTCCACACAATTTAAATAATGAGTATTCACAGGATCTTTATCTGTCCAGCTCCTCCCCAACCATTTTTAAGGACATGGTAGTAGCGGGGCTTTCTTTCAGACCTGAGTCTGAAGTATCTTCCAGTGTTGCTCGGGATGACAACATCATAGAGGAAATACAGCGAGTGATACAAATGCCCTGAGATTCTACAGGTGAAAAATGAGACGTGGGGACATTGAGGGCTGAAGGCAGAAAGAGCATCAGTGCCAGGGTCAGAGCACAGTAGGACCCAGGGGTCAATAACTCATCTGAGTTCCAATACTTGAGTGAATGGAGACTGGGAACTGGAAACATGGGATATGGTAAACAGCAGCTGTGGAGAGCCATCGCCTTTTGTAGAATGGGAAGCGGGGGGTGATGACAATAGTGAATGAACCAGCTGGGACCAAGAAATAAAAGATGAATGACTGAAACACGGGGTCGAACTGTTCAAAAGATCACTTGGGTTAACACTGGAAGAAGCACTGAGATAAATCTCTTGGATGCAGTATCTGGAAAATGCAGAAGTGAGCCAGTAGTTACAATATTCCAGAAATAATAGTGACACACTTAGAACCATCTGGATACCCAAAGGAAGATAGCTACTGGATTCTGGTGGTGGGACATCCAGAGCTGTGGATCTGTGGAGGGAAGATGGAAAAGCTGGTGTCAGTCACTGGGGTGGACATGCCACCCTACGGGTTGGGAGTACACAGCCTACACAGAATCCCTTGATAGGGCTTCAACCTGTGCCATTCACAGATGACATCAGCTTCTACTCTGACGACAGGCAGCCTTTCTCAGAAGTCACAAACGTGTGGACTCTCCCTTTATCACTGACTTTGTGAGTAGAGTCCTTAGCTGAATTTTCCAGAATTAAGCGGATGGGCAAAAGAAATTTTGTATTTTTGTGAGAGGGTGAGAAGGTGAGGTCAAAAGGTAATGTGGGAACCCAAGGTTTTTAAAATTCACAGTTGTAGCCAGGCGGTGATAGTCCACACCTTTAATCTCAGCACTCGGGAGGCAGAGGCAGATGGATCTCTGTGAGTTCGAGGCCAGCCTGGTCTACTAGAGCTAATTCCAGGACAGGATCCAAGGCTACAGAGAAACCCTGTCTCAAAAACAAACGAAAACAAACAAACAAAAAATTTACTTTTGTAAATAAAAATAAGTGGCAAGCAAGGAAAATATACTGATTATACCAAACATACAAGAAGGGGTGATTCAGTTATAATAGTAAACTTAATGGAAATGAGACTTGAGTGGTCTGTGCCTTAGACTGGAAGGTTGGAAACTAAGGAAGGTGGCCTACTTATGCCAGGGCTGGAGAAGTTGAAAACAGAAACATAGTCACCTTCTGAGTCCCACATTCTGACTACCCTTCATTTTTCCTCATGCTACCATAGTAACCAAGGAAGGGAAGTGTGTATGACACAGAGAAGAAAGTGTGAAACAGGCTTGTCTTTTTTTTTTTTTTTTTTTTTTTTTTTTTTTTTTTTGAGAAAAGGTTTCTCTGTAGATTTGGTGCCTGTCCCAGAACTAGCTCTTGTAGAGCAGGCTGGTCTCAAACTCACAGAGATACACCTGTCTCTGCCTCTCAAGTGATGGGATTAAAGGCCTGCGCCACCACTGCCCGGTGTAACAGGCTTGTCTTAATTGCTTTCTATTGCTGTGGGAACAAAAACATGGCCAAACGCAATGTGGGTGGAAAGGATTTGAGTTTGCAGTTATACATTTTAGTCCATCACCAAGGAAAGGCTGGAGCCCATAGTCAAGAGCTGATGAGGAAGCCATGGAGGAGTGTTGCTCACTGGTTTGCTCCCTGTGGCTTGCTCAGCCTGCTTTCTTAACACACCCAGAACCAACAGTGCAGAGGTGACATCATCCACAGTGAACTGGACCCTCCCAGATCTACCATTAATCAAGTAAATGCTCTACGGAGTTGCTTAGAGGACAATTCTATGGTGACACTTTTTCTATTAATATTTTTCTTCCCAAATGACCCTAGCATGAATTAAGTAGCCATAGTATAAAACCTAGTCAGCACAGGGGTCAACACATTGTAAGGAGTCTTTGAAATGTGACCACCATTACTGAGACAAATAGGAGAAACCTCTGTTCACACTGGGAAGTTAGAGTTTGTTTAATCCTTAATGCCTGCTTTAACCATTATTACTCATTTATCCCTCACAATAAGACAAGAATGGATACACGGTGCTCCCATTGCATAGTAAACCATAGTGGAGCACTGAGAAAGTAACAAACTCCCCCAAGCATCCACCACTCTGTAGTACAACTTCATTCAATACTAAACATTCTGATTTCAAGTTCTGTGAAGCCTAAAGTTTTTGAGAATTTTATATATTAGTACTATGTTTATATCTTTTCCCCCTATCTCCTCCTCCAATGCTTCCCATGTACCCTGACTCACTTCCGAGTTCATATATTTCTTTAATTATTATTGTTATTATTATACATATACATACATAATATAAAATCAACCAACTTACTGAGCCCATTCAATTCATGCTGGTTTTATAAGTATATACTTTTAAAACACACACACACACACACACATATATATATACGTATATATATATATATATATATATATATATATATATATATATATATATATATATATAGAGAGAGAGAGAGAGAGAGAGAGAGAGAGAGAGAGAGAGAGAATGTGTGTTTAGAGCCTATTTGGAATTGGATAACATCTTGGAGGACTTATCACCAAAGAAAACAGAATTTCTCCCAGCATTCATTGTCTCTAGTTCTTCATGTAGCAGTAAAGTTTTGTGAAATTTACGCCATGTGCTTTGCAAGGCTTACTCTTGGATTTTTCTGCCTGCAGCTTCCCTGTTAAGTGTAGAAGGCACCGTTCAGCAGCAGGCATCCTATACACTTTAAGGAGGAGACAGACTGTGCTTGCCCTTGCAAGTGTTTCATTTTGTAAAGTTAACACTGGGCTGGTTTCAGGAATGATGAGGCAAATTCCAACTGGTTTCAGACTCTTGGTGTACACATGGGATGATCATACAATGCGGCTGCGTTCCACCTTATTTTAATGGCTCATTAAATAGTCTTCAATTCTTCATAACATGGCAAAGTCAATCTTCTAAATCATATTCTGCTTGATGTTTTGAACTGTGTACATAAAAAAACTAGACATATACCTATCATGAGGCATTTTAAATTGAGAATAAGACCTTTCAGAAGGTCCAAACTCCAGGAGGGAAAATACTAATCTGTGTCCTTTGTTGATACCCAAAGTCATTTCCCACTCACAGAAAGCAATAGAGTTGGGCACATTTGTCCTTTAAAAATATTGTCTCCTGCCTGTATTAACTTAGGCACATTCAGACTTATTTTATGGGGTCACCCTTTTCTTAAAATGAAAGATTTTATGCGAATTCAACATAGATAATAGATTTAAAAAGTTATTTCCCCAATAGAAATCTGTGTGGGAGCCACACCCATGCCCTTGGCTATGCTGTCACATTTCCATGTGGAGATCTTGTGGTGATGGTGTCTAAAATGCTGAATAACTAGTTGATGTTCTTGTGCTTCATTCATTTAAAAAGTATGTGTTGTGTAATAAGTTTCATAGTAACATATTATCCCAGCAACTTTGATACTAAGTTGTTCTTTTTGATAAAAAAGGAAGGGATGGATTTTAAATAATATTTTTAAAAATTAGATTGTCATATTTTATGCATTCAAAGTACAAATTCCTATAAACATAACAAAATTATTAATAAAGCCATAAATTGTTGATGGTGTTTTTATTTTTTATCAGCATCTAAGAGATGAAGAAAACTCTGGTATATTAATATATCTAAATGTTGATGAGAATGATTTAGCTTTGTAAAACAATCAGCCTTAACATTTTTAGCGCCTCACTTATAACAATTATCCACCAATGTGTATTAAGACACAGCATATTTTCATATGAGCTATGTTTCCTATTAGAGGCCCAGACAACACTTGAGAACACACTTCAGCCAAGAGATACAGCTCTACCTGAATTGCCACGGTGAAGGAATTCAGCTTTGATCAACCACACATGCATTTCTCAAGGCTAGAGATGCATTTATGAAGACTATGCACCACAGAACTCTGATAACTCGGCTCATTATTATGTCTTTCCAAAGCAAAGGCAGATAATTTAGCTTAGAAAAATCTGATAGCTCTTTCTTTATTCAGTTCTCTTACAGTTTTTATTTTTTCCTTGCAGAAAGCAATTGTGTGAAATATATCAAACTGAAACAGTTTTCAAATAATATTGCATTATCTCAGATCAAATTGCTCGATGTAAACAGACCATTGGAAAAGTCCATGAATATCATCCCCGCTTTAATAACTATAAATAAGTCAAACATCCCCTAACTAATAGCTCTTCTGGACTCGAAGTTACTATACCATTTTAATATGGAATTATGTCTTATAATTGGCATGTCCAAGCAGAATTGGTGGAGCATGAATTAAATTTACTGGGTGTGTTGTAGAGGCAGGGTCCCCAAATAACCCATGTGAATAATGCTGGATTATCACTTACTACAATTGAGAACTATCAGGATACTTATTTATCAGCACCTTGGGTGATAGCGAGCTTCCTACAAGCAGAGGGCAGCCATCCACAACACATATCCACATTGCCACAAATGCCAGTGGTTCTAAGACTAAGACCTCTAAGTTTTTAATCTTAAAGTCACTCATGCTGTTATAGAATTCCATTCACTTCTTTATCAGGTGCATTCAAAACAAATAATTGTACGTGTAGCTTGGGGGCCCTGTGGAGTTTTGACTCCTCCCACATTCAGTTGCAGCCAATCAAGAAGGGTTCACTGTGATGGCTTGTTGTTCTCAGCTGTGGTCCTATGAAGTGGGCAGAAAGGAGCCGTCCGTGGTGCTGAACCGATAATAGCTGGTCATGGCCCTGGATCTTACAGAATGGTGGAGAGTAACATCATAAGCCAACATCCTAACTCACAGGCTGCAGAGGAGACTTACAAGAGTGGCTGTCAAAGCCTGATAGGTTTTTAAAACATGGGAGTATTCCTGGACTCTGAAAACAACCCAAGAAATGTGGATCAAGATATATTCCATGAAAATTAGCTAGGAGTTGTTACTAATTTCTTTTCATGCTTCATTTAATGGAAGTGAAATATTGTGACATCTTCATTAAGACATGTAGATTGGAAAAAAAAACATGAGCTATTGTATTGTCACGTCCATTTTGCTCATAAATTTAAGATAAAATTGCCAATCCTAATTTTAACAAAATCTCAAGAATAGCTTGCCCCAATATTCATTTATTGATCTTGGGATTATTTTTATAATTAAACAAATTCTTAATTAAACTGTTAAATTTAAATTCTCCAACCACTCATGCCACTGTGAGAATACAAAACAACATTTTTCTGATCTTCTAATGCCTACTATCATAAATTGCAATGTTGTAAACTCATATTTTTGTCTCTGTGTTTCAAGTAGCAGATGTCTTACACTTGGTATAATGTGCAATAAACTCTTTAACTTGACTAACCTTAACATGAATTGGTGGATCTTGTTATTATTTTGCAACCTTCTTAACATTTCATAGTTGATAGATTTTTTTTCTCTACACTGGCAATCAAAACTCCATCTTTGGCAAATGTGATATGGGAATAACAGAAAGATTTTCTCCTAAACTCTTGTGTCTGCAGGCTTGTGACAAATTTTCAGAATAGTTTTGAGTCGGATTACTAGAGTTCCGCAATTCACCGGGTTAAGTGCTATTGCAGACTGGAAGCACAGTTGGAAATTGGCTAAAGCTACAGTGTGCATTTGGAGTCAGTTCAGACTCCATATTGACACCTTGTTTCAGAAGAATAAAACACAATAAAATAGTTATAATAGACTTGAATTGCTTAGCCTAGGGTTAGTCTAATTATAAGTGATTTTCGATTTTCTCTTCATCTTGGAATACCTAGCATATAAAACTCAATCAAAAGTGGAGATGCAGAAAAATGATGTGTATCTTCATCTCTGTTGGCTGCATTTATATTCTCTTCCTGTTTAATCTTCTGTCTTTTGTCTTACGTATAACACTTTTTCTTCATCCCTGTGGCCACTTTTTTCTGCTCACAAATATGTGCAGGCCACAGTGACACTCAGAGGTATTATTCTAAGAACAAATAACTCATTCAAGTTTGAGTTCTTAGACATAGGACACACATAGTAGGCACACAAGGGATTTTAGAAGCTGCTAGTCTTATCCACATGTGGAAGGAAAGGCATGCCTGAAATTTGAGGTCATTTCAGAGGGTATCACTTTACCAATCGGCATCACAGCGCACTAATAAGATGCTAAAATAAGACAATGCTTCTGCCACAGGGAGTGCACACAGCCCTGGAGTTATCCCTCAACACCAGCTCCACAGACAACTCTGAATGTCCTTAATGTTTTAACAGTGGGAGATCATGCATGAGGGCTGCAGGAGGATGCTGGGCCCCTGCTCAGCTGCAGCAGATAAGCATACCATATGCATGGTGCTGCAGTTTCTTCCCACAGCTTGCAAGTCACCTCTCATTACTGCAGTCTTTACCAGAAGAATGCATTTTAAAGTTTGTTCTGCAGATTTTTAGTTAAACTTCTGCTGGACCTCTTCCTAAGCAGGCCCACTTCTGAGTTTTTAGTCATCAAATTGCAGCTTGTACAAAAAATGATCAGCACCAGTAATTTCCTTCTAAAACACTGAAAGAGGAATGACCCATAAACAATTAGATTTATTACATGGATGTGCATCTCAAAAGTGAAATTGAAATGAGCACATCTCAGTCCCTTCAACTCTGATGCTGGATTCTACTTCCAGGAGTGAGCAGTGCTTTATGAATTTAATGTAATAAAACAGGTATTGCTGTTTTTGCAGCTGGTTTTGCATTCAAGCCATTCATTTTGGGAACATACAGAGAAACCATAGAGAAGAATAGATTCTAAACTTAAGTACAGTTATATGGCTTGTTCGTGATCATTTATTTATATGATGTATTCATACATAAGGCTGACAGTTTTATAGGAATATTTACACGTGTCAACATACTGTGCAGTTCCATACTCAGTAAATAGTGACTATCAAGGTCTGTCTTGCATCTCCCTATGAAAAGCTTAATTGCATTTAAGTGCATATTTTGGTATTTATCTATGTGTTAAATCTGGTTGCTTGTCAGTCGCATTCACTCTCCTACTATGACATTGAGTTGAAAATGAAATTTAACCTTTGGCTTTTTGTACATCCACTATGAAGCTAAATTAATTACCTAGAAACGACCTTTTTAAGTTATCTTCATTGCAAATTCAGAAAGTATTTGTCTCTGGTCAATAGGAGCGTTTGTGAGCACACTCGTGTATGACAGGCTTCTGAGAATTCAGTTGTCTTTTCGTTTCGATCCCTGCAGCTGAGGGAGCCTGTGGAGGAACCCTTCGGGGAACCAGCAGTTCTATATCCAGCCCCCACTTCCCCTCGGAGTATGACAACAATGCTGACTGCACATGGACCATCCTGGCTGAGCCTGGGGATACCATCGCTCTTATTTTTACTGACTTCCAGCTGGAGGAGGGATATGACTTCTTAGAGATCAGCGGTACAGAAGCGCCATCCATATGGTGAGTTTGGGGAAGTCACATTACCTCTCGGGGATCTTCGCCTCTTTCCAAGAGAAAGAGAATCTGCCACTTGCTGTCCATGGATAGTTACTGGCCAGCTTGAGTGGGGTATTTTTCTCTTGGCTCTTTGCTATAACTGGTTCTAGTGTCTGAGATGTCTCTACCATCATTTGAGGCTGGAGAAGATATGTGTACATGTGAATTTCCTTCCCTTCTCTCATGTTACAATCAAATCTACCCAGGAGGAGCTTAGGGAGACCCTGTGGACTTGACTTTCATTTAGAGTTGATTCCATTTGAACAGATGTTTTTAGGTTTTGAGGTTTATTTTCATTCTTCTTGGCAAAGTGGTGATGAACTTGGCTGTGGGAACATTTGTTCCTGTCCCTCTGTGAGGAGGTTCAGACAACTGCAGAAGCACCTGTGAGGATATAGCATGGACTCTCGTCTGATGTGTGACAGAGACTGACCAATCAGAGGTCAGCTATTGGGTGTGTCTCAGAGAGGAGACTGAGGATTACAGTTTGATCACTCTAATTGGCTGAAGTGCAGAGGTGCTTAAAGCCATTTTCATTGTCTTTGTGAATTGATTCCTGCTTCATATCTTTCAGCTGATTGTCGTTGGTTGGACTTTTTTTTTGCTTTAATTATTTGAATTATTCTAGCACTCGAAAGTTGTTTCAGTTGCCTAGTTTGGGTCTTGAACCATGAGACACTTTGAAAATAGAAAGTCACAGGAGTGAGCAGCCATGTGTGTACAGGTTGAAGGAAGTGTTACAAATATCTCCATGGGTTTTAGTTGTGACTTTGGCTCAAAGGCGAAAGCATGACAAAGCTAAACGTGGAACCCACTGTTGCAAGATCCTGTTTCCCATCACCCCTTAGCACGGCACTCAATCTTACTTGGTTTTACAGAACCAGAAGTTTCATGCTCACGCAAATGGATGAATACCTTCCTCCCTTGAGTTTTATTTCTCTTATGTTAAATATTATTCCAATTAGAGAAGTAAAGATAAAAATAGAACTTCATTATAACACAGCCATAGGACTTCTGGGCATACACCCAAAAAACATTGAATCCTACTAGAGCAATTTTCACATCCATGTTTGTTGGGGCTTTACCTGCAACACAAAGTAAGTGGAATCAAATTGAATATCCATCAACAGATATTGAATGAATAAATAATGAATCACGGTATATAAACACAGTACAATTTTGTTCGCTGTAAAGAAAAATAAAATGACCTGGAAACATACATTAATTAAGGTGACCCATGCTTAGAAGGACAAATTCTGCATTTATATATGTGCATGTGCATATGTGCTTATATTGTAATGAGGCCTTAAAGAGACAGATCAGTAGTCAAGAGCACTGGTAGCTCTTGCAGAGGGCCTGGGTCCATTTCCCAGCACACACATGGTGGGTCACAACTACCTGTAACTCCTGTCCCAGGGAATATGATGTGTTCTCTCTTGGGCTCAGTGTGTACTAGGCACAGGTGACATCCATGCAGGCAAAATGTTCATATACATAAGACAGTAAGATGAATAAATAGAATATATACATGTGTAAATGTAAGGTCAGGAGACTAGAAGGGGGCATAATGGGAATAAAAGGTATTTAAGAAAGACGTTGAGAAGGTATTAGAACATGTGACAGAAAGTAGGAAGATGAACATGGGGGTTACATGGAAAGGTACAAGGGACAACTGGAGCAAGAATAGTATGGGGATCAATGAAGACTAAGTACAAAACTGTTTTTGTAAAACCTGTCACTGTGTGCTGCTTTAAACAACTGTACAACCACTCTCTTGAAATGTATGATTTTATTCACTTTGAATAGACATTGACATCAATCATTCTTCTTCAACCTCTTGTATTTGTTAGAATTCTTGTGCATTGTATATTACTTAGAATCAAAGCTATGAACACAGATGCTGACAGAAAACCCAGTGCTGGCCTGTGCTCCATCCTGAGTCCCACTACCAGTAACTCTGTAGTCTTGCACCAGAGGCCATATTTGAATGCCTTTTAAGTTCATAAGGGACTAGTCAGTCATTAAGCATCAACCATGTGCCTAATTTCTGACAATCATTGTTCTACTAACAGGTAATACAAATGCTTCTAACTTTAACTGTGTAATTTTTATGAAAAACTACTTCATAACTACATAAAGTGTGTGGATAGTGGAAACCATGTGGTGAATGAGTCTCAGAAACTACTTGGCTGGCTTTAATTTCTGGGAACCTGGCTGTGTTGGGTGTTGACTGATGGCCTGGCTATTAGGTGTCAGGGTGGGAAAGAGATTGGAACCCAGTGATGGACTTGGTGTTTATAGAGTTTAGTGATGGCTTTGGCCAAACAAAGTTGATGTAAGAGAGGGAGAAGAACGTGTGGGAGTCCAGGGATCAACATGAGTGATGGAAATAAAATGTGAAGCCCAAGCAGTTGCCAGGGAGATGAAGTATGACCCCAGGGAGAAAGCTGTTGCCAGGGAAATGATAGTGACCCCAGTAAGGGAGCAGCTCCTTCCTATGTGGGTGTCACTGAGGAGACAAAGTACTCAAGTTCAGTTCTGCTCAGGAACCAGCATTGTCTAGTTTCCTGCATTTCCTTATTCATCCCAAGTGGATCTTCTTCCCTCATTGCTCTGCCTTCCCTTCCCTTCCTCTCTTCTTCACTGATGTCTCTATTTGACACAGATAAATTTGTCCCCTTCATCCCCTTGGTTCTCCCTTCCCCATCAAGTGCTCTCTTCACTTTTGCTTCTCTTCTTCCATCCCCTCCCCTCCTCTCCCCTCTCTCCCATGTTCTTTATTTACTTTTGTATTAATCCTAGACGGTTCTTCTCCTTCCCTGCCCCTTTCTTCTCCTCTCCCGCCCTTCCCTCTCCACTCCCCTCTACTCCCCTCCATTCCTCTTCATTTCCATCCACTCACTAGTGCAACTACCACAACCCATGGACAACAAACAACAGTGGACAGCATCCTTGTTCAGGTAGAAATTGTCCAGCTTTGGAGACAGCCCCAATTTCTGTGATTGGGATGGGGAGACTTCCTTCAGTTCTCTGAGATCCATATAGACAGTTTCCAGGAGAGTTGGAGGGACAGTGATTGGAGAAACTTTGTCCCTGTAAGATTCTGAACTATAAACTGTGCTGTCTAGTGGCCCAGGCTGTCTCCATGAATGGCCTGTGTAGACTGTGTGAAGTTGCATCCATGCCCCCTCTTTATGAGGATTACTAACGGGGTCCCATTTTTCAGAAATGCAAGAACCCTGCAGGATAGTTTGGTCCTTATGGACTCTGTCTCAGTTAGGGTTTTATTGCGGTGAAGATACACCATGACTATAACAACTTGTGTAAAGAAAAACATGTAACTGGGGCTGGGCTACAGTTTCAGAGGTTTAGTCCATTATCACCAGGGTGAGAAGATGGATGCATTCAGGCAGATATGGTACTGGAGAAGTAGCTGGGAGTCCTACATCTCGATCCCCAGGCAGCAGAAGGAGACTGCCACACTAGGCATAACTTGCATGTACACAACCTTAAAGCCCTCCTTCATAGTGACACACTTCTTCCATCAAGGCCACGCCTACACTAACAGAGCAACATCTCCTAACAGTGATACTCCCTATGGTCCAAGCATTCAAACACATGTGTCTATGCGGACCATTCCTATTCAAACCACCACAGACTATTAGCACCTTCTCTGTTACATGAACTGGGATACAAGAAGGGTAATAGAGAACAGGGTCCCCAGAAAACAGCCATGAACTCAGGGTCTGAGTCCAGCATGGCTCATCAGCATGCCTTAGTCTGCAGCTGCACAGCTCTGGGGAGCGTCAGTGTCCTGACTGGGATGCACCTTTTCTCAGCTGCACAGTACCCCTGAGCAATGCAGAAGACGCTGCAACTGAGGAGACACGTCCACTGAAGAACCATGTACCATTGTACACTGCGTGAGAGAGGTCAAAGGACTTTCTTATTTATTTTGCTTGGTGACATGAAGCGCTTACTTTAATTACAGAGGGAATTATCTTGATGTGTCCATATGGAGTGTTACTTTAAATGGAACTCACATCAAGTTGATATTCTTCAGTGGCGGCTGAAAAGAAAAAAAGATGGTTTTCTTAAATAACCATCAAGCCCACATGAACACACTTCAAATTTAAAATAGAATAATTGGGACCATGCTTTCAAGACTTATACAGATGTGTATTATCTGGCTTATCTTTAAAAAGACTATTATTTTACTATAATTTTAGTGACAGCTTCTGAAATGTTTAATGGCCCAAATTGGTATATTTAGAAGATTTATCCACCCCAGGATTGCAAGAAAAGGAGGGAGGAGGATGAACTTGGCCTCTTCTCCAAAACAAGGTTATGCCTCGGAGACAGGAGGATGGTGCTAATGGCTATGAGTGCAGAAAGGGCACACATGTGCAATTTTCCAATAATCTGTTTTTAAAGGCAGGATGAACAAGCAAGGACATGGTAAGAGGAAACTGCTTGGGAAATTGTGGAGAATAATAATGGGATTAGCTTTATTTTCATTACATTTTGAGTGAAATTACCAACTCCGCTATAATTTCTTTGCTCCAAGTTGCCATAGCTACAGTAGCGGCAATCTCAGTGAAGTGAATCTTATTTGCCAGACTCTTCTATGTATTAAATGTGGGGTGTGTTAGGGATTTAAACCTCACTACCTATATTCATACTGACCAAGGTATTATTTCATTATTATTATTATTATTATTATTATTATTATTATCATTATTATTTTAGATTTTCATAGATCCAGGTAGGATACCTAATGATGTTTAAGAACAGAGCTACTGTTTCTAGTTGACCTTGCAACAGGCTCTAGTTATGTTTTTCATTATAAATTCTAAAACTGGGCTGGAGAGATGGCTCAGTGGTTAAGAGCACTCATTGCTCTTAGCACCGGACTGAGCTCCCAAGGTCCTAATGAGGAGCAGAAGGAGGGAGAACATGAGAAAGAAAGTCAGGACCGTGAGAGGTGCGTTCACCCATGGAGACGGTGGGACAGAACTAACGGAAGATCACCAACTCCAGTTGGAATGGGACTGATGGAACATGCGACCAAACCAGACTCTCTGAATGTGGCCGATGGTGGGGGCTGACTGAGAAGCCAAGGACAATGGTACTGGGCTTTGATTCTTCTGCATGGACAGGCTCTGTGGGAGCCTTCTCAGCTTGGTTGATCACCTTCCTGGACCTGGGGGGAGTTGGGAGGACCTTGGTCTTAACATAGAGTAGGGAACCCTGATGGCTCCTTGGCCTGGAGAGGGAGGGAGGGGGGGTATGGATGGAGGAGAGGGGAGGGAAGGGGGAGGAGGAGGGCAAGAGATGGAAATTTTTAAATATAAAAAAATACACCATGAAAAAAAAGAACCTCAGTTCAATTCTTAGAACACACAAGGTGAATCACAACCATCTACAACTTCATCGTTAAAAGATCTGATGCTCTCTTCTTACATGTGTGGGTACTGTACACATATGGTGCACCTACATACTCATACGCATAAAATAAATACATTGAATAAAATAGAATTTCAAGAAAATATGTTTTTAGGAACTCAGCAACACTGTCTAAGGTTTTATCCTCCTGAAGTGATCTGATGATGTATTCTATGACTCTAAAAACACCAAGAAAGAATGTTGATATTGTTTCCCAGTTACTCAGCTGTAATTTCTAACTTCAGATGTAAGGTTGAAGGGTTAAGGGCAGTCTTTGCTTGGTAGGTGAACTCTTCATGAGTCAGGGAATGCTTGCAGCTGCACAGGGCCGCCAAAGAAGAGCAATGACAAGCATTGAGACTTTGTCCTGTCCAACATGAGTGTCCCTACCTCAGGCTGCCCAAGAAGAATCCATCAGCCATAGGAGGTCTTCTGGGGCCGGGCCAAAATTCCTTCTGCCATCCTGCCTTCCCTCACATTTCCAGCCTTAGCCCCAACCATATGCCCACTCGGAGGCTCGGAGTCTCATTTCCCTTCACCCCCACGGCTGCCTTGTAAGGTTACACAGTTACCAGCCTCCATGTTGCCTTCCCATGCTGGTCAATGTTTGCAATTAGCAAAATGATGAGCAGCCTGTCTAGATGAAGAATTCCGAAGGAGATGTGCAAAGGAAACACTGTGGAATCCCCCTCCAGCAATCGTCACTCAGTTTGTGTGGGAGAATCTCCCTGACCCAATTTGTTATTTTGTACAGTAAGAGTAACGCCCAGTAGGTAACTAACAAAAGCCCTCTCCTGCCCTGGCCTGGTCATGAGTCTCCGCCATGGAAAAACAACACTCTGTATAAACGTACTTTATTTTGTTCTCATTAACCCAGCACAATTTCGCTATTAAATCAATCTAATCAGCAGCTGGCTGAAGCCGAAACAAGACTTCAAAGAAACTGGAACAGCCCAGTGAGCTTCAAAGAACTCTTGAAGGGTCAATTAATGCCTACAATGTTTATCCAACTTGTCACTTAATTGATAATTGGCTCGGGGTATGTTTAATTTCTAATGAGGAAGGTTACAGAGCTCCAGTGAGCAGCAGATTCCCCGCAATGAACCTTCACCCTCACCTGCCCCAAACCCAGAGCCGTTTGCCACCCACTCCTGCCCACAGTATTGCAACTGCTTCTTTAGAATTCATCCTAGAGAAAATTCACAAGAGAGCACAGAGTGAGGTGCTGCTTGCCCTCAGGGAGTTTCCTCTAGGCTCTCCCATTGGCTACTTATCCTGTGACCGTGACAAAGTATCTGACCAAAGAAAGGCAAGAAAGAAAGGTTTGTTCCACTGTGCAGTTCATGGTGGCAAGGAAGACATCCCAAGGAGGGCCGCTCTAGCTGAACTGGGCGTGTGTGAGGTGGCTGGCTGCAGAGAGGTCACCCTCAGGAAGCCAAGAGAAAGATGATAATGTTCTCTTCAGTTTCTCCTGTTTTCATTCACTCAGAAACACCATGTCATTGTGTTGGCTACCCTCACGGTAGATCTCCTTTTCTCAGCTAAACCTCCCTGGAAAAGGGCTGAAGACCCTCCCAAGGCTGTGTCTTGGCTGGTTCTGAGTTCCTTCCAGCTGATGATCCTCTGTCACCATCACATAGCATATCACAACCACTAGGTAATTACGCCAACCAAAGTGTTCGCACCGACACCTGGCTGCTAATGAATGGGGCAAATCTTAGTTGGAATTTTCTAGCTGTTAAACCAAGCCTGTTTTCCAGGCAGAGGTCCATCTAGGGACTCCAAGAGATTCAGTTCTATTTGTTAGGACTCCTCAAACTTACCTAAGTTATTTATATTTATTTATATTTCTTTGTTCTTTGCCACGGTTGTTTGGGAAAAGGGCAACATCACTGACAGTTCCTTAGAAGTCCAAATAGCAATTAGTTTATTCCCCCCACTAAAAATATGATTATATCTATTGTATTTTTCATTGCAAATTTTAATTCAGGACTGGTCAGTATGATGCACACTTTTAATCCTAGCACATGTGTTCTGAGACAGGGGAATCAATAGTTTACAACCAACTTTAGCTAGCTAGTGAATTTGAGGCCTAGCCTAAGGTACAGAGAGAGATTTTTTTTCCAAAATGAGCCAAAAGAGAAAATTATGAATGCAAACATTTTACTCTACAAATTTACTGGGCAGTATATATGCACCTTAATTTTATGGAAGTAAGCAAAATAGAGTTGCACACATATTTATAAGTGTATATATGTGTGTGTGTGTGTGAATTCTTCTATGCCATCTACACATTATCAACTTATCTAAGAATTTAGTTAATGCATTATTGCAATCTTTATTTTATATATGGATTAGTAAATATATATTTCATATATATATATACATATAGATACATTAAAACTCTTTGAGCAATGTACTTTTCTAAGTTATTCCAAATGATCATATTGGCAGAGCATTTCCTTTGTGCCAGGCAAGAGCAATCTGTGTTCCCCACACTCCCTGCAGATGCTATTACACCCATTTCACAGATGAGAAAAGTGGGCCCCAGAGAGGTTTAAACTGTATGTCATGGCCGTGGTTAAACAACACCCGATGTTTGAGGAGGGACAGTGACAAACTGCATCTCTCCACAATTGAACATAGCAGGATCCTGTCTCACTGCCCACTCAGGAAGGTATGCCGTATGCTTATGTTTTGATGTGACCCAAAAATTCCCTCAGTAGCTTCAGGTCCTGGTGGACACCAAAGGAATCACCAGTAAATAACTTTAGGCTTAGCCCCATTTTTCTAAGGAGGTGTCTCTGTGAACTTCTCCTTATGTCTCCTTCTTATTATGGTCAACTATAAAACCATGTAATAATTTTAATAAGTGTCACATACACATCATATACACTACATACATATATGAGCAAACATAAAATACTAGTATAAGTTTTTCAAAATAGAACATGAATGGCTGATGTTATCCTAAACTTAGCAGCTAAATGTTATCAGATGCTTCTCTGTGACCTTGACCATTTAAGTGTTCGGTTAGTAGCTTGAATAAAGAGCAGCTGTATCCATACACATTGCTTCCAGGATTTATGGTAGCTGCCTGTTTAAGTTTGCTTTCAACATGTTGGGTATTTTCAGCAAATGATTACCACAACACACACACACACACACACACACACACACACACCAAAACACATATTTTGGTGATCCCACCTCTCTCTCCCTTCCATAATGTCCCTTATCCTGCAAACAAGCAAACAACAACACAAGTCAGTTAAGTTGATACTGGTGAATCGGTTCACCCTCAGGGGACACACTGTCCTTCTAGGGTATAATGTACCAGTCATGATCGTCATTTCCCAAGTTAGTGTTCAGTGATGTGATATCACTCTTGAATGTTTGGACATCCTCATTTAAACTCTCTCTAAACCTTGGATATCTAATTTTGTCACACAGTTTCATGGAGGGCTGCTTAGGAGAAAGAAGTAATTTGCACAATATATATCCCTCCAATAATATTCATTTATCATTCCAGTTTCTTTCTGGGGGCTCAGGTCAAGAAGCCTGGTGGGTCCCTTAGGCAACCTGGAACACTGGCACCTCCCACTCTAACTTCATTAAATGAAAGTACCTATCTTGTTCTGATTTGATTCCCCTTATTATAAGTTCTATGATTTAGATTTTTGTCAGAAGAGGTGACACTTAGACAACGCCAATATACCCCTTAGTTTTTGTTCTATCTTATTATATTTTGTTTTATAATTATCCCATAGAAGCCTGTTTGTTTTCTAATGAGAGACTCAAAGAGGGTGGATCTCAATGGTAAGGGAGGCTGGCAAGAGCTAAGAGGAGTAGAGGGAGGGGAAATTCTAATCAGGATTTATTATGTGAAGAAAATTCTATTTTCAATAAAATATAGGGAAAAAAGAACTATGTCCTAAATGTGCTAAAGTTACTCTTTCCCCAAGCAAAATTATATCAATGAGAAAAACAGAACAAGATTGGCTTCCTGAATCAATTGCCCAAAGCGGGTCTGTGTCACAGTGAGTGAGACTCTCTTAGCCCACACAGAAAGAACTGGGCACCTCTCTTTCTATCTCTCCTGCCCTCTCTCCAGGCATTGTAGCACAGTTGCTGGGTGTGGACTGCTCCCTCCGACGATGAGTCAAACCTAAGGTCTAGTCCTGGTTTTCCAGATTTATGCTTAAAGTCCCATGTGTTTGTCTGGAGCCTACAGAGAATCACAGTGTGACCTGGAGAGCCACTAAGCAGAGCAATTAGGGAACACATGTAAAGCCCCGAGCACAGTACCTGCAGAGTACCATCCAGCCTCCTGCTTTAAGAAGCTTGCTGCCATCCAGCTACAAGCTGTAATTAGGTGTACGTTTATTGCACTACGAAACTGATGGACGAATTCAGATTTCTGCCCTAAATGCAGAACAATCTTTTTCAAGTCTAATGTTTTTTTATAAAATTGGTTTTAATTTACCAGCAGTTTTAGACACTTATTCTTCACACAGTGCCTTTGGATGTTTTCAGTTACACAGAGTTCTGCACTAAGGTATTTATTTTATGTTTATCAAGATGGCCTGTGAAAATTTAAAAAACAGCATTAATAAGATTCTGAAGGTTAGAACACACATTCTGTTCCTTCTATATTTAGGGGAAATCTCTCAGTAAAACTTATAATTAACCGCAGCAAATGTGCCCACTTCCAGGATCCCTGCAGACATCCAAGCCCAAGTCCCTCATATAAGGATGGCTGTGCCTGGTCAGAAAGGCCACTGGCTACTCTCTGCCGATGACCATGTGGCAATCAGGTTGCTTGCCGTCTTTCACAGACAGTCTTACATATTCCGGTTCCCACACACATGAGCAGCTTGTGTGACTGAAGATGTCTGACTGTGCTCAGGGAGCTGTGTGTCAACCACACCCAGGGAAAACTGTGCTGCACTCTTCGAGCATGAGAAATATTAGAAAATGTCACCACTCTTAGCTTGAGGAGAGTGAGGTACTAACCTTTCTTCAGACTAAACCCCCTCCTGCATGCAGCAATGGTTGATGGGAAAGTGGTGTGAAGTCAATATAGTGCCTTTCCCATAAGTCAAGGAGTCTGTTCATTTCTCTTGAGTTTCCTATACATGTGTTTTGACTCTGAGTGGTTTCAGGATGTAAGGAAATGTTAATCTGAGATAAGAGTTCAGAGAACTATAGTGAAGAAAGAGAGGAGGGCGGGGAAGAAGAGGGAAAGGAGAAGAAGGAGTTAGAGACAGGGACCATAAGAGAGGACAGAGGAAAGGAAGAAAAAAAGTAGAAGAAATGGAATAGGAGGAAGAAGTGATAGCATTAGGAGGAGGAGGGAGAAGAAGTGGAAAAGAAAGAGAAAGAGGGGAAAGAGTGGAAGAAGAAGGAAGAGGAGGAAGAGGAGGAGGAGGAATAGCAGGAGGAAGAGGAGGAGGAGGAAGAGGAGGAAAGAGAGGGTACATTATGGCCTCATCTGGCTACAGCTATTTGGAGATAGAGTTAGAACCCAAAATATTTTGTTTTATACAGAATCATTTCTATCTATCATAGCAGAGACCATGATGCTCTGTAGAAGAAAAATCTGTTTGATGAGCTGGCCCACCCATGACTCAAGCTCAACAAAAAACAGTTCCTGGATTCTCTCCAAATGGGAGAAGAATCTTAAGGTAAAGACAGGAATGGAGATCAGGAAAGAGCAGCTGTAGATGGCACAAAGTTTATCAAACCAAAAGAGAGGAGTGAACAGTTGTGTGCAAGTCATGTCTAACCATGGAGCAGATCAATGAGTGAGTGAATGTGTGTGTGTGTGTGTGTGTGTGCGCGTGCGTGTGTGTGCGTGCATGAGCGTGTGTGTTCTTGTGTGAGAACTCACAAGTGCTTACATGTGCAAGATGTAGAGAGACAGGAGAAGAAGGCATGTAGGTATGTATATGTACTTGCTCAGTTCTTATTTCAAAAGAATATATTAGGTACCCCAATGGGAAGAAATGGCTGTCTCTGCTGTGAAAACAGTATTCTCAGAAAATTTCTCATTGTACATGGTGGGGGATTTTCTAATACACAAAATAGAAAATCAATTTTTTAATTAATACCAGTATTTCTTAAGTACCTTCTACGGCACCACACACTGTGTGAAGGGATAGGAATAATCCACTCATATGCATCACCCCTTATCCAGAAACAAGGGATCCATGGTATACCTTCCCTGATGGCCCGCCTAAGGCACATAAAGCCACAGCATCCCCAAAGTTAAGAACAGAATCAGAATGACAAAAAGAAAAGCAGAGGCACCTGTAGGGTCAATTATTCTACCACATCTGAGCACCACTCCAGCCAACCTGATCCTCATCAATCTAGCCTGTGTTATTTTAAAAGGTTTCCCTTGAGAGACTCGTTTTCAAACACATCTTCTCTATTTCACAGTTTTCTTTATGTTCCACTTCCTTGTCTCCTCTACATCATCTCATTTGCTTACTTCACATGCATATGGAGACACACATGTGTGTACTTATACACTCATACACACCCAGTCCACAGGTAAACACATGTGCACACTTCACAGCCATGAAAGCGTGCATATAAGCATATAAACACGCACCATGTATCACACATCTTTATGCGGATGTGTACCTGTATAGTACAGACCCCGAGCCATAAATGCATGAATCATTCTATCAATCTGGAAGCAATGCTTTCAATCCGATTTCTAGGTGTAGCTCTGTCATTATGAGGTGGTTGCACAGTTCATGCTGTACAGTCTTCTCTGATCCTTGCCTGGACTGATATTTCTGAACCTCTGTGGCCTCAAGCTGCAGCTGACTCCCCTGTCCAGTTGCATCCACTCATGCCCATGGCTCTAACCATAGTACTTACTATAATAGCACTTCATGTGACCCAAGCCAGGCAGAGGATGGGCTGTGGAGCATCCTGTCGTGGGAGAACCATGGGAGGGAAGGAAACAAAAGAGATGTTAAGAATCTAAAGTTTCTTCCTACCATCTGTGGGTATCATGAGCAGTTTTCTCCTTAGCCTGCAAATTGTTTCCTGGAGGGCTTACAGTCTTTGCAGAGAAAATATATGTGGTGCTTTTTAGATATGGAAGAAGGCTCAGAAAACTTAAAACTGAGTTTCCAGAGAAAGGAGCTAAAAGACCTGGATTTGGGGTCCATTCCTCCCACTCAGCACACTGTGCTGTTTTGGTATACAAACTCTCCGAGCCTCTTTCTCTATTTGTAAAAGGGACTTGATATTCATCTGAGGTTATCAATTAGGAGGAGAAGTGACATGGTGTCACCGTGTCTTTGGTGGCTAAAAAGCAACAGAATGGAGGCTATAACCCTCTATTCTTGTGACTCAATCTCTTCTCTTTTCCCTTTGTTTTTCTTTATCATCTGCTCCTTTCTGATTCTCGCTCCTCGCCCATTCTCCTTGGCCTTCTACAGTGCTCCAGTGTCCAAGTCAGTTTGGATGCACTACGATACACATAATACATAGGGTCTTCTTTCTCAGCAATATTTCTTGGTACTTGACATACTACTGAATAGCTCTTACCATTCTAGAGAGTATGTGAAAATCTTTTGTTCACAAATTACCTGTTCTTTAAGAGGATAGGGTATTAGAAGTAATAATACTAGGTTCTGGTCCATGAGCAGAGCATAGCTTAAAAAGCTAACCATGTATGAGCCCATTTGATCACCCATGACACTTGACCACTATTATCCCAATTTTCCAGACAGGAAAACTAAAATATAGAAATGCCACATAAATAATCTAGCTAAATGGCCATGACCTCAGGCCAGGGCAGTTATGAGCCCATTTAACTTAGGAATCATGATGGTTACTTCAAGTCTTGTTTTATCAAAGACATCACCGATTGTAGAGAGGATAAATCCTCATTTGGGGGACGATCTTTCTTCTGACTCATTGGAAGTGTGAATGGGCCATGCTTTCCCACAGTGGTCACCTCTTCCTGACCTTGCAGAGCATACATAGGGCCAGGCTTCTCTGGGTACAGTTATTGAATGCATAACAGTATTCTCTAGAGTCACGATGAGAACCCAAGAGAGAAACTAGGAGACAATTCAGGAGTCCAGCAGCTATAAAGGGCTTAATGTACATGTACCAAGACTACATAGCACCTGAGCAACAGAAAGTAACATGGCTTTGACACAAAGGAAATTAAGTGAGTTTCTTATGAGGGATCAGAGGTTAGCTATGGATTAAAATGAGAATATAAAGGAAGCAACCTCAAGTACAAAAGATATAAAGAAAACTCAAGCAGGAAGGCCAGCTCCCTTGTAGGATATTTCTCTCCCAAATGCTTTAGATGTGCAGTAAGTACATGGTGTGGTTCCCCCCATCACAGGAGATAGGAACTGCCAAAACCCACCATCATAGAACCCTGTGTTAAACCTGACATTCTGGAATCTCCCCGGCACCTTCCTGACCCATACTAATAACTGCATGCAAAGACAGTCCTCATGTGTGCCTGTGAACGATGCAAGGGCAAACTATCCCCCATCAGTCAGTGATTGCGTCAACAATCCTAATGCTGTGCACAGCCCATATGATGGTTGAGGGAACTGCCAGTTACAGATTGAAAATCACCCTGTAAAGCCTATACAAAGTGTCAGGGAAAAGGCTCATAATCAAGTGGAAAACATGTGATTCCCATGAACTGGCTGTTGATGGTAATGACAACTTCCTTGGTCATACGGAGTCTAAAGTACCAGGGAGGTGCTTTCTCTGCTTTTACTATGTGAACTCTGGGAGGTACAGGCCATGCCTGGGTGCTATTTTATTGAAGGCAGTCAGTCATTTTGCAGGAAACCTTTCTGTACACTAACTAGGTTCATCTGTGACTTCCAGGAACATGAGCAGCTCAGACCTGTATAACCGACAAGGGTGGGCTAGATATTTTAAAGGACAGACTTGTTTGGGAGGCTAGCAAGCCAAGACTACCAAGCTGCTGGCTCACTCAGGGCCTGGCAAGCCCCCTTACTCATGGTGCAGATGCTGGCCCTTCTCATGGAGTATCTACCCACCCATGAGAGTGATTGACATCACACACTCCACCATGTGAGTTATATACAGATTTGCTGACCGCAGGCATCTCTCTCTGGAGCCTCTGCAGCCTTGCCAAAGCCTTCTGTGTCATTCATTAGTCATTCTTTCAGAGCCTATAATAGCAAGCTAATGAGTGACACCAGCATGGGACATCCATTACTGCCTGCGGAAGGCACCGGAAGCCTCCGCATTCTGCTTCCAGGGAAGGTGATGTCCCGAGTTTCTGACCTGACATGTCCTGCATTTTATGGGCACTTCACAGTTGTTGTTTGCCAGAGTACTTAACAGTGACCCCTGTTACCAGATGGGATGAGGGCAGGCTGCACATTTCGTTCCGGAGTCCAGCCACACAGTCATGGGCACTGCGCAGCCTTCCGCTGTGCACATCTGGAGGGGACTCTGTGTGCCCAGGTGTTCACATAGATGTTTTCCTCATCACCTCATTGCTGTAAAGTATGAGCTTCAAGGAGCTGGCTTGGCTTCCAAGCAGTGAGACCTCTAGCAAGCAATCCAGCGCTTTCACAAATAGAATACTCACTTCCTCTGCTCTCCCTGCCCCGTCTCACCCTGTCTCTTGTTCCTTTCATTAAAGCTAATGGGAGCGCTGGGGAGAGCTTGTGGACAAAACTCCAAAATTGACAGATGCTTCCCTTAAGTACCTACTGTCCTTAGAGCATTAGCTACCAGTGAACGGACGTGATGTCTCCACAATGTGTCTACTATACCAATATCAGAGCGTTCAATTAGTGGTAATTAGAGCCCAGCTGGGCAAAAGTAATTTCAACACCACCACGTGGAGGACAAGAGACAGACCAACCCCACGTTTTATTCAAAATTGCTCTCCTCAAATATTCCTCCACCTATTCATTAGACCCTAGGAGGATCTGCTTTATTTCAGACTCTGCCAAATTGGGGGGGGGGGGTCTGTAGTTTAGCGTGTATTAAAATATTTAAATTGCAAACATATCCATGGGTTTCTTGCAATAATGTTCTTTATTGGAAGGTAGGACTCCAAGAGAATAGATAGAAGGCATATATGAGATGAATAAATCTATGAATGATGAATATTTAATAAATGAGATTTTAAAATTGTGCTTACAGGAGAAAAATGGTGAAATAAAGAGAGCGGTCTATGTGCAATTGCTCCTTTTAAATATGTGACTGTGAGCAGAGCTAAGTCGGCTTCTGTGGGCGGGGCAAAGCTTCCCTCTGTGGGTGTGGCTCAGGCTACCTATGTGGGCAGGCTCAGGCTTCTATTGTTTCTGCCTGCTTCAGTGAGGGATCCTTAAGATTCTGAGCCTTGGTGGTCCTGGTCACAGGCAACAAGCTACTGGAGCTGTCCTAGGGCACTCAGAGATTTCCTGGGTTCAAACTTGCTGGTTCTTTTCTCTAAAGAGTTCTCGGTTAGTGTTCCTTGGATGGTGGAGTCCTCTGGTGAAGAAATTTCAATCTGCAACTGATTTGTTTAGACATAGTCCTAACGGTATAGTATACCAGGCTGTGAAACAGCATCAGCCAGCAAGAGACTTATCTTCACACAAGCTTTCCATGCAGGGCTGTGGTTGACATGAAATCACTGATTCCCTAGAATACCTTTATCTACTCAGATTTATGTATAATCATCTTTTGGATGTTTTATAATTATTTCTAGTAAACTGCTAAAACATACAGAAGGGTTGGAATTTAAAAACACAAGACAGTAAGAGGAAATTAATTACATGAGTAGAGATTAAAAGGATGGGAGAGACAAAAATTAATATTTAATTTTTAATTCCGAGACAGCTATGGCAAGCACAGGAAGTTGGCTTTTTACCATGCTCCCATCAGCAGACAGCAACTACTTCCAACTTTCTCGTGAGTGTCACCTTTTCTCTGTGCATTAAATGTGAAAAGAAAGTTTAAGCTCAAGCTTTATGAACCACAGAGTAATAATAATAATAAAAAAAGTTACTCCTCTGAAAAGCAGAATTTAAACTTGTGAAAGAAAATTCTGAGCACAAAGTTTTCTTTAAGGCATTTTTTTTTTAGTTGAGCCCATGTCATCCAAGACAATCCAGAGTGGACATAGGAAAAGTTGAGAAACATTAACAACCCAACTAAAAGCTCTCAGCATCTCCTTCAGCAAGATGGAATCAGCTGCCTGTGTATCTGGTTGCTCTCTGGCTTAACCAGAAAGCAGTGCGGTAGGATCTTCAGGCGGCCCTGGTCAGGCCCCATCCTGATGTCAGAAACGCTTGTTGTAGGGTGAAGAATGACTAAGGATTTCAGGCCTGTCATGACTCTTGGCCTCCAGCAGCTGGGAGCACAAGATGCTATTTCACTCTGAGGCACGGGACTAATTCAGCATAAAATGTCGTTAGAACACTTTGTAAATTCAGACTATTAGGATAAAAGGATATGAGGCAACACTCAAGTGGAGACACATTGGAGGGAAAGACAGTGATTACCTACCCCAAACCACCATCACCCATCACCCCTACCTGCACGCTGATTATAATTCATGTGCAAGATCGGAGAGATTTTCAAACCAGTGCCACAGAATGACAGCATGTATTGAGAGGATTAAACCCCACTAAATCAGGATTCACCTACACAGACCCCTGAAAGGCTCCCAGTGTATATGGTGGTGATCCTCACAACTCCGTAGAGGTTCTTGAGAAAGAATTTGCTATGAGTGGATCATCTGTGTGAAGCCCTTGATCCTTGCTGTCCTGGGGTATGTCCATGCCTGAAATGTTAGGTGCTGAAGCTGTTTGCTCTAACCACATGGAAGTACAAATTGTTTTGTGTGGGATAAAGATCAAAGAATTAGTAACAAGTAATTCATAAATTAGTAGCGTGGCCATAACGTATTAGTCACAAGTCAATCATGCTCGCGTGTAACTTCCAACTTGAGCCAGAGGCCAGGCAGTTCTTGTTTATTAATACATGATTTTAAGGGAAAGCCCAGCTGAAAGATGAATTATTCTGTAAAAATGGCTCACGCCGTAGTGTAGAGAGGAAGGGTAAGACACACCAGCCTGGGGCCAGTCCGCAGTTTGGCCTCTGGCAAGGTTGTGGCTTGAACTGGGTAATTCTGTCTGCGTCCATCTGAGAAATCATCCATGTGGGACCTTGTCTATATATGAAGAAATTCCACTGCCATCATATCTCTGTCGTTTTGGTTTTCTGCTCTGCGCCTTCTCCTTGGAAAGTAAGTTTAGAATAGTGGATAAAATGCTGGACAAAACTCAACTACGCATGCGACTTTTAACAAGATTCCTAGGACCACCTCCCATCATCTATAGGGTGCTGCTTTAAGGAGAGCCTCCCTGTTTCTCCCATAATATCATTGGGAGGTGTGGTGGTTTGGATGAAAAGGGCCCCATTGACTCATATGTTTGAATGCGTGTTTCCCAGTTAGTGGAACCGTTTAGGAAGGATTAGAAGGTGTAGGTTTGTTGGAGAAGATGTGTCAATGGGGGTCAACTTTGAAGCTTCAAAAGCCCATCCCTGGCCCAGCCTCATTCTCTCACTCTCGGCCTGCAACTTCGAGATCAGATGTGAGTTCCGGTGTCATTCCTGCTTGCCTGTCACCATTCTGCCCACCATGATGAGGATAGATGAACTCTCTGAAACTGTAAGCAAGCCCCCAATTAAATGCTTCCTTTTGTAAGCAGCCTCGGTCATGGTGTTTCTTTTTCACTAAAATAGAACCGTAGCTAACAGAGACCGCCCCATGGTTTCTGGACACAAAATCGTTGTGCATTTAACACTTAATTTTTCAGTCTGGTACATCTGAGTTATGAGGGCAGTTGACAACAGGGATCCAGATAGAATTTAATATTCCTGCCCAGTTTATCATCTCTGAATTGCTAAGATTATACTCTAATTCACCCAAAACTTTGTTTTAACTATTATGAGTTGGTAGCTCTTCTAAACCCTGATGACAGCTGATTATAGTAAAGCTATGGAGGGCGCTTGGCTCCCCCGAGTGGTCTTCACTGCAGGACGCAGCTTATTTTCAAAACTAAAGACACAAAAGGGGACTATTTCACTTTTATGAGCAAAAGTCTCTCAAAGTAACAGGCTAAAAGAAAGTTGAAAATATTCATGAAATCAGTACCTGCGTGATTAAAAATAAACACAAATCGCATCTTTTTCAAAGTCTGTGTTATGCACAGCTGCTGTGGCTTTTCTGATCTCAGTTAATGAGTTTTTCTTTACCAGATTCAGACAAAGAAATTGAGAGTGTCAAATATAGATTCCTATCAGTGAAAATTTAATAAACACCCCCTTTCATTCTCATATAGTTTTTAATTTTCCCATCAATAGATTAAAATGTACAAAAACAACTTTTGCGAAAAAGTGCGCACTTATTTGACAACGAAGAAAACATGATATTCCTTTATTATCGAAATAACAAAGGAAAACAGTAACGAGAAATTTCACAGGAACAATGTTTTTAAATAAAACTATACAAATGTCTTTGCTAATGAGCAATCAGAGGATAAATTAGCATGGTGTATTTTCTTTCTCTTTAACATTCACATGTAATTAAAGGTAGTGGTACCCATGGCTTTTGAGTTAATAGCCTGTCTGGCACTGGCTGCACCAGGATGCTCTACTGCCCTATCAGCCCTGTTTGGTTCTTGTATTTGCCTCCCAAGGTCAAGAGTTATTGTATAAAGTCACCATTATTTTTATGGGGTCCAACTCTGCATACAGCTCCCCCAAGTGAGAGTTATATGTTGTTTACTGTGTCTCCTAACTGAGTTGTACAGAGGTTTGGAATAGAATGCAAATTAATAGTTTAACATGCCCAATTTGAGTTACTCATCCAGACTGAGTGGAAAGTAACTGCTTGTAAGTTGATATCTGTGCACAGCCAAGCAGTTGAAAGGGCATGGAATGGAAGGAGAGGCAGGAATCCATGTCTCCCATTAGCCCTGATAGAACACCAAGGAAAGGCTGTCAAGTGATAGGTGCATCTCAAGTGCACAGAGAGCCACGAGCATCTTCTCAGGATTCAGGAGAGCGCAGGAGGAGGTTCATCTGCAGAGCTCTCTACATGGTCACAAGCTGGTAACACCCTGGTGCCCCTCACTGGTAGAACACAGTCAGCCCTCTCAGGCTGTTACCAGCAACTGATGTTTGGCAGCTCTAGTTTAGACAATAAGGGCTACATTAAAACATGCATTGGAGGCTTGTGTCATACATTATGATACAATTTGTACCACATTTATAAACAGTCTAGGAGAATGGTGAATTCTATGAAGAAAATTCAGTAATGGTGACAAAATGCGGGATGGATTAGTTACTAGTTGATTGCCCTGCTCTTGCCCAATGCTCTTGATATTGCTTCTGGAAGCTGCTGGTACCAAGGGTTCATCTTCATTATCTTCATTGCCGTGTCCTGGTTGTAGAATCACAGAGGAAGGACCATGCTGGGCTGGTTTGGAAGACTTTGTCCAGAGAAATTTGAAAAGGCACTAATAGATTGGCCATTCTTAGAATATGGAAATATTCTTTGGAAACAAGAACATTATTTTGTGGGTTGATGATTCCAACTGTTTTCATTTAATTTTTGGTTCTATTTTATTAAGAGGATCTTTTAATATTAATAAAACCCTGAGCAGTTGTCAATTCATATGAATGAGCATATTCTCAAAAATTTGCCTGGTTAATTATGGTCACTGCAGAGAACATGGATAACAATTTAAAAATCATGAAAACTAGTTAATTTTTAGCATCTTTAGAAACAAACCTCAGTGAAAAGATGATTATTTGTCAAGTCATATTTGAAGTAGTTTAAAATGCATATTCTGTTTTGAGCACTTGAAAGATCTTTAGTCGTTAAAGCTTTGTGGTTGAAAAACTGCTGTATTTTTAATACGTGCTGTTGATCTTTGCTTCACTGTAATGGTCTCAGATCTGATATATTATTTTTGAATAGCATCATGTGGCATAAACTTACTGATATCAGTTCTAGTAAAACATATGATTGGATTGTTGACATTCTATATGCAGTAGTTCATGTGTAAGGGAACCACCAAAGTGTTAACGGCATGCCTTACTTTCAAAGCACTTTAAACATTTGTCTTATCAGATAATTAGCAAATATTTTTATAATGAGACTCTTTCCCTCCTTTTGGGTTGTTCAGTTCAGCTTCAATATAAAGGCTTTCTCCTTGACTTGATGGAGGACTCTCATTGGCTAATAAAGAAACTGCCTGGCCCATTTGATTGGCCAGCCCTTAGGTGGGCGGAGTAGACAGAACAGGAAGAAGGAAGTGAGGTAGATGGCTCAGTCAGATGCTACGCCTCTCCTAAGTTAGACAGACTGCCATGCCTCTGCTCAGGGAGAGAGATGCGATGGAGCCAGCCGTTCAGACATGCTGAATCTTTCCCGGTAAGACACTACTTTGTGGTGCTACACAGATTATTAGATATGGGTTAGTCAAGATGTGAATAAGAGGCTGAAAATAATGGGCCAGGCAGTGTTTAAAAGAATACAATTTGTGTGTTGTTATTTCGGGTTTTAAGCTAGCCAGTGGCCGAGAGCAGGGCGGTGGGAAACCGCCCGCAGCCCCTCACTACATTGACTTATTGTGCCTTGTTTTGTCCTGTTTGGAGGCCTGCTCTTCTCTGAAGAGGAGATGGACTGGGAGTGGATCTGGGGAAGAAGGGAGGTGGGAGGGAGCTAGGAGGAATGGAGGGAGGTGAAACTGTGGTTGGGGTGTATTGTATAAGAGAGCAATCTATTTTAAATAAAAAGGAAAACAAAAGAACTGTCACTGCAGAAATACATAGATTGTCAGTAGTTGAAAAAAGAGTCATTTAAATATTCTGAGAAAGCAAATAATTATTATGAAAGATTTTATTTTTATTATGAAATCGTTTTAATTTTTATAACAATTTTGCAAGTGATTGAATGCAACTCTGTGCATTTCAAAATTCTATTTTGAAAATTCTGGCAGGCAAAAACTATGTCTTTAATTTGGCTGCTCTCAAAAATAATGTTTAGAGTCAGACAGTGGTGGCATACGACTTTAATCCCAGCACTCGGGAGGCAGAGGGAGGCAGATCTCTGTGCGTTCGAGGCCAGCCTAGTCTATAGAGCAAGTTCCAGGACAGGTTCAAAACTACAGAGAAACCCTATCTTGGAAAAAAAAAAACACTACCACACCATCATCATCATCATCATCATCATCATCATCATCATCATCATCATCATCATCATCATGTGTTTGGTAATGATTCTTTCGCCTAGTCAGATAACTAATGATGGAAAGTTAAGAGGAGTAGTTTGATTTACATCCACTGCTTTTATAACAAAAGATATTGGTTTAGAAAATATTTTCTCAGGTTGGACTTTCATCTAATAACAGAAGAGAGAGAAAGAGAGAGAGAGAGACAGAGACAGAGAAACTGTCTCTCTCTGTCTCTGTGTATATCTATCTGTGTGTGGCCATGTGTTTGTCTGTGTGTTTGTGTGAGTATGTGTGTATAATGATATTTTATTTATGTTTTAATAAATAAAGCTTACCTAGAGATCAGAAAGGCAAAGCTAAGCCAGTAGAGGTCAGGCATTGGTGGCATACAACTTTAATCCCAGTATTTGGGAGACAGAGGCAGATGGATCTTTGTGAATTCAAGGCCACCCTGGGCTACTCAAGATCAATGCAGAAACAAATTCATGTATTTGTGGCATACACCTTTACTGGCAGTACTAGGGAATCATACATTTTTAATTCCAACACTAGAGGGAATATAAAATGAGAAGAGACAGAGAATTACTTAATCTGTTTAGTCTGCTTAATCTACTTAGTCTGGGATCACCCAACCTTGTAGAGGTAAGACTTCTCTAGTGGCTTGACTGCTTTGCTTTTCTGGTTTTCAGGTTGATCCTCAATATCTGTCTCTGGGATTTTATCATTCATTTTACGTGTGTGTGTCTGTCTCTGTATGTATATGTGCAAACCTGTGTGTATCTGTGTATGTGTATGCATGCGTGTGCTGACTCACCAGCAGAGCTGAGATACACACATACAGAGGCAGCACAATCTTTTAAGTGTATAAAAGATCATCTGGTTTCTTAGAACAAGCTACTTTATCTCAATTATAGCAAATTGGCTGGATTATAGAAGTACAATATCTATTGACCTTGGAAGCTAATGGAAGGTTTCTAGCACATTCTTATTCCCTGAGCCAGTGAAGGGATGGTAAGACAGAATTATTCTATTTCTTTTTATTTTATTTTTTATTATGTAAAAGAAGAGACTAGTTGTTTTCATAGAAGCATTTCTGCTCAGATAGTAATGACTTTTGACATGTTTACTATTTAATAAAAGACTTTCAGAAGTATTTCAACATCCATAAAAGCATTTTTGTATTTTAGGTAAATAAAGTTAAATACTTTTGAAATATCTTATCTAGCGCCGTGCAGAGTGGAGACAATTTTCAACTATGACCAACACGCCTGAGTGAGTGAGAAATTCTCTAGAGACTCTGAACGGGCATAGCTCTGCCCAAGCCACCACAAAGTACACAGTGGATGGAGAAGCCTTGATGCTTTAGGAAATGAGACCTATATATTCCAGGTAAAACATGTGATATTTAGAGTTTATTTTCTAATTCCTATTATGCTTACAAAACATGCTTGCAAGAACTAGCAAACTCATAAAACAGAAAAATCTATCAATAATTCTTATATACAATCTCATTGGTAAACACTGTGGGAGAAGAAAATAAATTTTAAAATATGAGTATACAGCACATGATTTTCTTTCATTTAAAAGTCTGTGAAGAATTTTCATAATATTTTTATTCATGATTTTCTTTCATTTTATAATTCCTGTTTTTATCATTTAGCTGGGTTTTCTCATTTCCTGTTTCAGTTAAATTTTTATTGTTATTTTACAAAATGCTAATGCAATGTCAGTTATGTTTATGAATTTTCAGAAATATTTCTTTATGGTATGCTTCAAAACTTTGCTGTGGCATTGAATACACACGCTTAATACTTTTGGTTAGAATTGTATATTTAGTCCTATCATTAGTGCTTTATTAAAAGATCCAATTTGCAATATCAATGCCAACACTAGCTACAATTAGTTACTGTTTTTATTATTATGCATGAAGCACCTTAAGAAAATTACAATAATAAATTTAAAATAAACATCTTGTTGTCATAGACAACAAATTATTCTGATCAAACACAAGCAAAGGGAACCAAGAAGACATGACTACAAAGATCTAGAAACCAGCAGATTGTTCAATTTACCAAGATGCCTGTGTTTATAGAAATGAGTTTTACCAAGCCTTGAATTAGACTCTAGGATAATGCAATGACCTAGGAAATATGGCACTCTAAAGTTTGGCTTTATGAAGCCACTGGTATCCGAGTCCTCAATCTTTTGTTAAGGAAGGGTCTAGAAAAACCACAGCCTTGGGAAAAGTGGGCGAATGTCCCAAAACACTCTCGTGCCTGGTGGAGAACCTCATCCAGTATTCAGTACTGCGCTCCAAGTCCATACCCTTCCATGCCACTAAAGACAGGACATCTTCTAGAAGCTCGTGAAGAACTCAGGTTCATTCCATCGTGAAGACAAGTGTTCAGAAGCAGGTGTATCCCGTCCTTTTCTGGCCCTTTTCTCTGTTGTAGTGGTTAGCTGCAGGCTTGCTTTTCATCCTGCCCGGCTCCCATTTAGCTAGCTTTACACCCGAAATAATTACACGGAAACTGTATTCTTTTATACACTGTCTGGCCCATAAGTTTCAGCCTCTTACTCACATCTTGACTAACCCATATCGAATAATCTGTATAACACCATGAGTGGTGTCTTACTGGGAAAGATTCAGCATGTCTGATCTCCATCGCATCTGGCTCCCTGAGGAGAGGCATGGCAGTCTGACTAACTTAGGAGAGGCGTGGCATCTGACTCAGCCATCTACCTCACTCTGTCATAGAACATATTTGCCGTGAGAGCCCCATGAGGAAATACCACTAAAAGTGCCAGTGGCTTCTGTGTGCTAGAAGAATTCTGTCTTTCTCTTCCTTGTTTGATTCCTTTCTCAGAGCCCCATATGGCCTATGCAGCCCCATCCCCACCCCAAGCCTCATAAAGCCACCTTTGAGTAGGTGCAGCTAGTATTTCCATGTCAGGTTCTGGGTTCAACACTGGCTTTCAAACCCTAGGCACCACACACTCAGCTACAGGGAGGGGCAGTGAGAGCTGCGGTTCCTCCTAAATGCTCTCTGTCCTGTGAGGCTAAACCAGGAAGGCTACAGGAGCCCTGGAACCAGGGGTACCTCCAGCCCATCCCTAGCTCAGCTGGGTCTATCTGCTTTCCTTTATCTGCCTTCACGCTGGGATTCATGAAAGAAAAGCTGCTGCGTGTTGGAGAGAGATAGATGCCTGTGAGTAGCAGCGGCTCATCTTTGCTATTACTGCTGTCTCTGGTCCATCTCAGTCCCTGCAGAGCTGGGACAGTATTCACGGCATCGCCCCTTGGTGCACATTCAGACCCTGCCATGAGCGGCATGATGACTCACACTTGGCACAACCATACCGTATGTGCACACACATATAGGAACAAGATGCCCAGTTTATCTCTAAAATGAGGAAAGTTCAAACACCTAAGAAAAACGTTCTCAAAAAAAAAAAAAAGCCTACTCCTTAGCAACAGCTGAAACCACTTGAAAGTCTGAAAGAAGGCAGACCCAAGGAAAGAGAACTGCAAGGTTCCAGGAGAGGAGGAGGGTGCTGATGACCAGACCCCACACTGAGAAGTCCCTCACTCTCTTCTCTGAAGATTGGGCAAACTTGTGAGCAGTCTCTCAGTTCAAGTCATCAGCCTTTAGTTCAAGCTGAAGGCATCAGATAGGGTGCACACAGCTCACCATGGCTTCAATTAGTATCTGTATAGAGTTGATTAAAATACAAGATAAATTGTCCTTTGGCAAGAATTCCCAGTACTGCAATGGGATTGCTTATGTGGCATTGGCAGCCTGTCCAGCACCTCAGTGTACTGGGTAGAAGGTCCCTTGAAACACAATGTGTGCTCTAAAATACATAATATATATTTAATATATGTTAAACAATATGTTATGTTATTTAACATATTAATATAGTAATTATGCTGGATATTTAAATATTTATATTAATTTATATCGTGTATTGCTGTTATATTAATATTAACAAAATATTAAATGTTTAATTTTAATTAATATTAAATATTTTAAATATATATCCTTCAAAACACGGTAGTCAGCAGTGCAGTTTCAGCAGAGTCTCATTCAGGGCATAACTTATTGTCTGCCTCAATCCCCTTGGCTTTTTTTACACAGTTTCAACAGCGCTCACCCCACCACCCCACCCCCATTTCCCTTCTCCCCACTCTTCCCACAGCTTTCCTGGGAAATCCAAAGGTCATTAAAAAATACAGCCATGAGAATGTTCCAACCAAATGGTACTCCAAGTATCACATTGCTGTTCATATTCAAGTCACATTGGGCTTGTCACTCGGAACCCGACACTCCCTATCTACTCTGTGAGCATTGCCAACCCCACCAAGTGGTTTTTGGAAAGGAGAAATATGGCATGGAATAGCCAGGAGAGTTAGCAAACGCTTGAAAATAAGTTTTTAACCCTTTAATCTTGATAGCAATTATGGCCAGTTTTAAAATAAAAATGTCTAAAATATGTATTTTAGTATAATATATAATAATAATGTATAATAATAATGATATGGTGTTTAAAATAGAAATAGCTAGAGTGGATATTTTAATATGCTATGTCATTTTAATAATATATTTAAAGTAGAAACATTTATTTAAAATAAAAACTGTTTAACAGCCAAGTTTCAAAGTATATTTCTTTCTGAGTGAAAACAACAACAACATAAGTCACAGGTGGGATCTGGGTGCAATCTGCGTTATTCTGGGTGAGGCTCACTGCACATATTCTGTGCAGAAGCTGCAAGGCAGGGGTGGGTGGGAGCCTCCTTGTCAAGGCCGGGTCAGAAGAGCTGGGTATCAAGATTCAGGCAGAACATGTGCTATCTTCCACCAGGGGCACAGTACAACAGGGCTGCAGAATCTAACACACACACACATACATGCACACGCACACACACAAGCACGCACACGCGTGCACACACACATGCACGCACACACTCACGTGCACATGCACACGCGCACACACAAATGCACGCACATACGCATGCACACATGCATGCACACACTCCATTCACAGCAGGTGGGAGCTAAGACTTAAAGGGAAAACATGGGCAAAGTAATATTTAGCAAATTCTTCTTGTTCTAAGGCAGAAAGCCCATGATCGATCAATCAATTGATCTATCATCTATCTATCTATCTATCTATCTATCTATCTATCTACCTACCTACCTACCTATCTATCATCTATCTACCTACCTATCTATCATCTATCCATCTATCTATCATCTGTCTATCATCTGTCTATCTATCTATCTATCTATCTATCTATCTATCTGTCTGTCTGTCTGTCTGTCTATCATCTATCTCTACAGTGGAATGTTCCTCACACTCACCTGGAAATTTTATGCATAACTTCCCTGAAAACAGGCTCTTTTTACAGGACACAAAATTACTCAAGCATGCACCTCATGACAAACTACTAAGGCTAATAATTTGTACAAAATACAAAGATCATATCATATATTCTGGAAAGTTTCGGGTAATTCTGTTTTTACAACTACTTTGACTTTAACAAAATTCTAGAGGAAAAGTAGTGGGGGAAGAAAATAATTAAAAATTCTCTCAGGAATCAATTTAAATGTTACCTCCATTTTTAAACTGGAGTTTAGATTGCATTTAAGATATTTTTAAAGTGAAATTTATGTAATTTCTATGTCAAAAGACTGGCCTCTGTCCGACTTATGTTGTGTGAACAGTATCAATTACAGAGGTTATACAGCAATTTTTGCAATCAAAATTATTGTAGTTGTTAGGAGTAAATCAATATACAGATACATGAACCAACAATTAAAAAAACATTAATAGTCACACACAAATTTCCTATATTGGACACTGGCAACTTTTATAATATATGCTGCTAAATTTAAATGGAAAATTGTCTTTATTCTCTTACTCTCCCTTAACATTTTTAAGTTGAACTATTTTAGTTTGAAGTCCTAAAACAGAAACTTCTTCAAAGTTGAAAAGGCAAACACAAAAATAGTTTCATTGCATGATTTTAAGTTGTGAAGCATTGACCTCAGGTTGAGCTGAGATTCAGGTTGTTTTCAAGCTAATTGGGAATCCTGGAGCTAGGACACATACTGTTACTGGACATATTGCCGAGGAAACAGGCAGACGTTTTTCAAATAAATTCACTGGCTTACCTGCATAGGGCCATCTCTTTCATCTTCACAATCCATCATTCAATCATCCGTGCATTCATTTATTCAAATAATAATTGCTAAAATTTTGTAGTATATAAAATACTGAATAAAAAGTTTGGAGGAATTGGAGACAATGTTAAAAACAAGTATTAAGTTCAAAGGTCTCATACATGCTGAGGGAAATCTGTTTTGTCACAGCATGTGAAATATAAAGAATTATATTGTGCTCAATATTTAAACAATTGCAGGTGTTGTCGGGATGCTGCCACCACCCAGAGTCTTTGCTCCCACCCAAGTGACCCCTAACCCTGGCTCATCCTCTGTCCCTATCCACCAGTTTCCCACAATTCCCAGCAGGAGGATCTTCACACAGCTCTTCTTGGCTCCCCTCTGTGCCTTCATTGCTTGCTCACTCTCCCTGCTCTCCTCTCTTTACATCATGGATTTGTTTCTCAACGCTCTCAGGAAAAATGTGGCTCTTCACATCACTCAAGGAGAGGCCAGTAAGGGCAGCTGTAGCTGCTTTTGTAGCTGGATGGCTCAGTCATGGTCAGAATTTCTGCTTGATCCCTCAGTGGTGTGGACAGTGCAGGAAGCCTCCCCTTCCTTGTATTGCTTAAGATCTTTTTAACATTTTTAATATAAATCCATCAGCAACGTACCCCTGACAAGATCCTCCTCCTTGAGTGGACTGGTGATTTCATTGGCTGAAGATTCTGCCAATGACCAGCCCTAGGCCAGCAGACTAATGTTCTTATGTCTGACTGTGATAAGCTTGATCCTAGCCACTGTCCCCACAGAGGATGGCAGAAGAGGGGATGGTCCATGTTGGCACAAGTTCAAAGGTCTCTACAGAATTCTGCCTCTGAGATGCCTTAACTTTGCCTTAATTACAGGGAGATGCTTCCATTGCAGGGAAGCCACGGGCCTCCTGTTAGATCTTATGGACACTTTCTAGCATTGCTCTGTTAGGAAAGAAAAAAATCTTTACTAATTCCCAGAGAAATTGGGAAAACCTGTCAATATTTAGACATTAAACATAGTTTCTCTGATTTTCACAATGGAGCTTTTATATGATGGCATTTCCAATGGGGAGTTTTCAAGACCCAGGCTCCAGCATTGAGGTCCACAAAGTATAGCACAGAGGGTGATGCTTCGCTTAGTGCAGAGTGAACGTCCTGCAAATGTCACTACTGCCCTTACGAAATCCACTTGTGCGTATTGTCTGGATGGGAGATGATTTCCACAGTGCTCATGCCTAAGCGGTACCCAAGTGACATAGAAGAAACGGGTTATCGACATCATCTGTGAAATTCTTTCCTCAGCATCTGTTTCCTAGAATTCTCCCAGAGTGAGGCCAGTGTTGTAATAAAGGCACAGGGGTGACTTCGCAGATGTGTACCAGACATCCAGTGCACCTGTGTTTCCTCTACTCTTTGTGTGCTGCTCCTTATCTCTGTCCATAGATTGCATTTAGATGGATACTGGTATTTGTATGCTTAATTTCCAGGACTCAGGTCAAGCAAATAGAATCCAAGTTGGTGTAATCCAGCAAAGGGAGGAGCGCTAAACTTTGGCGTTGCTATAAACATAAACACCTAAGTTTCCTGTCCCCCTATGGTCTTTCAGAGAGCTGATGCACACCCATTGGCTTCTTCCTGTGCGGATGTCCCAAGGCCATTTCTCTATGCTGTTAGGAGTCACAGGACCATGGAGGATATCTATGGGGTCTCAGAGATTGGTATATTTACTTGGTCCCTAAGGCTTCACTTGAATATTAATGACAGAACTTTAAATTAAACATCTCCTATAAACACAGAACTATTTCTCACAAATTTATGATACATCAAGTATTATTTCCAAATAATTATGAAGCTCAAAAGCTAATCTCCCTTAATAAAGGAAGCTCAACCTGAGGATTAAATGAATTATGTTCTTGCTGTAATTGTCATCAAAAGAAGACTTTGGGTAACTAATTCAGTCTCTATTGTGAAAGTTATAAAGTCTAGAATTTATTAAAAGGTTTTTGGAAGACAAATGACCTAAAAATGAATCTTTTTCAAGAACTATATTTGGCAAAGTATTGTTAAACCTCCTACAAATGAAGTTATAAAGTGTATTGTTTGTTACTAATGAGGAAAGTAATGGAATATTGAAAATCTTAATTACATTTTGAGGGAAATGTTTAATCCAGTCCCCGATACTGTACCATTGAGTAGTAAGAACAACATTAACTTTCCTCCTACGAGGAAGAAAGAGAATGAACATGTTCCAGATGGGCCACCATTCAGTGACAGCTCAGTATGTCACGACACTTCACCTCGGGAAAGACATGGCTCTGGTCTTCATCCTGCCAGGACCGGTGACAGTGAGAACTGGAGTTCAGCACAGCTGGCGGTGTGCACGGTACTGCTGCCCAAGCAGTCTCTGGGGCCACACAGTGATGGGGAGACAGCTCCTGTGTGCATAGGATGATTTTCCACAGAGCTGTAGTAAAGTCCCTGCCCAGGCTATAGTTAGTGGTGTTTGCGCAGACTAACCAAAATCATAGCTCATGGTCAGAAGCCATGCTCTTGGGGATATGCTCTCATTTTTGCTTAAGATTAACAGTGCTAGACAAACTGTTTGTTTTTTGCAAATTTGCTGATGACTTTTGGCAGCCTAGGTGTTGAAGGAGCCTCCTGATTCAGTAAGGATCTTCCATGGAAATCTCAGTGCTAATTTTTAAGAGTAAAATTGTTAAGCATTCCTCCTAAGATTTGGAGAAGGGTGCCAATGTCTGTGTATGTGACTCTAGAACAGGAGGGATATGAAACTAAATATATATGTAAATATATAGTTATATAAGTATATATACATGGTATATATACATGCATACCTACATATAAACATCAAAGCAAAGAACTAAAAATAAAATCCTCATTTGTATGTCAAGATAACTGTTGTGTTTTTTTTAATTGATGCTAAAGCTATAAGAATTGATTATTAAGGTAGAAATGCTGCACAATGCAAGGGAACAATTAATACATGCCAGCTGTGAATGAGTACATTTAGGTGTTCATGTGCACATATGTACATGTGAATGCGGATGTATGTAGGCCAGGAGGCCAAACGTTAATGTCAGGTGCGTTTCTCAATTCTTCTCCGTCCTCTTTTCTGAGATATGTCTCCCCTGAGATATGTTTCCAGCACAACTATACCAGATCCTTCTGTCTCCAGCTTCCCAGCTTTGGGATCACAGGTGTGCACCACAGCACCCAGCCACTTAACAAGGATTTGGAAGACTACACTCAGATCCTCAAACTTATGTGTCAAGTGTTTTACTAACTAAACTGCCTCTTCAAACCCAGAATATTTTTAATTCTAGCATTTGAATAATTAAAATTTAAAACAAACAGGATTAAATTGAACTATATATACAAATATTTAGCTATATATAATTTATGTATATATTTAACTATTTATGATATATGCTATGTATAATATATATTATATATACTTTTATATAATGTATATACATTATATATATAAGAATTTCTGTTAGAATAATGAAACATCTCAGAAATTCTGAACGTTCTAAAATGAAGCAAAAGAAATATAACAATCCATGGTACCAAGTATACTAAGCCAATTATCCCAAGACTCAGCATTCCTGGTAGGTAAACGAACTCTTTTGTTTGTTGTCTATAGAATTAGCATTATTTAAGTGTCCAGTAAGCTTTGTTTATTTAAAATCTATAGATTGAAATTCTATGGTAAAATTTATAACATATTTCAGAGGACTTATATATCCCAAGTAAACCTCAATAGAATAAACCTAAGGCCTTGTTTTACGTGACTTGAAGACTTACCTTTGAGTTAAGGCAGTGAATATGGTGTGGGATTGCTCCCAGAAACAGGGGAGAATTCTCAAGATAAGCCCGTGCATAGCTGGTAAAATTACTTTTTGACAAAAACATAAGGGAATTCAATAAGAAAAGGCCCTTTTCAGTCTCTGCCTTGACAGGTTGGTCTTGTTCATTGCATTCTCTCATTCAGGAACATAATGAGATCAAGATGTGTCTGCTATCGCGCCACTTTCTAACTGGAAGCAATTCAGAACAGTGCTCAGATTCTCAGGTTTATTCCCTACAGTGATCGTACTCCCAACAAAATGGGATCAGCTAAGGTGAGACACCTGTGGACGTGACAGGGCTAGCTATTGTATCCTGTGCAGGTGATGACGACAGCGTGGGACGGTGATGAAATTTAAGTAGATGTGAGATGCACAGTCTATTTGCCTTCCAAAGATCGGATCTGATGTGCTTTGTAGAATACAAGGAGCTGAGGTTTCTAATCTAGGAGAAATTCTTGATCTTGATGGCCACCTGTTTGAGTCTGCTTTCTGTTGCTGTGATATGACACTGTCCAAACCCAACTGGAGGATGAAAGCTTAAATGTTACAGTCCATCGTGGAGGGATGTCAGGGCAGGAACTCAAATCAGGAACTGAAAGCAAACGTGTGGAAGAACACTGCTTGCTGCGTTGCTCTATCTGGCTTGCTCAGCTACCATTCTTTTACAGCGCAGGTCTACCTGCCCAGGGATGCAGTCACGAACCCTGGGCTGTGCTCTCCTACACAAGCTAGCAATCTGACGGGAGGGATCAATTCTTCGATGGAGTTTTCTTCTTCCCAGATGTGTCAAATGGACAAAACTATTGCACTGTTACACTCCTGGTAGGAGCAACTGAATGAGAGTATGAAACTCAGACTTTTCCCATGACCAAAACCATCTCTGGAAGAGTTATTGACTATAATCAATATTTACCTCTTAGATTGCTTCATATGCACACTGGCCAGTGAAGTTTAAAACTGCTTCTCATCTGATTTTATATCTCCGTTCCATGCCATTTCTTGTTTTCCCACCCCTTAGTATCCCAAGGATGGAAAATTAGCTTTAAATGCTGATGAGCAAGACAGACTGCAGTCATTTTACCTAAGGAACATAATACATCAAGACTACTTAATACCACAGATTAGCCAGTACATTAGTTTGCCTAATGGTGATATTAATTTTGAATTATTTTAATAGATTTTTTTTATAGCTTGCCTTGTCTCTCAAAGTCCTCTGAATCAAGGGCTGTGGCTATTTTCAGTTTAGAAAGAAGAGATATAAGAAATATAATGTGAACTAATTATGGAAATGATTGGCAGGTTCCTACTATTGACATCATTCAAAACGTGCCATTTATGTTTAAAAAAAAATGGAAGTCATTATTTACCTATATGGGTTTCTGATTTTTAGAAGAAGCATGCGAGCCTCACTACATGGAGTTGTAAGTTGAAGTGTTGCTAGTGTCGTGTCGCTGTGAGCCGGTGACTATTTCAAGTTGCCTACATGATGCAGGCTTTATTGTACAGATTATCTTCCTGTATTGTTCATTTGGGAAGGCAATTTTCTAAGCTGAGGTTTTAGCTTTTGGTCTTTTATCAAACTGGAATTATTGAGTAAAATTCTTCCATTGGGTATGACTTATAAAGACATTATTTCACCACTGCCTGGAACCGAGCCAGCCCTGATTTCTGCGCCCAGACTGAGACCATTAGACCCTGAGGAAAAGGACGGTGTCAGCCTCCAGAAAGCTGCTGAATCTCTCCGAGTTGGGGTTGAGCAAGGTCGTAGCAGGAAGGGCCTCTCTTGTTATTGAAGTGATGTAGGGGAATACGCATATGAGAAGCAGGTTTGAAAGCCCTTACATTTCACGTTAATATGGTGTAGTCAATATAAAAAGCCATTTTCATTGGTTATATTTCGCAATAGTGTAAAAAAAAAATTACCAGACACAAGTAATTTAAAGAAGAAAGAGGTTTGAGTCAAGGTTCAAGGGTGTGGTCGACAGGGCAGGAAGTCATGGAGACAGGAGTGTGAGGCAGTGGGTTATTTTGTTTCCACAGTCAGGAAGCAGAGAGCCCATAGTGCTGATGCTCAGCTTCTCTCCTTATGCATGCCAGGCCCCAGCCTATGGTATGGTACCACCCCCCATCAGGGTTGGTCTTCTCACCTCACTTAGCCTAATCTAGAAACTCCTCATAGACGCGCCCAAGGCTTGTCTCCTGGGTGATTCTAAACCCTATCAAGCTGGCAATCAATATTAACCATCACAAATAATTATATTTTGTGAATCTGGAGCAAAAAAAAAACACAAATAAATCAGTTTTCTGAGAATTTGTATGAAAGTACACTCCTGAAGATGGAATTATTTTGAAATTTTTCAAGAGATGCATGTTTTTGATTGTCTCCAACATAGACTCTTGTTTGTTTTTCTGACTTGATTATTTTAATTTATGTATCTGAGTGATGTGAATGCAAGTATGCTGTACACCGTGTGCATGCCTGCTTTACACAGACTCCTCTGGAACTGCAGCTACAGCAGAATGTGTGTCATTATGTGGATGCTAGAAGCTAGTCCTGGGCTCTGTGCAGGGGAACCAAGTGCTCTGAACCGTTGAGTCTCCTCTAGCTCCAGACTTCTCTGTTTTCTAACTCTCTCAAAAAACCAAACTTAACAGGAAAAACAAAATGTGTTAGTGATTTTTGCATACATGCCTGGGAATTCACACTTTAGAAAAAAATAAAATGAACAAATCCCCAGAAAATACCTTGACCACCAACAGGGTATGAAGTGTGTTGGTCCTCACACTCTCTGTCTCGCCCCCTTTTGTCAGGAATGCATGTATTCAATGTTGTTAGAAACCTATGTTCTAATGACTAAGGCCTATGCCCATGTTGATTGTTTAAAAATACAAGTTGACATTAATTGTTTAAAGACACAGGGTGATGGATATGGCTTTTCTACTCTACATTCTCCATGAAAAGGGGAAATAATTTTAAAAACTGATAGACAGCGTTGTAGTTTCAAATAATTTCACACTTTTGAAAATATTTAACACTCAGTTCTTTGTACCTTCACTGAGTATGGTTGCACCAAAAAAAAAAATTGTCACAATTGATTTATTATTCTTTCTTTGTGATGCTTTCCTAAAACATTTCAGAATTAAAACAAGAGTACTCCTTTTTAGGACCACACAGTCATTATAATGGTCAAGATGCCGAATGATTGATCCTGCGATCTGATTTACAGAACTTAGTTTTTACCCAATGTCCCACAGACACCTTTCCAATCCATCATCCAGTTCAGGATCTCACACTGGACACGGGGGCTGGAGTTCTTTCATGTTGCTTTTACTTTCCTGCATCTCGCTTCAAACACTTCCAATGAGACCCGACTGGTTACCATAGACACTGCCCTCAGCTTTGCATTTGACTGACAGCTTCTTGTAACTACATTTCTCTTCTGACAAAAACCTAAACTTGTCACCGATTGCCTCAAAGCTCCTTCCAGCAGGATTGTTTACTTGCTTCCCCCCCCTCTCACAACACCCCGGAATTTATTCCCTGGGTTTCACGGTGTCCGCCAGGCGCTCCTTCCCGTGAGCAATGGAAGTTTTCTGAAACTTCCTTTTCTACCCTGCAAATTTAGTGTCAGATGCAAATGTTTATCAGTGGCAGTAACTGAGCACTGTTCCTCAAATCAGCTTCTAAGATGCACTCAGCCATCCCAGTCCAGGACCTGCCATCTTCCCACAGCCCGAAGTGACTGACCACCGGAACCTCATAGCCTTCCTGCATCCCGGTAAGAAAGGTGCGGGCCTCCATATACTCGCTCAATAAAGCAAGGGAAAAAAAGAAATTTTTTACTGTTTGCTGCCTAAGACACATTGGGAATGGTTTTTAGATAGTTAAAAAAAATATATAGTTCTTTAAGCATTTACCACCAGCTGCTGGGTTTGCATTTTTTTTTTTTTTTTTTGGTTTTTCGAGTGGGTTTGCATTTTTTACATAAAATCCAAAAAGAATGTGATTGGTGGGCAGTGGTGGTGGGAGGCGGCAGGAGGCTGGAGAGAGGCCTTTGTCTAGCCACAAACTATACTGCGGAGTTCCTAGTAGTGATTTTGAGACTACAGTTAGAAGGCCAGCCGTAAGGGTGAAACTGGGTTTCTAGGTTAGAGAACAGTCCAGCTGATCAGAGGCACTGGTCACAGAATCCCCAATAAGATATTAATAATCACACAACTGTCACCACAACTGCGAGTCAGAGAGGCAAGGGCACAGGTTCCCACAGGTAGATAGTCCTTGCTTTGGTTTGTCTGCAGACTGTCCTGGTCTGACCATTACTCTAGACGATACAGGTTTGACCGTCATTCCTTCTACTGATTAGATGTGACTTTCAGCCTCCTCCAATCTGAGATGTCCTTTCATGGCTGTGGCCTTAAGGCAACACTTGTTCCTCATGATGGTCCACATGCGACCCCTGGCTGCATTTTGACCTTCTAGTCCTAAACAGAATGGAAGCAATATTCCTGCTACCTGTGACAACAGGCCAGCAATCCATTGTAGCCGTTTCCACAAACCGATGTTGCAGACTAAAAAAACAAATGAAAATGTCAGGTAGTGTCATTTCTGTGATTTTAATTAAAAATACCATTGGCACTGAAGCCAGAAATTGGAGAGGGGAGGTCTTGCTATTACTTTACTGAGGGTAGCCTAAGTTACTGGATTCGTGTTTGTATCGAGTAAACTGTGGCTTGGAGAAGGAAGACAGATATAATAACACATTTACATCACTTCAAAGGGCGGTGCTTTAACTTTGGACTTTGTGTGTCATGTGAAGCAGCTGGAGGACAGAGGACAGTAACACAGATCTGTGCCCATGGCTTCCAGCCGTGACTGGTGTTAGATTTTTCTCCGCAGGTCCTTTAGGAGACTGGCCAGAATTTTCCCCTTTCCTTCCTTTGATGGCACAGAGAAGTATTTGAATCAGAGAACTGCTTGTGCAGATTTAGCTGTGTCATTGAAAAAGAAATCATCAATAGATTTGGGGAAAATATTTCACTCTATTTCAATCAAAATCCGCATGGGTTTAGAATGGAAGGTGAGCTTCCTTCCTAAGTCTGACAGTCATAAATTACCACATGCTTCCCACTAATCACAGTGTGAGGGTAGTAAAATACCCACTGAGACCACCGCTGCAAGATGAAGCATATTAAGGTCAAGTTCATTTAAGTAAAGATCCTGTTAATTAGATACCTCAGGTTTGCCTTTCATAGGATCTCGGCATTTCAGGAACCAGATATGTTTTAGTTTGAAAGGCAGAAATACTGAGAAACTCAAACCTTTTGGGAAATCAAAAGTCATTTGCAAATAATTTCTGATGGTCACACTATCTGAAATAAGAAACAGATAGTATCTGGTTAAAAATGCTGGTATTGGGACTTGTTGGCTCAGTGAACCTGATTCAAGCCCCTTTTCTAACTATAATGGGCTGTTTATAAAATGGTTAATGGATGACAATTTTATTTTAAGGTGTGTCTACATATTCCTGAGAACGTAGGGAGTGCAGAAAAGAAAGCTTACAGGGTGATTGGCAGCGTTGGTGGCCTACAGAGTTTTCTTTGTTTGTACAGTCGCATAAGTACTTCACATGCACACACAAAAAAATTCTCTTGTATAAGCAAGCACACACAAAAACATCAACACAAAGCAGAAATTGTATTGAACACAGTAAATATTTTGCTTATAGTCCCTCGTGACTATGAGCAGCTTACAAATGCTTTCTTGTTCCAATCTATTTTTCAGCATCAATTTTAAAGATATTTTGATAATTTTAACCATGTTTTATACTCAAACTATTGCACGTTGAGGCAGGGACACTTGAGTCAACTGACTGATCATCACACAATATGTTACATGTTGTTCCAAAACCAAATTTTGGAAATATACATTTATTTCAGTAACTTGGATATGTATATTTTTTCCTGGAAGTTAAGGGAAAATGGTAATCTATACATTTACTCTAGAATGAAACTTTGTAAATGGGCTTTTCAGAAACTGGGGTGAAAAATTCTCTAAATCTTCAAAGAGAAAGAGGGCAATTCTCTATCCTACTGTCCTACATCCAGTTATCAGAAATAAACAGAATATCCAGTTTCACTTAACCTTCAATGTACTTCCTATACTTTCAAAATGTCATGTCCTTATTACAATGTATTTGGGGGATAATCGAAAGGAGTGTTCTTATTGGTGTTTATAGTTGCGCTTTTCATCGTTGTCAAGCTTGAAGCTAAGGTCATGTGACTTTGTGACTAAGGCTGGGCCTGAGAGCTCCTGAGCTGTGGGACCCTGAAGCCATCAAGCTTCCCATGGAACCTGTAGATCAGGTACATTTGGCAGGACGTCCTCACAGTCAAGAGTACTTTCCTTTGGCTTCTGAAAATATTGGGGGAAAAAAAGATAGTTTAGATTTATTATTATTAATTTTAGAGAATCCTGAACTATCTTTCATCAGCATGACTTTTAGTCATATCTGCTTTAAAGACAACAATAAAAATAACAGTCACTCAATGCCTTGTATCCCTCTCCTGCCTTCAGACATACCTTAGGGCGTGGATGTTGTCACTGGACACAGCAGGGCTTTAGTGAGGTTGATTCAGTGATAAAGGCTGGTAGGTCTTTCTGCGCAGACTCATTCATCTGCCCTTCATTGGTAGACACAAGTATAATGGAGTCAAGAGCCCGGCACAATGGAGTTCTGTTTAATTGTCGCTGTGAGGTCTGAAGAAAGTCTTCACCACACAGTTGGTGATATATTTTTAAATTGGGCATTTAGTTTTTAAAATTATTTGTAAAACAGAATGTGTGGATGTATATCATTTCAGGCTATCTTCAGCTTTGGGCCCCTCTTTCCTGTGGCCTGGGACTGAGGTGATTGCAGCTTTCCAAATTAGGTACCCATAGGAGGAGGTTGATCACAGGACCCTGCAGATGGGAAGATTGATGCTGTCTGAGTCATTCACCTAAACCCTCTGGGCACATTACTTGCATAGAACTCACACACACACCTACTGAATGCATTAAGACATCTTCAAATCATTAGAATAGCAAAGCTCATCTATGCTATGCAGATGTTCATGGCATCATACAGTTGAAGGAACAATGACTCTGTGCAGACACAAATTCGTGTTTCTGAGGATGTTTAGTATACCCTCCCCTCTCCCCCCCCAGTGGGAATGGGGGCTGAAGGACTAGGCAGGTCTGGCCCTCCCTTGCTTACGTGAATGAGGACATTCAGACATCTTGAGCCATGTCTTACCTTTCTTCACATTTCACCTACATTTACCAAGTGGCCTAGCAAGAGGCATCCAGTAAACTTCTGTCAAACAGAAAAAGATGATGCAGAGTCAGTGGGAGGTCCATTTTGCTCTAAGACCTGCATTTTACAAAGAAAAATGAAATAAGGAAGCTTGTAAGACATGGGTGAACCTCGCATGATTTCTCTGTGGAAATTTTCAATGTGGCAATGCCTGTAAAAGTAGCACAAAGTCAACACCAAGCACTGAAAGTAATTAGTTTATGGAAATGTCTTAAATTTAGGAAGTCACCGGCTGTCACATGGTAGGTTTTCTGACAAATCCTGAATGTCACGTATTTTCCCAGATTATTGCACCTTATGCCACATCCTATGATCTGTCTTTGCAAAGGCCAAAAAAAGATTTTAGCCTTAACAAAGACAGAGGCTGGTAGGTCTGTGGAGAGTGAAGGTACAAGGGGACAATGCTGTCCTCCATTCTCTGTCAATCTGTCTCTATCTCTATCTTTCCCTCTGTTGTTGAGTTTGTCTTTTTCTCAACAAAAACCGTCCATGAATTTATAATAGATTTCAATTCCTGTTTGTTTTCTTTAAAAAAACAAACAAAAACCAAAACCTTTTGTGATATTCATGACCTTGTAGGCAAGCTTATTGTTAGTAAATTTCTGTTCTTAACATCCAGTTTGGTTGAGTGTCAGGGATATTTAGTAGAGTTTAGGTATGGAAGCCAGCATTGAATGGATCTAATGTTTTCTGGTCTTCTATGTCTAGACCTAAGCTGATTTAAGGCACTTGGATTTTATTTCTTCCATTGCTTTCCCATGTTGGGCGCCAATCTGTAGAAGGAGCTGAGGGCAGGCCTGCTTTTCATCCCGCCGGGCTCCCGGCCACCCGCTAGCTTATGCCCTGAAATAACAACAAACAAATTGTATTCTTTTAAACACTGCCTGGCCCATTAGTTTCAGCCTCTTTTTGGCTAATTTTCACATCTTGCTTTAACCCATATTTAGCAATCTGTGTAGCACCACGAGGGGTGGCTTACCAGGAGATATCTTAACTTGAGTCTGACTCAGAGAGGAGATGCATGGCGACTGCCTGAAGTGTCTGCCTGACTCTGCTTTCTTTCTCCCACAATTCTGTTCTGTCTACTCTGCCTACCTAATTTTCTGTCCTATTAAAGGACCAAGGCAGTTTCTTTATTAACCAATGAAAGTAACACACAGACAGATGACCCTTCTCCATCAGCTTCATCTCATTTTCTGTTCAGCAAGATATTTTGAAGAAAACCGAATTTATCACGAAAGTGTATTTCGATAAGTTTGTTATTATGAAAACATCTCAACACCAAGACTAGATGTTTAAGGAAAGAAATAATGCAATTTTATTTTTCTTTTTAATAATGTATTTGTAACATTTTATTTGTTAAATATTTATCTTTGTTTTACATGTATCAGTGCTTTGCCTGCCTGCCCGTCTGTATGTGCACAATTTGCATGCAGTCTCTGCTGAGGCCAGAAGAGAGTTAGATCCCTTGGGACTGGAGTTACAGATGGTTGTGAGCCACTCACCATGTGGGTACTGGGAACTAAATAGAGGTCCTCTGGAAGAACAACACATGCTCTTAAATGTGAGCCCAGTCCCTAATTTTGTCACATTTTTAAGTAAAATATTTTTCATATTCTTGGCAGACGATTTAGACAATTTTTGCACTTTAGAAAACACTTAGAAAAATTTTATACCTGTTTAAAGATGTAAATAGACATTGGTTCATGTTGAATTGCCATTTTTAAAAAATGAAACGGTATATATGTGACAGATGTATAGCTTGGTCTTCTTGTGGGACTCCTAACAGTGGGAGCAGGGACTGTCTCTGACTCAGTGGCTGGCTTCTGGCACCCTACTCTTCACTCTAGGCTGCTTTACCCAGCCCTAATACAAGGTGAAGTGCTTAGTCTTACTACAACTCAATATACCAAGTGAGTGCTGGTGGCTTAATTTATTGGACAAGCTCTGTGATAATGCCTGAACCACATCCAAAATGTCAGCATGGATATTTGGTGGAAAACCATCCTGTGTACAGATCTGTAACTAGCCACAGTCCTAATTAAACCGCAGTGCTTGAACTTTAATTGTGCAGTTTGATTGATTTAATAAAGTTAACATCTGCTGCCTTCCCCAGACTTAGCAATAAGATCCTACATATCAAGGTCTTATTACCCAGCTTATGCCGGGTTATGAGAACCAAGTACCATAAGAAATGTCAATGCAGAGAGCTTGTGCTGCAAGCAAAGCAGAATACCCAAGCGTCTACACTTGTTCCTTCTGTCTTAAAAGGAATGGGGCAACTGTGCTTCAATAAAGACCTCAGGCACATGTTCAGCTGAGCAATGAAGCTTCTGAAGAATTCCCAGTCACCCAGTACTCTGAGAGGTGTTTTCTGCCTGCTTTGACTCCTCCATTTGAGATAAGCTGGGATCAGCTATAGCTAGAATAACACTTACAGTTGGTGCATTTTAATTTCGCTCCCATGCTATCCTCAGTATAAACAAAACCGTATTTTAGCTTTTAAGTGTTTGTGATTCTGAATTCGGGGAAAGTGAACAGCTGCTTATGTTAAATGTTGCCCCATCATGAAGTCAAGGATGGAGTAAAGAAATGTTAGCTGCCCTGGTTGCGAAGTTTAAATCCACAGTTTTAATAACTTAAGATATATTTTTCAGATTCTATAGCATCAAGTGGATTTTGTGCTTCATGCCTTTTTCTTTTCCTATGGTCCACATCAAGCAAAACCTTCTTCCCAGGACTGGAGAGCTAGCTCAGAGACTCAGACTACTGGCTGCTTGATCTGCCAAAGGACATTGGTTCATTCCAAACACCCACATGGCAGCTCACAACTGTCTGTAACTCCAGCTCCAAGAGATCTGACACTCTAACATAGACATACATGCAAGAAAAATACCAAGGCATATAAAAAAATAAAAAAGAATCATTAAAAATACAAACAAGTCAGGTGTGGTGGTACAAGCTTTTAGTCCCAGAAAACAGAAGATAGAGGCAGGCAGATCTCTGAGTTCAAAGCAAGCCTGGTATATCAAGTGAATTTGGAGACAGCCTATCTCAAACATCATCTCAAAACATCATCTTGACATCAGATGTGGTAATACAGAATTTGAAGTTTATCCTGCTGGTTTTCAGTCTTACTTTGGTCCAGTATTTCCTCATTATGCTCCCTTTCCTCCCTCTTGGAATGGTAATATATATTCTGTGCTATTGTGTGTTGGAAATATATGCTCTATTTTTTATTTTGATTTAATAGGAAATTTTACTTAAGAGACTGCCTTGAGTCTCAGAAGAGACTTTGAACTTTGGACTTTAAACAGTGCTAAGACTGTTATAGACTATGGGGAGTTTTTAAAATTGTATTGAATGCAGTTTTACATTATGGTATAGCTGGAAGCCCATGGGGCTGGGAAGTGGAATATGACTTCAATAGAACAAGTGACTAAGATATCGTGGATCTAGATAAATCATTTTCCAGAAAGCCCAAGATGATATAGTAGTAAGTCTGACATTCAAATGTGAGACCAGAATCGGGATGGGAGTGAGATGATTTTGCTATTTACCACTTCTTTCCTATATTCCTACATTTAAGCAAACCAATTGTTTAAAGTCCAAGACATACAATACATCTAGAGCCTAAAACAATATAGTTAATCTCCTAATTTTCTTAGTGCCTTCTTTAATAAATACAAGAGTGTGTTTTAATGCAGTTAAACCCGTACATGTTTAATTTACAAATAAAAGGGTAAGCTTTACAGACAGACTGGGGGAAATGACAGATATGAAAACGTTCCTTGAGAAATCATGCCAGTTAGGATTCTCCCTGGGGCGACTAGCATGAGGCCCAATTAGCATCTTTCAGTAATGTAAGCCTACATACTTACTTGGACATTTCAGGTTTTTAACAAGGCTAGCATGAATGGAGATGATTTAATGTTGAGGAACACTGTGTCTTAATTTTCGACAAAGCGTTTATAGTTTTCAAAAATGAAACAAAAAGTATGTTAGCTCAGAATACTCATGGCCTTTCTGTCTTAAATGCCATTGTGACTGACATCAGACCCTCTGAAATCACCCTGTGACTGGAGGATGCCCGGAGAAAAGGTACTCAACCCTTCCTCTTGTTGGGTCCGTATCTTCAGGACCACCTTGTGTGACAGAGCCACCCTTAGACACATCCTCAACCCACAGTGCAGGAACATTTCAGGAAATGGAAAATCGTCTGAAAAATACAACATTTAATTGTATTAACTCAATTGCCAACCATAAAAATTGAAGAACCACAAATACTCAGGAAATTTAAGTGTCCATTCATATGTGTGTGTGTGTGTGTGTGTGTGTGTGTGTGTGTGTGTGTGTGTGTATTTGAACATCTGTAATCCTTCGGTTTTGTATCTGTAGATTCAACCAATCTGTGAGTCGAATTTAAAGACAAAAACCTCATGTCCATAATGCACAAGTTTATATATTTTCTACAACAATGCTCAGTAGCTATGACTTCCACAGGCTTTCCCTGGGACCAGTCATTCTGAGCGCCTTAGAGTTGGATTAAGGATAAAAGGGAAGGAGGGGGCCAATTATTTGATAGATACTGATTTTTTTTTTTTTTTAGTTTTTATTTTTTGGTTTAAGGCGCTTCTTGTACTGCCTATTTGCCAAGCATGTTCACTTGCTACCTGGAACAGAATGACCTGGAGGAATTGCTGAAACAATGAACTGTTGCCCCTAACAATCTACTGGCTGCCACAGCCTCCTCTGTAAAATCTCATTTGCTTGCTTATTCCACCTTGTAGTTTTATAATATAAATGAGAATGAGAACTGCTCGCCGGGGCCTCTCAGGACCTACCTGGGCTTTATTCCCCTGGTGACATCCGCTCCCACTGATGTCCTAGCGCTTTCTCCATAAAGCCTCTCGCACGCGTGTTCTCACAGGCTTTTTACGCGAGTCCTGGGGTTCCGAACTTCATTCAGTTCTCATGACTGCACCACCAGGGCTCTTACCCTCTGAGCCATCTTCCTAACCCTGAATTACTTGGGTTTAACCTTTGAAATGTAAGCCAAAATGATTGGTCTGGGCTGTGGTTTTTCTTGGATTTCAGATCGTACACTGTCAGGCCATCCTCTCCTTGTCTTCATGGCTAATAAAGAATAAAGTCCGCCTTGGGCTTCCTGTGCTGGCTGCCCTCTCCACAGTTGAAAATTTAGATCACCTTGGCCTAAATACAGCAAGGACACTTTCTGACCCTCAGGCACTTTGACAGGTCTGGCTGCTTCCCCTGCGCTTTCTTATTGGTTTCTTACAGAGAAATCCAGGGTTATTTATTAAAAGTTGTTTGAGATCTAGGCCGTAATAAATTCCAGCTTCACAAATTAACAATAACCTCATCTTTTATTGACTATCATTAATGCTCTCAGACAATTTTAAAACTATGAAGTAACTGAATCATGATAGCAACAACTAGTAAAATGGTTTCTTATTAAATAGGCACAGCTTGAAAAGTACATTAAATGATATTAACGAATTTGACCTTCATTGCACCATAATGTTTCTTGTGTACAATTACAGGCCAATTATTTCTTTCTAACAACCTGTGTTATACAAATTCAAATGCTGTAGGTAAAAATTAAAATAATTGTTATAATATGTATTACATTATGTTAGAATTCCATTATATTAGAAAGGGAAAACATTGTTTTTCATAAATAAAAACACAGAACTTAATATGCAGATAATCAAAGGAACACAATATAATGTTTATTTGGCCACTCAGAACATATTTATAGTAGACAATAAGAGAGCTCTTGGTAAATAACAGAGACAACAGAAAACAAAAACAAAGTTCTGTCCTCACAGAACTCCACTATGTGGAGAAAACTGAAAATAGGTAGAGTTAAATATATAGTATATAAGATATGGTAAGTCATGAGAGACTATGACTGAGGTTCTGTCTGGAGGAGATGGAGCTTGCAATATTAAGATTTAAATATCACAAATGTATCATTGTTTGTATCTGATGTTTAATGTCATATGAGTGTAGGTTGAAGTTCGGGAGGAAAGCAAAAGTACTATATTACAGCTGCACCCTGCATAGGCACCATGTGTTATAGGGAGGAGGAAGTTGAGTGACAAGGAGTTAGAGGAGGAAACCGGATAGACAGTGAGGAGAAGGTCTCTGCCTGGGTCTGACTCTCTGAGAATGAGAGAAGATAAGTTGAGAGAAAGCATAGAAACGTGGAATTTCTATGCATGACTGAAAACAAGTTGCTATCCATGAAATTCATTATTGTAGGGACATTAATAGCCTCATAAAATCCATTCCTTTCAGCTATACAGTAGTTTTTATAAACTACTTGGTAAACACTTGGTAGAGTCTGTAGAAACTAAATAAAAAAGAGAAGGATCCAGGGAATCCAGCAGATCATGAAAGAAAAAAAGAGAAGAATGGAGCAAAGCAATTTACAAGAAAAATATAATTAATACAAGCCGGGCGGTGGTGGCGCACGCCTTTAATCCCAGCACTCGGGAGGCAGAGGCAGGCGGATCTCTGTGAGTTCGAGACCAGCCTGGTCTACAAGAGCTAGTTCCAGGACAGGCTCCAAAGCCACAGAGAAACCCTGTCTCGAAAAATCAAAAAAAAATAAATAAAATAATTAATACAATGACCATACTTAGCGTTTCTGATCATAATTACAGCAAATATAAATGGATTAAATTCTGCAATCAAGAGGATGTAGAATGGATTATTAAACAGAAACCAAATAAAACCAATCAAACCAACAGAAATAAACATAGGGATGAGATCGAGTGTATGCTTCTAATAAGAGACTTACTGCCCTTTTAAGGACACAGAATGGATGTGAAGACTAGAAAGAAGCTCCTGCATGTTTAGGAGACAAGGAAGAACAGAGTGGCTGTGCTTATACCAGAGGAAATGGACTATAAGTTGTAATTTGTCACAAGAGACAAATGGTGTCTTGAAATGGTCAATCCATCAAGAGTACATGATGCACTGTAAACTGATAAAAAGCTCCAAAAGTTTACTTTTTTGAAAAAAAAAACCTTAGAAGAAATAGACAGCACCAGTAAAGTTGAGGGATACTAAATAAATTGCATTTTCATTTACTGCTAATAGTCAACCATCCAGACAAAAAAAAAAAAAATCTCAGAGAAAGTTCTTTACAACACAGCATAACTTATAAAAAGCTAAGGGATATATTTACTCAAAGAGATAAACAATCTGTACATGGAAATCTAAGACATGGGTGAACTCCTTAATAAGCATGGCAACCTCTTATACACTGTTGGTAGAAGGAGGGATTACATGTGAGAAAAAGCTCAGATGTTGAGATACCATGGGCATTTGTAATTATCTGCACTGATATGGGAAGGAAATGCTCACTCTTGGAATAGGTTTATAAAGAAGGTTTTACTGTTCAGAGTGGCTACCAAGTTCCCTGGAAAGACTTACCATATTATTGGAGATGAAGGAGAAAATTATGGGGCTTCCATCAGTCCCACCGAGTAATGAGAAGTGGAGTCCTACTCTTTGGGCTCAGGAAACAAGAGACTAATGTTAACATTTTCTGTGTGCCTCAGTTAAATCTCATAGCCTGTAGTCTCTGTACAAAGTCCTCATCTGCCACCTATGTAGCTGTAAGCGCCATCTATTCTACCTTCCCCAGTTCTAAAACCAGGCCAGGCAGTGTGCATGTTCGAGAAACCAGATATTAACCAATTTTCTAGTCATCTCAATTATGGTAGCAGCAATAGTTAACTCTTAAAACACTCTTAGATATTTGCCCCTTCAATTTATACAGATACTTCTGCAGGTATTTAATTCCCACTGAGTGTTGAATTTGGAGAATGTGGGTCTTTAGCATATCAATAAATACCAAAATTAACATAAGCATACTCACTCTCAGTTAAGAAATTGGGAGGTGCTGGTCCATGGAGGAAGCCAGCATCCATGATCTTCAGGCTCTGTCTTCATAACATGGAGTCCCAGGTTATTTCTGAGAGCGAGGCATCCTATAAGAAGGCATATTACAATCTTTGGAGCTCTGCCGTGTTTGGTTTCTGTACTCTATGGAGTGAATTCCTTGGCAACATCTGGAAGCCACAATTTCCACACTGTAATGTGTCTCTGGGTCTTTGAATTGCAGAGCATCCAGTGTTTCTGTAAATTGAAATTTCCTAACATGTTATCCCCTGTGACAGGCCTTCCTGAACGGACACTTTGAAAGGCACAGGATTAAACTGCTCATTTGTCTCCTGTCTACAGTGACTTTTCCAAGCTAATAGCCTCGTATCCATCTTCCAAGCCTCAACAAATGGCTGTCAGCCACTTCGCTCAGTCTTGTTCCATTATCTCCCTCGGATAATTCAGTCAGACAGTCCATATGATGCTTAATTTCTCTTTAATTCTAAAACACAATAAAATGAAGGTTCCAGGTGGGGTGGTGTTGAAAATAGCAAGCCTTGAAAGAAATGCGAGCTGACAACAATAAAACTGATCTGAAATTCAGAACAGATGCTGTGGACGTTTTATAAAGTCGGCTGCTAAAAACTTAATGCTCAAAATATAAATTATGCGATGGCATCCCACCCAAAGTTTGCAGCTAGAATTCTCCTGACTAGCCTATGTAAACCTCAGCCTGTGTAGGCCTTCTTTCATAGGCATAGGAGTAGACTGGGTATATTAGCTCTCCTGCCCTGTTCCTGAGCTCTTCCACAAGGTCCTCAACTTGGGTCCTCTGAACACATTCCATATTTCCATCTGGTAACTGGTTGGTTCTGTTACTCCAGTGAGAAAATTTGCCCAATGGTTCCTATTTACATTAATATTCCAGGAAATTCCAAATGCTTTCTTACAGCTGCAAGGGGGGGGTGGGGGGTGGAAGGTGGGAACATGAACACTTCACAATTCAGCTTGCCCAGATCCCAAATTGCCATAGTTACGCACGCATATTGACCATTCCTTCCTAGCTCTGTCTGTTTAGTTGCTAAAATATACTCATCAAATAAGGCTTTGGCATGGGGCACACCCCTATAATCCCATCAGTTAGAGACACCGAGGCAGGAGGACCTCGAACTTAAGGCCAGTCTATGGCAACTGTGTTAGAATATGTCACCAGGGCTGGAGAAATGGCTCAGTAGGGGAAGGGCCTTTCTGCCACACCTCCTGGCAGTCCGAGTTAGATCTCCCCTAAGACCCGCCTCATAGAAAAAGTGAACAGACTTCTGCAAGCTGTCTTCTCACCTCCACAAATGCATCATGGCACAGACCAATTCTATGCACGCACACATAGACAGACATATACACACACAGACACACACAGAGACATACAGATACACAGACACACATACACACAGAGATATATACACACATAGAGAGACATACAGATACATACACACACACACACACACAGAGAGAGAGAGAGAGAGAGAGAGAGAGAGAGAGAGAGAGAGAGAGAGAGAGAGAGAGAGAGAGAAAGAGAGAGAGAGAGATACACACACCAAATAAATAAAATTTCTTAAGGATATAAAATTGTGAAAATAAATGAATTTATAAGTTATCCCATATCACTCTAAATGTAGTTACTCTCTCTACCCTGGACCATGTTTCTCCACATACAATCTCTTACCTGGATGAGTACAGGTATGTACCATCACCCTCTGTGCCATTTGACTGAGCCCCTTGCATGTGGACAGTTTAATTAATAAATCAGAGAGCATGCGATGCCTTTCAGGTGGTATTTGGCCTGTAAAAACTGACCTTAGCCTCCTCTCCCAGCTTCACCAGGGACTTTTCATTCCACATCCCCACTGTCAAATGTTTCTAATAATCTTATCTTTGTCTGTAGACTCACCTTCCAACCTTAACATTCAGTGTTCCAATGTTTTCCTACCCATTCTTAATGCCTTCACCCCAACACATACACAAAAAGTAACTTTTGGAGGAAAGCCAAGGCCAAGCCCTCTGTTTCATTTTTCCATCATCCCCACTGTCCCCCCTGACTTTGGGGACACATACATCTTTGCTTGGGAGACCCCCCCCCATATCCTGTGTGTTACTTCACTACCAGTGACTATAAGATCGTCTTGAATGTAGTAAACACAGCCATGTGTTCCTTCACTGGAGATGTGCCTCAGGAAAGCAGTAGATTTTTTTTTTTTTTTTTTTTACTGTTGAGTACCCCATAGAAGGTGCTTACACCCTAGATACAGCTAACAATGAAGGCGTTTGCCCAACATCACCATCCTCCTGCAGTAGTGTTTGTGTTAGGGTGGCTCAAAGGCTGATGAGTGTGTAAGCTTTCTCAGTTCCCTTAAAGTGTCCAGGGACCACAGTCCTCTGTGTGGTCTCTCACTGAATGCAGTGATCTGTGTGATACAACACTCTGTTGAGTTTGTATTCTGACTCATTGAGATTCAGGGAGCTAAGTCAGATACGAATCTCATCCTTACCTTGTTGTGCTGTTCATCACTGTGACATTTCCAAGGAGGCGCCTGTGGTATCAGAGGTAGAAAGACTTGTTGCCACAGCCATCCTTCATTCATCGGAAATGTCAGGGCTGCATTTTACCGATGGCTGAGGACTGCAGATTCATTCTCTGAATTGGCCAACCTGTTACCTTCATGGAAGCTGTGTTCTAAGAGTCTCAAGTGAGCGTAGCAGGCAGTTAAGGAAATCAGGCAAACCGTGTGCACGACAGTGTCTGACCCCTCTGAGACTGTGAGAAGACAGAAGTAGGTGTTCCGGGAAACCTGGAGGGATGTGTTCTGAAACCAGTAACGAGAGAATGTGGTTCGATTCACAGCGGAATGCATTCTCTCCTGGACAGCCATGAGTAAAACAAGTTGTGAAGGGAACTGTGTCCAAGGCAGTGAAGAGATTATGGGTTAATGGCATAGAAGCTGTCATTTTAGATTATAGTGAAAAAGGCTGATGATACCAGAAGTGCATGATGGGAGAGGCTTAGGATGGCGTGAAGGTTTTGGATATTAACGTAGGAGTTCCCTGAGTGCTCAGAGTTCCTCAGACCAAGATTGAGGTGAATTTCCAGTGACGGATTTGATTGATCAGAGACAAACTGTCAACAGGGAAATCAATTGGAACAGAATTCCTTTTAGTAAGGAGAAAACAATGGCATTTACAATGATAGAGACCCCATTAAGCATGAGAAAAGGACCTTAAGACACATGTGATTGGGTTCTGGAATACATTTTCAAGAGACTTGCGACACACAGGCCCCAGAGATCTCCCTGGGAACAGACACTGGCATTATGAAACATTCTCAGAGCCTTGAGAGACCTTTGATTGGCATCTTGTCCAGTAAACTGCAGTTGCCAAGACAATTTGACAGTGTGCCCTGGCCATCTTGAAATTCTAGAACACTGGAATGTCCCTGAAGGTCTGTCTGGGCAGCCTCGAATAAGCAGGATTTGGCAGGGACTGTCTGAAACAGCTCCAGGAACATGCCCTAGACAGAAGGCAGGACTGTTGCCATCAAACTAGAAACGGTACTGTGTAGACAGCACTTACCTTTCCGTTTCTCTTGAATGAGTATCTTCTACCAGAGGTAGGAATTAGATGGGAATTTGGCCTGCTAAATGCAATCTGCAATAACAACTTAGTGGCAGAATGAATGACTCTGGGGAGAAGGCGCTGTGCTCTACTAGGCCAAACTGAAGTTCTCCTCTGGTTTTATATTCTTAATGGTCTGAAAAAGTGCATCCCAATAACAAAGAGAAAATAAATTATATAATTAGCAATATCAGTCTGTTTTCTTATTAACCATAATAGCTTTATATTAAAATCATCTGTCTTTTGTTGCATTAGAGCCCAACAGTAATGCATCCATAATGGTGCCTGTTCAAATGGTTCACAATGGATCATTTGATTCCCACAACTTGGCAAAATTGATACGCTGCTTACTTAGTTCCTTTTTTAAAATATGCAATGTGGTGGGGCAGCATTCAGCAAAATTAATTTTTACGATGTTCAAAGGGACCCAGAGTTCAGGGTGCCATCAGAGAGGTACCCTCTGAGCTGCTTTGTAATTTGCTCTGTGACATAACCCTCCCCACAGCCCTGCAGTCTCGTGAAGCAAAGATAGAGTTTGATTCCATCCAGTTTCCAATACAGCACAGGATTCTGGGCATTGAGCCTCACGCAGACTTTGGTCATGGTTTCATCCTTAAAGATGAGCAGGAGCTCATGAACGTTTTCTTCGGTTTATTATCCAACTTCCTGTCTCACGATGGCATTAATGTGTCTTTAGCAAGTTGGAAACTTCACCTGGATTTGTTTCTTACTCCCTTCCCCAGTACTGTAGGAGTCTGGCTTTCTTTTAGTGCACATCGTTTTTAAGAATAAAATATAAGCCAGGTGGTGGTGGCACACGCCTTTAATCCCAGCACAAGGAAGGCAGAGGCAGGCAGATCTCTATGAGTTCAAGGCCAGCCTGGTATACAAGCATGAGTTCCAGGACAGGCTCCAAAGCTACAGAAAAACCCTGTCTCAAAAAAACAAAAAACAAACAAAAAGAGTAAAATATAAATAATAATTGGACAGGGATTTGTCACTGTCCAGCCTAGTTTGAACACCAGTTTTAAAGCCATGTTCCCTTCTGAGCTGGAGTCCAAATAGCTCAGACACGCCAATAAGTATTTTAATGGATTTGTGCCCACTCTATCAATTTTTACAGTCTTATACACAGGTATACATAGCATTAACAAATATAGGACAGGGCAAACTCAGAAGGAGGTTGCAAAACCTAGAGTTCTAGGGTCAGGAACTTTTTATGATCATTGTCTCAGGTTGCCATGCCCCAGGAATTTGGGGAAGCAAATCCTTAGTCACAGAAATAGGGACACAGCCAAGGAGATTCCACCTGCCCCTGGGTCCAGGGAGGAGAACTGGGTATGCCTAAAGGAGGCTCCATCTGTTTTTTTTTGTTTTTTGGGTTTTTTTGGGGGGGGGGGTGATGCACATAGGGTCGAACTTACCTTTTATGAGGCTGGAGGCATGGTTCATGGATGTGCAGCATCCAGGAGTATGTGCACTCTGAGGAAACATTCCTGCTTCTGTAGCTGAACATCCCAGGTATTTCCCCTGAATTTGCCTTAGGTCACCGTGTTTCTTGTTCTGACCCTTTCTACAAACATAGAATGCTAACAGCCTCATTCTGAAAGACACAGAAGATACAGATGAACTGGAGCACCCAGCAGTGAGACAACACCTCATGATTAATAAGAACCCAGAAACAGAAACTGGGGTTCAACTTGAAGGTCAGAAAAGCAAAACAGCCAGCCACAGGCTCTTATCTCTATCTCAGTCTGAAAGAGCCATCCCACCTCTAGGAATCTCAGATTGAAACTGTGAATGAGAGCTGTCTCCTCCTGTCTTACATTCCTCTCTAGGGCTGGGATTAGAGGTGTGCACCACTACTGCCAGGTTTCTATGGCAAACCAGTGTGGCTACTGGGATTTAAGGTGTGTGTGACCACTGCCTGGTCTGTAAGGCTGACTAGTATGGCCGTTTTACTCTGAACTTCTAGCAAGTTCTATTTATTAAAACACAAATGAAATATTACTACACATGGCTAAAGCAGACCCTGCCTCTAGAAACCCAGTCATTATCCAGGCAAGCCTCTCTGAGGTCTCCACTTCCATTTGTTGGAACATTAGTACACTGCCACATGGAAAACTCTGGAAACTTCTCAGATGCTTGCACCATCTCTCTAAAACAAAAGAGGAGAATCGCTGAGGTGGCAAAGTGTATCGTTCCCGCCAGGCCCTACAGTGCAGCACATATCCAAATAGGGCCTTTCCTGAAGAGGAACCCAATGGTGGGGTCGCCTCCAGGACTGACATTTCAAAGATCTAAATAGCCTTCATGCCCACCTGTGATCCTGTTTTCAGTCAGGCTGCAGGGCAAGAACGCGCCCCAAGGCCTATAAGTGAGTTGCATACCTTCCGAATAGCATCTCTGAGATATCTGGGTTGAAATTAAGTTCTTGCTTCAGCAGAGTGGTTTTGTGTTAGTAGAGCAGACCTTGATGAGAAACTAAACATGCTTTCTGAAAGCCAAGCAAAGTTAAGACAGGGAGCCAAGGAAGAATCCTTCCTTAGTTTAGAAGTCCTTAAACATGAGACATTGGGTACTTAAGGGTCAGAGCCCTTGCCTAACCTACAAGCCAAGTTTTAAACCCGTGTTCTTACAGGGAGGTGTCCCAGGGCTCAGCCGATTACTGTGGGGAAATAACAACTCTGTTTAACATTAAGACATGGAGTCAAAGCCTTGGTTAGCATTCTCCTGATGCTACCTATAACCATGTGCTGTTAGTCAAACCTCATATCAAATCTAAGATCAAATGTTTCTTCTTTCCATTCTTTTTTCAAATCGAATGTAATAGTAAATATTGCATTTAGTATCTACCCTGGACCAAGTCCTTTCCACATACAGGGTACGCCTTCTGTGTTTTCCTTCTTGGAGGACATACTCGAGCAGTGGTTTGAAGTTGTGACCGTCTGTGACTCAAGACTGGCATTAGGCTGATCTACTGTAGGATCCTATTCTTTGGGAGGCCTCTATTGAGAAGAGAAATCATGAGCAGAGCAAAACCAAATGTTCTCTTTGGCCAAGAATCCTGAAAACCTTCACCTCACAAATGATGAATGTCAAGAATTTCTACAAATGTCTCAGGAGGAGACCAAGTTGCTTATCTGCCCCTACAACCAGATTTGGTAATTAGATTTGGTAATTAGATTAGGAACTATCTTGGTGGATTTATCAGTAGTACCCCAGGGTTTACAGTCTAGCTGAAGCTACCTAGCCCAGACCACATACAATTGTTCACACACCTCTAGTCTGGTAGTGAATCTCAAATCCATGCTTCTCATTCACACTGCCTCTTAGTCACTATAATAAAATGAATGGGTAGAATCTTCGTCAACTCTCTGCTGAGAACATTTTCTCTGAGATGTTAGCACAGTCTACTGTAAAGTCATACATGGCCAGACATTCCTCACAAAGGAAACTAAAATGAAGATCTACTAATGATTCTGTTACACTCTAGGTACGCCTATTACTTACCAAGGAAATAAACAAATACAGATCTAAACGACTACACTAAAGCAATTCGCCTAGGATTGAACTTTGGCATTCTTTCCAACTATAATTTTTATTAAATATTAAATATGTATTTTATAACATTTAATGTCTCATTAAGGTCACAAAATGCATATAAATTATGTTGACTGAAAGCATTAACTTTTAAAGGCTTATGGTCAAAGTGAATATTTTTTTGCTGTTTCTAACACAAATTGTCAACTTGGGATTTGCTGTACACGATCAGATGTCTGGGTCAGATGATGGACAGATCTCTGTGGCAGTACACAGATACAAAGGGTAATTATTTTGCACAGTGGGGTGCAAAGAGGTGAGGGTTTGGCTCTGAGGTATGCAGATGTCTATAATATTTTGCCTTGTTGCTAACTAATGCACTTGGAGAATGTGTTTAACCTTTCTCAACCACTTCCCTTATCTGTAAGGTAACGCAAGATCTGCTGGTCACGTATGGAAGAGTTTCGGTAGCCACGACCAAGAGCTGCAGCTTGCACGCATTGGGTCAGCTGCACCCTCGTGAGTTACAGCTCTGGTAGACTGTACAGGAAGGCTCTGCCCTGATGCTTTTGGTTTATGTGCAATCTTAGAATGCCATGTTCCCTTAAACGTGCATTACGTTCCTTGAGCATACAACAGACAGCTTATGTTTCTGAGTACGTGACATTCAGAGTATAATTTTCCTCTAGGGGGTTTTCATTAACATGGCAACATTTGCCAGCCAGTGGCTTGCTTGACCACCTTTACACAGAACAGAATAATTTGTTTGTTTTTTTTTTATTTCGCTATGGAAAGAGAAATGAAAATATGATCAGAACAAGAAGGAATGATTTGTCGTTGGGATATTAGGAGTTTGGGTTTGCTTGTTTTAGTACATTTTATGGTGGAGCTCACGTCTTCTAACGTGTGTGTGTGTGTGTGTGTGTGTGTGTGTGTGTGTGTGTAAAATGTTTGTGGAGGACAGTGGTCATCTTGGGTGTCACTCCTCAGGACCCGTTTTCCTGTGTCTTGCCACCACGTCTCTCCTTAGCATGTAGCTCACTGATTTGACCAGACTGGGTAATGAGCATGAGCCCCATGGGTCTGTTTGGCACCACCTTCCTTGCTTGGAAATTGCAAATTCCCTTGGTCTACTGTTGGCTGCATGGTAAGAAGAAAGCATGTCTGGGTCTCATTACCTATCAGTGCTGAGAGTTTTGAGAAAACCAAACTCATTCCAGACTATGAACTATCTAGAGAAGACACAGGTCTTATTTTGTTTAATTATTTATTCTTTGTGTCTTTCACATCATGCCTTCCATTCCCACCCACCTCCCCATTACCCCCAAATAAAACAAAATAAATTTAAAAGAAAAAGAAAAGGGGGGATAGAATCTTGCCATTGAAGCATAATGACACAGTGAGTCTCCGAGCAAACCCCTTTATCCATATTTTTTATGAGCATGCATACATATGTTTATAAAAAAAAGATTACTGGTCTAGTTCAAGACCCCTGGTCTCTGCTGCACCATCTAAGCTGGTCCCTCACTGGGCCTCTTCCTGGCCTTCCCATTGCTGCACTGTGCGGTGGAAATCCTACAGTCCTGGGTCTGTAGAACACCCCCCAACCCCACTCCTGTGCTACAGCAGATCACAGATGGGGTGGATGTCATGGTGGCCAACACATCACCCTGCTTCTGGGCCTGGAGAGCGTTGCCCTTGCTAGTTCACTCCTTGCAGTAAGGATCAAGGGGTGGGGTCAGTTCTCAGGCTGTCAATTCCTCTGGTTCTCCTGAATGGACACCTTCAGGGCTAGCTCTACTGTTTCGCCCAGGCATGGTGTAGGGGCTACTCTCCCGAGAGTTGCAGTTGATGAGGGACAGGGTTAATTCTTCTGTTCTTATGATCTCAGGGCCAGCTCTCCCACCTGCCTCAGATGCTGATGGAGGGGGTACACGGGTGGTGATGGAGGGGGATGACATCTCTCTCCCACACATGCTGCCACTAGATGGATGAATAGTGGGGACAGTTCTCCCATGCTCACACCCTTGGGTCTGACTACCCATACCTCTGCCAACTGGGTTGACGCTCTTGTACTGCCTGAGCAAGGTGTAGGGTCAACTCTCCCGAGTATTACAGCTGGTAGCATGCAGGGACAGCTCTCCTGTTCTTATGACTTCAGGGCCAGCTTTCCCACCTGCCCCAGGCTGTATGGGTGTGCATCTTTCCCCTGCACATGCTGCTGCCACAAAACAGATGAGGAATGGGGACAGCTCTCCTACGCTCACAGCCTCGGGGCTGGCTCACCCACACTTCCACCATGAGAACTGGGCTTATTTTGTTGCCCAGGTGCGGTACAAGGCCTGCTTCCCTGACTGCTGCAGCTGGTGATAGCTTGGGTCAGGTCCCCCATCTGCCACGGGAGTTGATGCATGAGGGGAGGAGGGAATCTTTCCCTCACCCATGCTACCACATGGCAGATGAGAGGGTCGTGACCTGCTCTCCAATTTTCATGCCCTCAGGGCCACTTTGCCTGTGCCCCTGTGAACAGGGTCAGCTCCATTGCGCTGCCAAGAAGAAGTATAGGACCCTCTCTCCAGAGAGCAGCAGCCAGCAAGGGGCAAGACCAGTTCTCCCTAGTGTTAGTCAGTGAGGGTGGAAGCCAATTCTGTAAGAACCTGTCCTCTGGGCCCTTTGTGTTATCCGGAGCCATGAACATCACTACAGATGGTGGCTGCTTCAGAGTCTGAACCCAGCAGTGGGACCCAACAGAAGCCCAGGCTCAGACATCACCATGACCCTGAGTGGTGATGAGGACACCCACCTCAGTCCACTTCTCATCTCTTTTGCCTCTTCAGATATGCCTCTGTCCACAGGACATGAACTATTTTGTCTCTCTGTCTCCCATATCACTCCATACATTTGCTCACCACAGTAGTGCCTATCTGCTTGGCACCACAAGGTGCCAGACGGGCTGGTTTTTTTCTTGCAGACTGGGAAAGACTGCCCCAGGTGTACATATGGGTCTCTTTGTCCTGTTTAGAGAAGACACAGGGTTTTGAAAAAGCAAAAAGTATATTTGGGGACATTGAAAATTTTGCAAGTGACCCATTGTGAAAGAGTAAATTAATACAAGGTAAAAGATTTGACAAGGTGTAATTAGCATGAACCCGAAGTCAGAAGAATCTTAACAGAACAAGTTATTTGGCCTTCAGGGACAAGAAAGGATGCTTACAAAGATGTTGAGAAGGTAGCAGGGTACCACAGAGCCAACAGTAAGATAGAGCAGCCATCCTTGAGGACAGTGGAGGAAGGAGGTCACTGTGCATCATTTCCAGTGTGGCCTCCACAATGACCATCTGAGTATGTCACAGAACCTGCTAGAAACAAAACTCTTAGTCGTGCTGAATGCAAAGCCCAGGGTGCTTCCAAGCAGTCTGTGTCTTAAGGAGACTCAAGTGCCACTTCATGCTGAGGACACTGGCATTGGTGCACACACCCAACAGAAAAAACAGACATCTAACAATCAGGAGTGTCAGCACACAACACAGCGATTTCTAGCCACCTGCCGTGTTAATTGGGGTCCTGCCAGTACATCTATCTCCCAACCAAATATCTAGAGAATTTTGTTTTCCATAACTAATACTATTCCTTAAGCTGAACTTAAGGTCTCTTATATGACTAGTCTTCTCTCAGTTTCCTGGTAAGCATATTTCCCTACTGATGTGGAAGGAAAGACAGCACAGAGGAGCTCTGGCTGAGGTGGAAATATTTATATGATGAACATATTGTTTGTTTCATCCTTAAAGTGGAATGGCTCTTTCCAAATATCTCACTAAATATTTTCTAAGATTCCTTCTTCTCCCACAGAAATGGGGAATGGGCCCTGAGGCAAAGGGAACACAGAATATAGAATTTCCTAAGCATGCTCCATCTTCTTCCTTGACTTTCAGCATCACAAGTTCAAAGCACCCATAAAGCATTTACTTTGAAATAATTTAACCCTTACATTTCCAAAGTGTGTATCTATGATGCCCCTCAGGCTACTCAGATGTGCAGAAGCACAAAGTTCACCTTGTTTTCTGCTGAAAACCTGATTTTATGCCTTCTCTGGCCTTTCTTACATGCTTTCATGTTTGAAGCACAGGCATGGGCATATTGCTGGAGCCTATTGCTAAAAAAAAAAAAATGCTAGTCTGTCTCTACAACCAGCTAGTCTGTTACTACAACCAGGCTTAAAGATATTTCACAGAAGGACTGGGCCTCCTTCCCCAGAGGTGTTACAGTATTCTGAAAAAGAGAGGCAAATCAGTACTTATAATAATTTACCTCTGATTATGAGTGTGCATCTTTAAGATGAAACATAATGTTTTGTTCCATCAGAAACACTTTTAGTTGGTAATATATTTATGTGAAAATAGCATAAGCCAGAGCTGCTTCGTTAATCATTCATAAGACCACACACAATTGTGTCATGAAGATATCATGACAATGGAAAAGTCAGGCTGTCCGAGTGATGCAAGATCTGGAATATCAGGAGATTATTCACAGTAGGGATGGTGCACAGTAGCCCAGAGTCAAGATATGGAAGACGATGGAGTAAGTAGGTGCGTGGTGCTGAGCTATAAGTCCACGCCTTATCAATAAAAGAATGCCAAGTCACTACAGTGTACACACCAAGAAGTCCAAGAAGTTCTCAGAGATAACAATATAAAAGAACAATAAACATAAATACTAACTGTCTGACATGAGAAGCAGCACAGACCACAACCCCAATGCTGAAGAAACCCTGTTGGCTTTCTTTCAGGATGTTGGAACTCATGTGTGCTGTCCCCATTGGGTTATATCATGAGAAGGAGATTGTGATTAATGGAAGCAGTGCCCAAACTTGCCAAACACAGTGGTTAACCACACGTAAAGGGAAAAAGACATTCCAGGGTAAAGAAAAGCATCCCAGGAATTCAGAATTGGAATCAAATGCCATCAAATACTGTAACTGTATATGAAGAGATCTCTCTTCCACAAATGACAGTGTGTCCCTGTCTCTTGAGACTAATCGCTTACATAAATTATAATATTTCTGGGCATTGATTCGCTGACTAATGATAGCCATAACACAATTGTTATGTTAAACTTTGAGAGCTGAGTTTATTTGTATCTTATTCTTACAGGGTAATTTATCTTGAATAGTCTGAAAACACCTAGGCTTGATATAGGCAAAAAAAAAAAAATCAGCGTTGAACATTGAATAAAGATGTGAGTGTAGGCAGGACATGAACATGCCGTCATGTTAAAGCTGAGCAGGTGTCCTAGCCCTACATCTCTCCATGTCTAAACATCTCATGTAGGTTCCCTATAAATGCCTGCGGGCGGTTCTCAATCTGGCTAAGTAGAGGAGGAAGGCAGGAGTGACAGAGGACAGCCGTTTATCACACCCAGGTAGTCACAGAACCTTACATTCACTGGAGAACTATGAAGACTGAAATGATCAGAATGGAGGAAGCTTCAGTTTCCCAGGTGCCATGGAGGAGAGAGAGGGTGGAGGCAGAAAAGACGTGTGTGGTTTGAGATAGGGGCAATTGATGTCGATAGGAAGGAAGAGAAGTCATAGCTATTGCTTCTTCAATATGCAGTGATAAGGCAGTAAATTATGTAATTTAATATCCACAAAACCTTGAAAAGTAGATAAATCTTTGTTATTGATAAGAAGTGTGTGTTTAGGGAGAGCCAATCATTTGCTCCAGGTCCCACACTTTGATTCATGGAAATGCTGAGGTTCAAACAGAGGCTCATACTTTTGTGGGTACTTGTTTGGAGTTAGGAGGAGGAATATTTCCTCAAAATTGGACACAGGGAGGAGCCACATGGAACTCAGGCTCTTGGGAGGCTTGGAGGATCATCCTGGCTTGCACCATCCAATAGAAGTACAGGTACTGGAGGTGTGGCTCACTCATTAACAGAAAGGTTCTAGAAAGCAACCATGCTGATGTTAGGAGCAGTAGCACTAGGCATAGTCACTGTAGGAGACACGATAACCAGGTGAGGAAAAAAGGGGGCAAGCAAGAAAGACAGCCTTAGCCACCGAAGCCTGTGCTCAGTCTGGAACCACAGCCATGCCTTGCAGAAGGAGAACATGTGAGGTCATAGTTGTTACACAGGCCCCTCCATGCAGCCTATGTTAATGTGGGTGCCTTTCTGTATTACAAGATCTTATAAAATGCACCTGCTTGGTAAAATGCCAAGCCTCAGAAAGACCTTGTCCCACCCTTTGTCAACTGAGGACCTAAAAGAGTTGTCGAGCCCCCTACATGATACATTTCTAAGCTATAGGAATGGTGTATAGATCCTGAGTGACTTTCAGTAGCTGTCTACCGGGTGATCCCCAAAAAGGCAGAGCATCAATGAAAAGATGTTAGCTGCGGGATGGTGTGCACTTTCCTGAGCCTGTCTAGGCTCAGACCTCAGAGCTCACCTGTGAGATACATTTGGTGAAGAAAATCTGATGTCGAGTGTGGAAAACCAGCAGATGCATTGGTCCTGATGCCAGGAAGAAGAACTGCTCATGGAGATGCCCTTCTTCACTTCTGTTCAGACTTGCAGAAACTCGGTGAGCAGGTACTGACAGGGTTGAGTGGCTCAGCACCACCGATGCAGAGGAAAAGGAAGGAAGTGTGAGCCATTAAAGGAACATAACAGAGGCTGGGAAACAATGTCACTATGTGTACAATCAAATGCTACTGGGGAAGGGGCAGAAAATGTGGCCACTTCCACATGGCAAGGACACTGTTTAGGCATTTGTTGAGGTTTCTACTTCTTGATAAAGCCATCCCAGAGACCTGGTTACCTAGACTACAAGTCTAAGGAAGTGAAGTTTTGTTTAATCATAGCCTAGATTTTAAAATTCATTCCATTATTACTGAAATTTGGGGGAATTCCTTCATAGTAACCAGATGATAACAAGGAAATTGGTTTCCCCTCTTGGTGTTTTTATTATTTCAATTAATAATAATAATAAACCATTAAAATGGATTAAACAGAATCTTGAGGACAAGTTTGAAAGAAAAATGGCATACGGCTGGCAAGATGTAAACCTCAGCAGCTTCCCAGAGGAGGGTGATGGAGGAGGGAAGAGAAAATTCTGTCTTTTAAACTGGCATGGATTTCCACCCCATGGCAGAGGCAGCCTTAAGGAGAGGGTGGGGGAGGGGCTTAAGAGAAAGCGAGGAGCCTAAAGTATCAGAAAGAAGGGAGCAGAATAGAAATGTGGATAGACCCAGCTTGGAGTGTAGAGACTGTGCTGGGAGCTGTAGCTTAGAGAAGGAAGACAGGGTCACTCAATAAAGGGATAATTATTTTATTTCCTTAGCATGGCTTACAGTGAACGTGCCTTTCTCAAAAGTGGTCCCTTAGCAACGCCAGTGAGGAAACCTCCCAGGGATGCTAGGTCTCCACCCAGGCCCATCTACTTAGCTAGGGGTAGTTTTCTCTTTATGGACCTTGTGCTGGCCAGCTTGGTCAACCTGGCACAAGCTAGGGTCACCAGAGAAGAGGGAGTCTCAACTGAGAAAGTGACCCCATAAGATCAGGTTATAGTTAAGCATGTAAGGCATTTTCTTAATTAGCTGTTGATGTAGGTGCAGTTGATGTGGGAGGGACCAGCCCATTGTGGGCGGGACCAGCCCATTGTGGGCGGGGCCACTTCTGGATTGGTGGTCCTGAGGAAGCCCATGGTGAGAAAGCCAGTAAGCAGCACCCATCCATGGTCTCTGCATCAGCTGCTGGCTCCAGGTTCCTGCCCTGCTGGAGTGCCCGCCTTCATTCGCTGCTTTTGATGATGAACTGTTAAATGGAAGCATAAAGGAAATCAATCTTTTCTTCCCCACTTTGTTTTTGGTCATAGTGGTTCATCACAGCAATAGTAACTCTAACGAGGATAGGCCTTTGCTTCTCCTCTACCAACCATCTGAAGTTATGACATAGTGGAAACCATCTCAACCACAGAGGCTAACAGAAAGGTGCCAGACTCGGGCTCGGCTCCCTTCAGATTGAGAGTATTGCTTGTGTTCAGATGATGCTTATATTGCTTGCAAGAGTTTTCTCTGGGGGGCTGGAGAGATGGCTCAGAGGTTAAGAGCATTGCCTGCTCTTCCAAAGGTCATGAGTTCAATTCCCAGCAACCACATGGTGGCTCACAACCATCTGTAATGGGGTCTGGTGCCCTCTTCTGACCTGCAGGCATATACACAGACAGAATATTGTATACATAATAAATAAATAAATAAATAAATAAATAAATAAATAAATAAAGAGTTTTCTCTGACCTCTGTCTTCATATTCTCCACAGTTTGGTGCTGGATGGCCAGGTTGGTGGTGGTAGTTAGAGACCTCAGTGATATCAACACAGTGATACCCTTTTCCCTGTGGACCATGTCTGTAAATTCATCACTCAACCGCTAAGAGGATTTGCCGAGCCCAGCTCTATATACCAGGGGGAATCCTCCTGTCCTGTGTGATTGGATTTGGATTTTATGTTTTCGTTTCGTGATTATGTAAGTCTCTGTGATCGCATACCATATCGTCAGCATGAATGCCTTATTTGTATTGCGTTTAAGATCCCACAGGCTGTGAAAGACGCTGTTTTAATATCCTCGAGCTAATGAGGAAAGAAACGGAGGCAAATATGCCTCGTCAATGATTCCTCCGAGCCAAAGGGAGGCAAATGATATCACACAGCTTTTCCTGAAAGAGACTTCTGCAACTCTGGTAGACCCTCGGGGGAGAATCATCAGCTTGATAAAGGGTATTGATGACAATATTATTATAATGGGTCTGATGACAGTGCGGTATGGCAGTCAGTTAAAGCTGACAATTTAACAGTGTCACTTTCTGCGTGTGTGTGTGTGTGTGTGTGTGTGCGTGTGTGTGTGTGTGTGTTTGAGGCCAGCTTCAAGAATCTTCCTCCTTTTCTGCAGTCCTTTTTTCATACAGTCTGTGGTGAAGCTGGAAATTGGCAATTTCGTTCAGTCCAACTTAGAAGAATACACCTGTCTTGCACGGTCCCTGCCCCTGGGGTTACAAGCACACACACCCACAGCTGGCTTGTACGGGAGTGCTGGAGATCTGAACTCAGTTCTTTCCACTTGCACAGCAAACATTTCACCCACACAGCCATCTGTCTGGCTCTTCACCAGTATTTTACTCTTTCTGTACGTCCCAGCTGGGTAGGACCATTGATTGCCTCTTTCATTTGGATGCTTACAAAGTAATTTCTGGTCCTCATGGAGAGGTCTTTCCAGCTCATTCCAGCTCAGAGGGCTCTGGGTTACATGTCTGAATTACACGGTGTCTTTAGCAATAGGAACTCACTTTCCATCTTTGAGTGGTAACCAATGGCAACAGCAATCTGGGAGTCTCTTAGGCCAGATCAACAAGAAAAAAGAGGATTTAATATATCTGGTATTGGGGATTTCATTAAGTGATCTTTGGATTTTGAAAGGAGCACCATTTGCCCATTTTCTAAAGCAAATTTTTCAATAATTTGTTTGAACATGTTTCTCCAATACAAGTTTTCATTCTTAGCCTGCAGTGCTTCAGAAGGCTTAGCCTTGTGGAGTCACCATGACCTTCATCCTTGGGTCTGTAGATGCTCTTGATTTGGTCCAAGAGAGTAGGCAGAATCTGAAACCCATCTTCATTTTTGGGAGATGAATTCCTAGAATGACTATTTTCAGACATCAATAATACACACAATGTAAAGAGGTTTTGTTTCTTTTTCTCATGGGAATCATGTTATTTCTGAACCAATGTTAACTAATCTATGGGCTTGGCATTGGAGCCACTCCCTGGGGCATATCTAACCAGAAGTGTTCTGGTAATCTACCCCAATCCATAAAATCCTCTGTGTTCCGAGAGTAGGCATTCCTCAGTGCCGTGTACCAATCCCAGTGTATAAGGTGTAAGCTCCATTTCACATAGGACTCACCTGAAGTGCTCATCTTACAAAAGTGCATCTCCACCTTGTACTGACATCCAGGCTACCTGGGGCAAGAGCCATGTTGTTAATTCTGATCCAGCTTTCCACAGAGAAACCTGAGATCCTGTAGAGCTCAGAAGTTGAAACCATGGCACTCCCTGAAAGAATAGCCTCTGTGAAGCACTACATTGTAGTAGATGACCTTTGAATGTGTGAGCTGTGAATTAATAATTATGAATAATCAAGTAGACCAATTGGGAAGAAACACAAAATCTTAAACTATACATTTTTCTGTATAAAACACAACATTAATAATTGCCATGGATTGCTTTCTGTAACTTTGCCAATGAAACATGTTTGTATTTCAGAAGCAAAAGCCCTGGTATTCACACTAGATGTGCTTAGGGTCCTTGGGGAACATATTTGTCTCACAAGGAAGGATACAGCACTAATAATCCTGATTTTCTGTTTTCTTTCTGTTGTAATTTAAATCATGTGGATCTATAATACATTAACCCCAGAGACAATATACAGTGCAGCTGCAGAGTGTCCCATGTCACAAATAAGACTCCACCCTGTGTGCCACATCAACACTTCTGACTCCAATTATTATTATTCATGATAATAAAACAGTACACAAGTTAATATCACAAAACACAATGTCACGATTCTGTGTTATAACCCACAATTGTAACTTAAAAATCAATTTTTTTAAATTAAAGCAATTTCTTTATATAGGAACTATTACTGGCACCTGTGAATGTGTATGACTTTGAGATGAAGTCAATGTGAGTGGTTCATAATCTATGTCTGGTGGGCAGACAGATGTCTTGACACAACGGGGATAGGATGTGGTGGTCTGAAGAAGAATGACCCCATACACCCAAAGATTTGAATGCTTAATCCCCAGTTGGTGGAACTGCTGGAGAAGGATTAGGAGGCATGGCCTCATAGAGGGAGCTATGTTACTGGTACTGGTTTTAAGATTTCAAAAGGCTCCTGTCATTCTGAGTCACTTTCTCTATCTTGTGCTTGTAGATCAAGACGTGAGCTCTCTGCTGTTCCCACCTGTGTTGTACATTTGCCCCACCATCATAGGCTCTAACCTTCTAAAGTTATAAGCCCTCACTAAATACTCTCTTTTATAAGTTTCCTTGGCCATTGGGCAGAGCCTTGGCTGTCTAATGGTGCCTGACCTGGTATGCCATCTCCAGAATGCCAGAGCTAATTGAGGTCTCAAGCGCACTCTCTGATGCTGGCTTAAACCCAATAGGAGAGTCACCATGGAGTCTCCCCATCCCATCCTCGATCATTATGAAACGTGTGCTATCATATAGTGAACATTTATGTGCTAGCAACCCACTGTAATTCTAGGATTTATATGACAAGTGTGCAAATAAAGTTCTTTTTGAATAGAACCAGGGCAAATCCTTGCTAGGGAATCTAAATCACGGTGCCTAAGTATTTAACAGCCACGTGAACTTCTAATTGACACTGGAAGCAAAGGGTGATCCCTCTGCAGTTCAGGTTAATCAGGAAAGAAGTGTCCATGGTGAGAGATAGGAAGGAGGACTTGGGCCCTTTCCAATCAGTGTCTCCTCTCCGCTAACACTGCAGACTTATCAGGCCAGAGCACTGAGCATGTATTGCCCTGTAAACAGCCCCATGCAGACAACAAATCGATAAAAAGCAGAAACCTACTTTGGGTGCATTCAGGGAAAGTGGAAATGCCTTCGACAAAATTTTAAGAAGATAAATTGGACCGATGTCGCCAGTTGTAAGACTAAGGGCTTGGGGTAGTAAAACTGCATTTACTTTTATTAAGTGGATAGAAATGTATGCCGCTGTTTAGGAAGGTCAGAAAGAAATCATAGAGGTGCTCCTAGCACCACGTAATACCCGGTTGCCGCAAGAAGTGGACTGAATACATGGCTACATTTCCCAGGCATGGGAATAGAATCAAATCAATGTCACACACACAGGAAAAAAAGGGTAGCTGCCTGTCTTGGTTCCAAAACATTTTCAATTTTCAGCTAGTTATAAAAACGGAATTTTATAAAAACATTGATCAACCTTTTTTCGTTATTGTCCACGATGAGAACTGAAGTGTTATCTTGGTTAGCATAGATTGCTGGAAGATTTTCTTAAGCCTAATGGTCCTACAATTTGAGGACCTTCTAAAAATATATAAATAACACAGTGGTTATGAAAACCATTTTAGATAAAAATAGGTCACAATAAATCACTCATATTTAAAGATCTTAAAATAAAAATCTTTAGAAACACATTGTGTAAGCTCTATTAGCAGATATGTAAGAAGAATTGAAACTGTCTCTTCATAATACCTTTGACATTCCCTGTAACTTGGTCCCCTACATCCCTATGAGACGATGGCTTCACTGTACCTTTTCCGGAGACAATAATCAGGTCATTGTGGCTTTCCCCAGAATCCATGAGCAAGCCTGTTTAACCGTGCCACTGTTATTGACAAGGCCTTTCCAGGGTGACGTCTGAATGAGGATCGGGATGCCTCGTGTATTTTTGGCTCTCTCATCAGGCGTTGGAGCTCATTTCACGGAGCAGTCGCTGGCTCTGCCCGCCAGCTCTCTCCATCCCCACTCCCGCCCAGAACACAGTCTCCCACACTGACGCCTCTGACTTTAAACATGAGCATCTACATTGTGTTCAGTCTGCAAGCAGTCCATGTGACCTCTTCTGCCATGATGAGGGCAACTTGCTGCGCATAGAAATGATGGAAGACAAGACCACACACACACACACACACACACACACACACACACACATTTGCCCCTTTGTTTCAGGCTCAAAAATTGTACTACTTGCCAAGAAAAAGTAGTGAATTCTGACAGAAGAAAATTCATGCTGCTGAGGGAACGTTAGTCAGTTGTGTTAAAAGTCTGTACTTTTATCCTTATCTTTTTTTTTCTCTCTCACAAAAATTTCCCCAAGATAAACTTTTGCAGAATTGAGCAATATTTTGTGGAGCGGGCTCTAAAGCTAAAACCTCATGCATTCTAAGAACCACACCCTTAGGCTCCTAGGTGATGTAGCCTAGAACATAATTCCTCCTTGTGCCTTCTTCTCTAAGAGGTCTGTTTGGACAGTTTCCCTTACCCATGACTGTGGTAAGCCACGGGGAGCAACTAGATAGGCCACGGAACGTCCAGGGGTCTGAGTAAATGCCAGACCTCAGAGCTTTGGCTTAATGGTATGAAATGGAGCTTATGTGTTGGGAACAGACTGAATTCATTCCTCATCTTGGGCTGTTTCTTTCCTTTTTGAATATTACCTTGTAGGGAACATTGTCTTCATTGGCTAAGCACAAAGAAGGAACAATGTCCATATATGTTCTAACGCTTTCCCTGATCTGTTCAGCCTGTGAGTTAGCTAACTTTCCCAGTAATATTCAGGTACTTCAGAGCTTTGACATTGTGGTACTTCAGAGATGGTCAGTTTTACGAGTAATGGGCCTTTGCGAAGCAACATTGTGTTGATTTGCAAGGGGAAGTAAAGATTGCAGAAGTAAGTGATATGCCCATGTCTCACAGTAGTTGATTTAGAGAAATTGAGCTGACCAAGCCAAAGAGGCAAGGAGCAATGAGAAAAGGCTCTGGATTCCAGAACTGGGGAGATCTGGTTCAGCACCCCGGTTCACTATGCCACAGACTTCAAATTGCTAACCCGCGAAGTAGCCATTCCTCCATCTGCCACAAATGTGTCTTAAGAGTCATATGACATCCACATTCCAGTGACATCTATAAAATATTTCCTCATGTTGTCGGGCCTACAACTCCAGTCATTTGGAAGGCTGGAGTAGGCAAACCACAAGACCAAGTAACTTTGATCTTGTTTTCAAAATATTTAAATATGGGGCTGGAGGTAACTCAGAGGTTACGAGTGTGTACTGCTCTCCTGAGGACCCAGGCTCAGGGCCCACATTTGGTAGCTCAGACCTCCAGCTGCAGCAGATCTGATGCCCCTGGCCTCTTTGGGCACCTGCACTGCCATGCACACACCTCCACACGCATACAAATCAAAACAATAACAACGGATGCTTGAAAATTTGTAAATGCTTTCCCTGTACTCAACACATGCCCTTACTCGGAATAAAAACTTTAGCTTATACATTTATTGGCTGTTAAGCTTTATAACCAATGCAATACACAAACAACATAGTGCCTGACTCACTGCAAGCTTCTAAGAACAAAGCTCTCCAACATGTAGACACGAGACACCCTGTGCATGTGTGTGCTAAATTTCCCATCTTATTGTTTTAATATGATAGTCTCACAGTGGTTTTGTGTGGTGCTGCTATGTAAACTCACAGCATTCAGGAGGCTCTGCTAGGTGGTTTCTGATATTGAGGCCAGTGTGTGCTATGTGGTGAAGCCCGGTCTAAAAACAACTAAACACAACCCTGAACAACAATCACAGAAAAGAGTATTCATCTAGAGTCACAGTTAAACTTTGGGATTGAAGATCAGCTTGGACTCTTTGGTATGCGGAATGGACCAGGCCCTACTTTCCTGTAACTGTTATGAAATTCCTATTCATTCTGTTTTGTTCAGGGAGAGGTAATTTTTATTTCCAGGTTTTGTATCTCGTCGCAGTGATAAGTGTTGGGTTAGGACTAAACATTCAAGTCTGAATCTGAAGAGATCTGAGCCACTGTTCACTGTTCACTGTTCTGCCTGTTCACAGGCAGAAGCTGTCAGTGCTTTCCAGAGCCCAGGTGATATCAGTTCCCAGAACCCACCCAGATCAGGAGAGGTTCCAGGTTGATTCTGAGTAAGGGAGCATGTGACATGCTGCACACATGCCCAGCTGAAACTCAGGTCACTCTGTGCTGCACGCCAACACGAGGACTTGAAAGGATGCAGTCTCCAACTTAGACTCCTGGCCTCCAGAAATGTAGGAACCGTTCCATGTTGTTTGTTTAATCCATGTGTGTCACTATGTTGTTGCAACCATATCTACCATAGCCTTTTGCATGAAGTCCTTTTGGAGCTTTGTCTCAGATGCTCCTGAGACAGTGTTTCTCAACCTGCGGCTTGTGACCCCTTTGGGGATCAAAGGACTCCTTCACAGGAGTCACCTGTCAGATATCCTGCATATCAGATATTTACAATTCATAAAAGTAACAAAATTATAGTTATGAAGTATCAATGAAAATAATTTTATGATTGGGGGTCACCACAATATGAGCAACTGTCTTAAATTATCATAGCATTAGGGAGGTTGAGACCCACTATCCTGATAGCTGCCTATCCTTCTTAAGCCCTCCCTCCTAGACATGTATGTGCACCCCACCCAACACATACCCCAACTGACTCTTAAGTCTCTCCTAGATCCCCAGGTTCTCAAAGAAAGCAGGTACGGTGCTCAACATTATCTGCTCAGTGAAGAGACCTACAACCAGGATACCCTGATGCTGAGACCATCTCGACTGGCAGGCAAAACACCTTCCAAGTAGTCCACATGCCATTGGTGTGCATGGAATTAATGTGCAACTCCCCATTATGGGTTAGGTTTTTCAAGTAGATTAAGTTTAGCAACTAGGAAAATGTCAGATGTTTCTTTGCAGTTTGGATCAATAACAGTATTTCTTGTTGTTATTGAGAGTAAAATTGAGTCCCCCTTAAGGATTCAAAATACCATAAAAAGAAAGTTATTGTCCAAATAGCTGATGATAAATGATGACAGTACGTTTTCAACATCATATAATTTTTCCTAAAATAAAGCCTCGAAAGATGCAATGGTAATTTATCAATTTGGAAATTAGCTCAGGAATACTTTTGAGCTTCGCTAATGCCTCACTATGAGAACAAGGCAAGGTTGCAGGAATGTCAGAACTCAAAAGGGATGGGAAGGCAGCTGCAATTGTATTTCATCTGCTTTTGGAGCTTAAAGAGACATTGTTAATTGTTAAGACATCTTAACACCTGAAGCCCCATGAGTGCCAAGCCCAGACTGTGTAGAGAACCACAGGTGGATCACAGTCACCAGACCCTCCTTCCTTGGAGCTGAGTGGAATCACATTCTAATGAACTTCATAGATACTGTCAGATTTTTAAGAGTCTGCTTCTTATTGGCAAAACTTAAAAGCAAAATCTAACCAAATTTGTTTTAATATCATAAAACTTGACTGTGACATCTTTTCCTTGAATCTAAATACTGGCACCTTTTGGTGATACCATGTCTAGAAAACAACTTTTCAATGTAATTGATTTCTGATGTAATTGATATTTCATTTTAATTGATTATTTCTTAAAAACAAACTTTGGGAAATTTCATCTTCAATGATCTTTGTTTCATTTATAAGCTGATTTTTTTATTTATGAGTTATTGAAAATAAGACTTGTAAGATGCAGCCTGTTAGTCTTTGATGATCAGAAGATAAAATATGCAGAGGGCCTTAGCTCAGGTAGGATACTAAGAAGACTTTGAGCATGGCAGTTGCTTGGGTTTGTAATAAAATAGGCCAACTTTAATTTGCATAGAATGGAATTGAAAGAAGGCGATCATTCATTTAAGCAGAATGCTGTCAGCAACATTGACACCAATGGCATCAAAGTAAGAGCTTACCTGTGATAAAAATCCCCATCAATGCTGGCAACCATTGAAAGGACATATTCAATATTATGAAATTATTGAATATTATGGCACAGGTGCTTCTTTGACAAACCACCCCAGCCTCCGCTCCATTGGAAAAGGACATGCGACAGTTCTGCCGATTATCCTGGAGGCGGGGACGGGATTGGGTATCCAGCTCACAAAACTATCTTCATCCCGGCAGCCTCTCTGTCTCTCTCAGTGCACAACAGCATCAATACTCAACAGGAGAGAGCACTTGACCTTGCCTGTATCACAAAGATCTTGTTAGAATATGCAGCTGGGCCATTATCAGCTCAGCTTTCTCCAGCTGGTACTCCATCCGAGGAGAGGCATGGCAAGGGCAGAGGGGGCTCGCTTTAGCTCTTTGTCTTTCCTCTGAACTTGCAGATGATGACCGCCTCTGTGCACACCCTTTAATTATGTATTCTGCACAGGAACCATGCATTAAGGTGAAAAGAGAATGAGCCCCTCCATCAGCCTTGTTATGGCTCATCCCAATGTGAGTCACCAGCCCTGTACTCTTGGGTAACATTCTCCAATAAGGCCGTATTAACTAGAGCTCTTGTACCAGTGTGTTTGGTGTCATTTGGCTTAGTAGCCTAAATATAGCTTCAGCTTAAAGGTTTCAGGTTAGCCATGATTCAGCTTGTGTCTAATGGCAAGTATTCCGTGCAAAAGTACTTGTTATCCAGGGTACCTCATGTAGACGAAGTATCATTTGTTTTTAATGACATGATGCTTTAGGACAGTGATGGCTACTTACTACAGTTCTGTCTTGTCTTTTTTCTCCACTAATTTCTATGCTAGACTTTGGACTCTAACAATCAAATTCCCAACAAGTATGGGTCTCATTTAAGTATGTACTGACCTTAAGAGGACGATTCTGGAGGAAGGAGCAATATTTCCATGGTTGACAACACTCGCTGTTCTTGAAAGAGTAAGAGTTCAGTTGTCAGCACCCAAATCAGACAGCTCATAACCACCTCTAACTGCAGTCCCAGAGGGTCCAACACCTCCAGGGGTACCCGACTCATACATATACCCCTACACACACACACACACACACACACACACACACACACACACACACACAATTAAAAATAAGAAGAGGATTACTTTCAAAATCCTAAGTTTGCTCGCCTGGGTTATTTTCATTTATCCGACTCACATAGAAATACGAAGGAGAATATAATTGACTCTTCTGCTCCTTCCTGGCATGAATGAAGAAATTAACCACATAGAAACAGACTTTCTCCTAAGCCACAACCTGCTAACGTGCAGAGGCACCATGAAGATGAGAACGTTCTGACTGGTAAGCCATTGCTTTCTGCTCTAGCTGTGGTTGCCACATACCTCAGTCACAGATGCACATAACCACAGATGGTTCTAGAATGGTGTTCTGGCCCCCGTGCTGGAGGCTCTCTTAAAAGCTTTAAGACATGGTTTCCATGCCCTCACCAACAGAAGTTCTTATCTAATTGGTTAGGCAAAAATCTAAGCCTTGGTGTTAGTGAGCAAATGATTTTAGCAGACAACTGGAAGTGCTATAATCCAGAACCAACAGATCCCAACTGTGAGAATATATTCCACAGTTGTGTATGTGTATATGTGTGTGTGAGTATGCGTGTGTGAGTGTGTGTGTGATGTGTGTGTGAGTCAGTGTATGTGTGAGAGTCAGCGTGTGTGAGAGCGAGTGTGTGTGTATGTGTGTGTGAGTGTGTGTGAGTGAATGTGTGTGTGTGTGTGTGTGTGTGTGTGTGTGATAACACAAAACATCACATTTTGTAACCAGTTGTCGAGTCTTCTGGACCTAGTCTGTGAACTTCCTCTGCCTGTGTCTTCACTGCCTCTCCCTGTAGGATGGAGGAGCTCCAGATCCTTGGCTAAATGCTTGTTGGATGACTGCATCCCAAGCTTCAGTACTGAGCAGCCAATGAGGCCAGAGATTTTTCAGTCAGTTTTGGACATCAATCTCTTACCCAAACTTCTATCCAAAAATACCCTTCATTTCTTTAAGTCCAGGTCTTCTACAGAGAGTGTGGAGGAAGCTGGTTGCCTCAAAGTACTATGGGAGGGGTTGTTAGTGAATATCAAACATATCTAACAAGTGGCCTTAATCAGTATCATTAGTAGGAGTCAGCATGCTAAATCCTTGGGCAGAACGGGTCCCACTAAGGACAGCTGCATCTACTTGCTAGGGTATTGCCTGCGTCTTACTGTTTGACCTCCCTAGCATTTCTGAAGAGCATCCAGACTGTGTGTGGCCTACCTCCCTATTTCTCATCTGTCCTGCCAGGACAAGGCTGCTGAATGGATTAATATTCTAGGTCATTGTAATCATGGCCAGAAGAACACAAGTAACTATGTTGCTTTAGACAAATACGAATAACATAAATGATAAGAATGATCTCCCTGGTGAGATTAAGGCTCCAAGTAATACAGCTACAACAGACCTCAAACATATTCTGAAACACCAACCAAAGAATACAGAGCTATACAAAGTAGCCAGGAAGAAACTGTTCCATTCCAATAGTGGGAGCCTCAGAAAGTCAGCTTCGAAATGCAAATGAGCTTCATCCCCACTCCTACTTCCCATAAATGACAGAAGAAGGTGGGGGTGTGCTTGGAGCTTCATGAGCTCATGCATGGCTATCTGTGCTTAAGAAAGATGGAGTTAGAACCAGGAGAGAGTTGGTAAGGAGCAGAGTCATTAGTAGTTGGACCTCTGACCATCTAAGCAGCAGACGTTCATTCCAGCAAATTCCCATCTGGCTCCATATTCTCATTGCACTGATCCACGATGCAGCTGTCCTTTCTTCTTAATCCTCTGGGAGAGATGATGATCATCTAGCTATATTTTCAGTAGAAATGTGTACTGGAGCTTTCGGCTGACATAATTTATAGGACCCTGCTGTCAACTATTGTCCTTACAATGACTGCTTTGGCAGCTCTACGCTTCTACACTTTCATTTGACAACAGACATGCCACCAAGCACACCAGTAAATGACGATAAATGCCTGCGAAGATCAGACTGATTCTACATCACACACCTGTTAAAGTCCCCATGGCTTTTCCAGTGAATTCTGTAGAATAAACGGCCTCCTCCGGAGAATCATCTGTATATTCCTTGGACATGCCTCCTAACTGTTTTGCGACAGGGTTCCGGCGTTCCGCGTTGCTCGTCTCCTCATTGAACTCCCTCCTGTGTGAACTCAGATAATCCCAGAATGCCATATACCTTTTATGTTCGAAGACTTTAAAATGTCACATGTGCTCTTCCTGCCTCGTCTTCTTTCATCCAGTGCACCAGCAGGTGCTCTGAGCTCAGAGTTCTCAACGTAATATAAATATTCCTTCCCCACTTCTCTGTGGCTCTTGTCTTAATCCAAACAGTTTGGAGCACTTGTCTGCCTCCTGGCCTTCTCCCCACTCCGCTACTCCGTAGCATGTTTCCCAGTACCACTCATTTGTTTGTCTCCTTGCTAACTCTCAAAGTCCTTCGGCGATTTGGTCCCTATGAGACTTAGTCTGATCTTAGACGGATCCTCCTATATATAGGAAGGCTAACCTAGAATTGGATTCTTTTTGGAATTTGTCCTATGGGCAAGTTGTCACCTTCAGGGCTCCCTTGAAGCAAAGGTTCAGTTTAAATAGTCCCCTGTGTGGTCCCTTTCTCTCTGCCAACATATCCTACCACCCATGGGAACGTTGTGTTCTTGCTTCTGTAGTGTCTGCTGCTGTCTATGCATAACAGCTGCTGTGGAAGAGGCTGTGGGGGTTGCGGATCACCAAGGAGAAGGAGCCGGTTCCTTGGGAAGCCCGTTCTTCCAAGCTAAGCTACAGAGTAAATTGCCCCTGTGGGGATTAAACTGTTGATGGTGTTTCTAAGAAGCCCCCCTTAGGAGATGCAGCAAAGCTTGACACATAAGGGGCTTCTTTCCTGTCTTCAGCAGAAATAAACGAAGAGCTGACACTTAATTTACACAGCCAAGTCCGCAAAAGGCATGAGGTCTGTGTTTTCTGATGTCTCAGGGTGACCCGGGAAGGAAGCCTGCAATCATGGTAGGAACTAGAGGAAGGCATGTGATATAGATTCCCTATGAAGATGATTTCTCTAAGCCACACTGTGGATACAATGTAAGCCATCTGTAGTCCCAGCAGACAGGATTGGCTCTCTGTCCCAGGTGGCCAAGGACCTCTGTTATTTTAGGAATAAATGAATCTATCTTCATCCTTTTCTAATTTGTAGGACCGTGAGGGTGGTCTGTGGACTGAGCATGGGACAGGTGCACTCATAGAAGGAAGAGTGGCCGAATGCCACTCCCAGGGAGGTAGACAATCCTGAGTGCAAGCAGGAAGGACCTTGGCCACAGGGAGTTTGCAGTATGGGAAAGAGACCTGGCACGCTGTGCTAAGGAGGCTGGCTGCAGCCATACCCTGCTTCTGAACACACTCAACTCACAGAAGTGCTTCTAGAAGAGTACAGATTATCTCCTGGCCAGATCTATTTGTGCCCAAGATCATTAGCTGCCTATCCTCATTCTATTTCAAATGAATGTTGTCTGCCTTCCTAACACACAGAGCTGCCAAGTTCCCATTAGACTCCAGCCGCACAAGCCTAGGTAGGTGTCCATGCATGCACCAGCTACATCACAATTGCTCAGACTTCTCCTGCTTTCTCTGATTCCCTAATGGTGAAAGCAAAGCCTCTGACATTGGAAGGAGAGATAGGTGATGGAGAATGGGAGGAATAAAGCTCGCAGTAAATGAATTGCAAATGAGCATATGCAGGAGACTCAATGTGAAGCTGATATATTTCCATCAGAGCCTACCAGGAGGTTCTATAATAGGAAATCTGGGTCCTTAGAAACCACTGTCTAAGTGACCAGACTCTGCTGCCTGTGAGGTCACCTGGGACACATTTCACCTGCCTGTCCAGAGCTTTGCATGTTCAGAACAGGTTGGGAAGAGCTTGTTAACCAGGCGGTAGAGAAGGTTGCAAGGAAAGGTGAAGAAGCAGCTGAGAGGGGGGCATCTTGCCAACACCGTGCCTGGCTCTGTGCCTGGGCTGCAGAATTGAAAATGAACACTGGAGCAATTGGGGGAACCTAAGACACACTTTCAGCGTCCAGGTGTGTGTGTGTGTGTGTGTGTGTGTGTGTGTGTGTGTGTGTGTGTGAGGTGGGGGGGGCAGGAGGAAGGGATAGAGAGAGAGAGAAGCCTGTCCCATACTTTAACTGTACATTTCTTGAGATTAGGCACAAGGATGCAAGGGACCTTAGTTCTTTGTCTTTAAAACTAGACACCACTTATTTTTTTTTGTAAGGAAGAAACTCACATTCTTGTATTAATTGTAGAGCCATAATAAGCCTCATAGTTAAAATATGAGGATCATATTCAAATTCTCCACCAGCCACTACCTTTCCACCACAGTTCTCAGATATTAAAACTGTGGATTTCAAAAGCAATCATTTAAAGGACAAGTTTGCATGAAAAGGAATTACTGCTGAGTGCACAACAACCAGATGTATTTTGTCAAGTATAAAGAACTGTGAGCAGTCAGGCAGTGGTGGCGCACGCCTTTAATCCCAGCGCTCAGAAGCAGAGGCAGGTGGAGCTCTGTGAGTTCGAGGCCAGCCTGGTCTACAAGAGCAAGTTCCAGGACAGGCTCCAAAGCTACACAGAGAAACCCTGTCTTGAAAAACTAACCAAACAACAACAACAAAAGCTATGAGCATTAAGGGCTATGTAAGCATGCGAGCAAGTGATAGGGATACCATGATAAATACACACAGCAGTGAATAGTGGAATTAGAGGGGGTTCAGGTCCTGATCCAGCAGGATGGACGACGTGAGAACTTGAGAGATGTGGCATGAGAACCCTCAACATTCCATATTAGTGTACACACAGAGAGGACATAGAGTGGCTGGTCTTTGGGATTCCTCAGGTTTGAGCTGTGTGAACGCTTTGAGGTAGGAGTTTAACAAAGGTTGGAACAGTGTTTCTCATCATCTGAAAACTGCAGTCTAGAATCAGTGTGGTTATGATAATCAAGAGTATTTTTTAGGACACCTATGCGAGGCCCCTGTAGGCCTTGCAAGTTTGTGCTCCCATCTTGATTCTCAATACTGATATCAGGGTTGAGAGAAGGGAAGCAGAAATTATTAGAAGGTCTCAGTGGCTGGAGAGACCGAAGAAGGTGGGAAAATCCCATTAGCACCTGCTGTCCTTAACACCCTGTTGTTCAAAGCATGTTTACACGGATCAGCAAGGCCCTTGTGTGAAAGAAAGTGCACAGTTTTAATTTTTAAAAACACTAACCTTGTTTGTCAAAAGTATTAGCTTTGTGGGACTGTTTTGTCTCAGGACTGTGGCTACAGGCACTGGCGGTGTTCTCTTCTGCCTTCTTCATTTTGACCGCAGTTTTAGGTGAAGAAAATGAGGAGTTAATTGACATAGTTTTCCTATATCTAAAATGTTTCTATTTATAATTATACCATACTTTCTAACTTAATTTTACTATTGATAAAGCGCTGGTTAGCTTTCATCAACTTGACACAAACTGGGTTTATCTGGGAAGAGGCAGCCTCAACAGAAAAAGTATCTCCATGTCCTGTAGGCAGCTTGCAGTGCATTCTCTTGACCGATGACTAATGTGGGAGAGACCAGCCCACTGTGGGTAGTGTTACCACCGAGCAGGTGGTCCTGGGTTCTATAAGAAAGCAGGCTGAGTAAGTCATGGGGAGCAAGCCAGTAAACAGCACCCCTCCGTCTCCTCTGCTTTGGTTCCTGCCTCGGGGTCTTTGTTTGACTGACCTCGGTGATAGACTGTAATAGGGATGTATGCGTTGAATAAACCCTTCCCCCCCAAGCTGTTTTTGGTCCGTGTTTTATCAGTTAGGTAGAGTCACTAATATAAGTAATAAGACAGTTGCTGTGCCTAAAGTCCTGCAAAGCTTCTTTCAGGGAACTAGACAGTGCAGTCCATAGTAGCGACCATCAGTAGCAGAACCAGGGATGGAGACTGTACCTGTTGTGTTCCTGTATCCTCAAAGGTCACGAGAGTGCTTGACCCCTCTCGGGACTCCCCGAGTTCTGTTGACGAAGCAAAGACCTGAAGGAATGATCAGAGCATCCTCTGTGTCCCCTGAGAATCTGCCTTCTTGCCCCCTTCCTACTTTGCCCTCCTTGGTTCCTCATCTCTCTCTTCCCGCCTCCTACCACTTGTATCCTTCTCCTCTGGCTTCCCCTGTCTCTTTAAATCTATGCTCCCAGGACTTGTGATTAACCTCCCAACTTATGCAGGACCACACAGGGTATCCAGGGATCATGGAAATGTGCTTGTTCGGAGACTAGGCTATATGACTTATTTCCTCTGGCAACTGGAGAGGGAAAAGCCCTGTGAAACTCAAATTCTGACATTGAGATACACGACAAGAGCTAGGGAAACAGTGTGAAGGTAAGGTACTTGATCACTATGCACAGAGCTCTGTAATATGTGTGTGTGTGTATTCATATATGTATATAGGTATGTATGTATATAAATATATATACATACTTATATGTGTGTATGTATATGCATATGTATATACCAAAAAAGAAGATGATGCTGAAAATACCAAGAATGTGTGGATCTTAAGGCAACAACTTGTTTTGATTCTGATGAGAGAGTTCTAAAAGAAGGCTTTGAAATGTTAGAGGCAATTGAGCATCCATCCCAGAACAAGACAAGGAAAGCAGTAGAGGGGATTCCAGAGGAGGGAACGTGAAGCTACCCAGATGGATGAACTGTGAAGACCAGTGAGGTCTTCAGGTAGAAGACAACGAGACCCTGAGGAGTATGAATTTGGCCCGACCTGGGGCAGTGAGGCACCCCAGTCTCTATGGTAGATGCTCCCCGCCTCACACGGCAGCTGGTAGAGGTGGAGACATGTCATGAGTTTGAAGAATTAGAAAAGCCTGCTATGATGTAGTATGAGTGAATACAATATAGAATTTGATTAAGTCACAGTGGAGTAATTTAAAACTTGAAAAGCAAGCATTGTAATTTTGACTGATTACAAAGAGATGTAGAAAAATGAATCCAGATCCAAATTAGGCAAACCAGAGAACCAGGTGAGATTCTAGAGATGGTGCTGGGTTAGATGCTGTTCATCACATCACCAACTCTCTCTCTCTCTGCCCTCTCTCTCTCTCTCTGCCCTCTCTCTCTGCCCTCTCTCTCTTCTCTCTCTCTCTCTCTCTCTCTCTCTCTCTCTCTCTCTCTCTCCTCTCTCACACACACAGAGGATTCTGAGTTTTCTTGAAGACTTGACTGAAGTTCTGTGTTGGGTTCACTTTCCTGTTAGTAACTTTTTTGGTTCTAGTAGGGCTTCAGATGTCAAGGTTGTCACCAGATTGCTTAGGAAGATACACTGTGGGTCACTAGCTGATGAATCCTGCCATCAGAATCTCGATCCCTTTGGTCCTATGGTATATGCAGAGGTAAGAAGACAATGCATCAGAGCTCATTCTCCTTCCATGATGTGTGTGCTGGGATTGAATGAAGATATCAGGCGTGGTGCTTCTCCACTGAGACATCTCACTGGCCCAATACAATTAATGGAATGCACAAAGATGTTCCCTGAACTACTCAGGACTGGGGTGATCATGAACATATGCACAAAGGGAGCCTGAGATCACAGTAGTCTGTAAACCAACTCTCAGGAACTGTTTCCAAGCAATTGCTGAAAAAAAGATTAGACCCCACAGTGTCTGCAGTAGGAGTGTCTGGGACCAAGGACAGCCTTTTAAGAACCTCAAAGCTATGCTCCCAAATCAATTTGCCCCCCTGTTCACACTTTCCTTGCCAGAAGCAATTGCTCCATCATGGCCATTTTCACCTTAAGTGACTCTGTCTGGCAATATGGCCAGTATTTTACTCTTACTAGGGGTTCAAAGCCTGAACCTTGACACAGCCAGGAGCAACATTCACTTGGAGCTGAGGGGTGGGTCCTTCTCCCATGTAAGGGTGCAGTGTTGCTTGCATGGGTCTATGGGCTCCTTGACATTCCTCTGGGGATTGCAGTCACATTGGGCCAGTGGCCATACTGTAAACAAATGGGTGAAGAGCTGTAGAGGCTCTGTTGATCGGCAAATATAGAAGAACTGAGCTGTGCCACCTGTAGAGACCATGCTCTCTTCCATAGCTTGAGAGAAGGTGTTGCTGTGATGTACTGGAAAAGAGGAAAAAAAGACAGAAGGCTAAGTCAGGGGCTGCAGGACATACTGTGTACAGAAACTTTAAATGTTTGCCACAACTGTTAAAATTTGTCTTGGATGAAATAACACCCTCTCATTTTGTTTGGATAGCCAGAAATAAAATCAGGTAAACAGTTCTATATAGAGACATGATTCCTAATGCCACCTGGATGGCGATGAGCTTCCAATCCTGCCAGGATTGGGTCAGTTGCTCCAGGAACTTAGTTATTCCATTGGGAATTAAATGTGGAGGGAAGTACTTCAGAAAGAGGTGGACCTTCTCTCTGAGTTCCAGTTAATCTGGTGATGGTCTAATTTGTGTTTGGCCTTCATGATATATACCATTTAGTTCATGGAGCAAACTTCAGTGATCCTAACTACATTAATTCTTGCAAAATTAAAAATAGCAATAAAATGCCTTTTTAGGTAAAAAAAAACACGCAACAGTTTACACAAAGAACCACATGGTCAATGATGCACCCACATATTTTATAATATTGTTAACTCAAGTCCACCATAGTAGTTATTTATGAATAAAATATCATGCATGATATAATTTAAATTCTATTATAGTATTCATTAGCTTAAAATCACCAACATTCAAATTTTAAAAGTGACACATAACCACTAATCAAGTTTTGACTGGTCATTTTTTTATATATAGCCAGATAGAAAATATTTTATATTGCCTTGGGCTTCTGGGCTGTGGGGTAATTTTGAAAGATTGCTGTTTCTTGACATTTTCTGAAGGCATGGGATTCTTAGAATGAATAAAATCTTCACAAAGGTATGGAGGTAGGTGGGTGGGGAGACAAAATGACAGGCAGCCAGCCGGAGAAGGCACCCTGATGATGTCAGCCCTTAGCTGCTCTCGGAAGTTGAATCTCCCCACCTGTGTTCTCTTCTCCCTCTGGTTCCAGGGTCAGTGTGAGATTTATTTGTAATCAAGGGTAAGGATGGCTCTGTGAAGCATTGCTTGTGTCAGGGTTTAGCCAACCATGGACTCTCAAAGTCCTCCTGTGACCATCTCCACTTCCTGTACTATCTGTCAGCCTGGCACGTTCATTCCCAAACCCACCTGCACTGGTTGCTTTTCTTGTGGCTGAGACCAAATACCTGTGAAGGATATTTGACTCATGGTTTGAGGGTGTGTACTCCCTTTCAGCAAGCAATATGTGAAGAAGGAAGCTGGTCCTGTCTCATCTGTAGTCAGGGAGTAGGGAGGGATGCATATTGGTGCCTACCTGGCTTTTTGCCTGTTGTCTTTTTATTTGGTCCTGAATCCTATTCCATGCCATTGTGCCATCAACATTCAAGGTGGTTTTTTCCCCACTCAAGTAAACCTCTCAGAACTACCTTGACAGACATACTCAAATATATGCCCTCACTCATTCCTTAGACCTTACTTAATCCAACCAAGTCTATAATCAAAGTGATCTATTGCATAACCCTAGACTTTATAATTCCCTTGGAGTCCTTACAAAATTTCCCCAAATCTGTTAAACTCTTGGCTCTGGAGAGAGTGTAGATTAAAACTGGTCATAGAAGGAGATGCAGAAGGTTAGGCTCAGGCAGCTTCCAAATATGAAGCTCCTCTGGCTCTCATGCCATGGAGCCAGGATGCATTAACCTCCCAGCACAGATGTGGGACAAAGTGCATGGAGTTCTTCCAAGCAGGGAAGCATGCCCAGGCTTCAGTGTCCAGAGATTATGTTGGAGCCTCATTACAGAGGCACGGCTGCTTGATTCAATGCCACGTGGTTGTTGAGCTCAAAGATTCCAGGCTCACTGATAGTACACGAACAAGCCTCTACCTCAACTCACACCGTTGACCTTTACAGCACGGCCAACCCCTACCGAGATGCGGCCAGCTCTCGGGAGACGTTTCCTGATATATCTGGAACAGACGGTTCCTTGATGAAACAAGCCCCCATGTGCTAGGACAAAGATCCCCTCCCAGGCGTTCAATCAAATCTCTGTGCTCGATGCCCATTTTTCTGCATGCCTATGGATACAGCACGGTATTATTTCTAGAGAATGTTACGTGAAATGCTGAATCCTAAGGTGCTATATATGGAGAATAAGAACTCTTAGTAGCGGACAGAGACTGCCGTGCTGAAGGAAGGAGTAGAAAGCATGGCTCGGTGGCTGCATTAGCTCAATGATTCACCTGTTGAAGACTGAGGGGGTGCTCTCGGCAGTGGAGGACTGACTCATGTGTTTGTACACAGGGTCGACCACTCTGCTCAGCGCTCTTGATTTAGTGCATGTGAGCAAGTGTGGTTTAATCCTGCGATCACGTGGACTGTGAGAAACTTCCCTTAGGCTGGACTTCAGGGGAGACGCTGGGATACCAAGAGGCTGCTTCTTTGACAGGAAGCTAATGCTGGATTTTCTGTCCAGTTCCTCTGTCTTCCTTATCTGTCACTGTCTCTCAAGCCCCTCATACCATGTGCAATTTTATCTTGTCAGGCACACACCTGATGTTCCTGGAAACTCTTGCTTCATAAGAAACAAAATTCATCCTAGAAAACACATTCCTTATTATATTCTAAGTAGAAATACACTGACATGTATATCATTCCGTTCGGTTACAACATTAAAAGTCTTAAGAAATGCGGTTTGACTCTGAACTGTTTTAGCTAGGGTAACCCAGAACAGTAGAGAAACAGGTCAAGCACCATTGTTTGACTTGTCTTGATGCTGGTACCAAAGAACTGACAAAAACAACTCATAGGAGGAAGAGGATGCTGTGGCTCACAGCATGAGAGGAGGTTGTCTGTCACAGCAGGGACAGAGGTAGCCTGCAGGTGAGGCACCAGGTCACTTCACCACGTGTCCAGTCAAGCAGTAGAGAGGTGAATACTCGTGTTCAGCTTGGCTTCTCCTGTTTATGTGGCGCCGTCCTCAGTCGCTGAAATGGCACAGCCCATGGTGAGGGTGATTCTTCCCTCCTTATTTAACCTCCTGTAGAAATCCCATCACTGACATGAAATGTATCCTAGGTAGACACAACACACACACACACACACACACACACACACACACAGATGCATACCTATTGTACATAGACAGGGAACCCACAACAGACCAAGGTCCAAGTTTGGGAACCAATAAATCTTTATTGGGGTCACTAAACAAAGGTAAATGAATGGCCGCTTCCCAGAAGGAGAACTCAAAAGCAGCTGCTTGTCCATAAAGTCCATCCCAGCACAGGTGATCCTACATCCTGTCAATTTGGAAAATTAACTATCATAATAATGAGAGCGGGACTGGAGAGATGGCTCAGGGGTTCAAAGCCCTTGCTGCTCTTCCAGAGGTGCTGAGTTCAGTTCCAAGCAACCACATGAATGCTCACAACCATCTATAATAAGATCTGGCGCCCTCTTCTGGCAGATTGCCATATTCATACTAAATAAATCTTTAAAAATTAATAATAACAAGAGTGGTGAATATTTAGAATGCATAGAGAGAAGTAGTTTCTTAAGCAGATACCATTAGCAAAACTGCCTTTTAATGGTGCGTCAATGCCCATGTCTGAGCTGGTATTCTTGTTAAGTGTGCTACTGATGTTTTCAAGTGGTTAGACTTATGTTCTAAAGATACTATCCCACCTATAACCTGTACTGGAGCAAAGATTATCAGTGCTGAGGAAGGCAGTGTTTGGGTGCATTCTAAATCGTTGTTATGAAATCGAGGTCAAGCATGAAATATCCCAACGATTTTTTTCTAAAGAGCAGACCCTTTGAAGTGATTATTCATATTCATGAAGTCCTGGGGGTATGACAGAGTTCACCCCACTCTGTAGGCTTCATTAAAAAAAGCAGAGTGTAACTTTCACTTTGAACTGTCGGTTGAGGCTGTGGCAACAGTCACTGGGTTCCAAAATTCATAGCATTGGCAAAAAAAAAAAAAAATCATGAAGAAAAACAACTCTGTATATATCCCTAGTCAAAGTCAAAGTTACAAACCAGACTATTAAAATTCAGTGTGGCAGCCATAAATTCTGTCTTCACAGAGGCAAACTTTAAAATGTGATGACCCATTTCCACAAAAATTCACGCAAGTTCCTATGAGGGGCAACTTCCTGCAGGGGGTGGACCAAACAGATCCCCTTGGAGGCGCTTGCCAAGAACCGAAGACTGGCCACTTCTCAGGGCTGTGGTTCTTCTTCTACAACTGACAGCTTCTTACTTGATGGAAAATTTAGTCATTCTGTAGACCAAGCTCTCGAATTCTCCTTACAACAAAGGGTGTCCTTTCTTCTCTGTCTCTCTGTGTCTTTCTCTTTCTCTCTCTCTCTCTCTCTCTCTCTCTCTCTCTCTCTCTCTCTCTCTCTCTCTCTCTCTCTCTCTCTCTCCCTCTCATATTTAAAGCCGATGTTAAGATTGATGGCTTTTGTAAATGAACCATCAAATAGCAAACACTTGTGTATTATGAAGAACCCAAGTACTGTGGTAAACAACACTCAGTGAGGCCCTCGAGACCAGCTCTACTGAGTGGACTCCACCTCAGCCTACCCAGAAGCCACCTGTACCCAGCAATGGACACACCAGGGTCAAAGGATAGCTTGAACTTCCCAGGGGCAACAGTCAGGCAGGTAGCCCCTGGCTGGGGGACTCAGTATCCATAGAGTAAGATTTCACTAGCCCCTGGCTGGGGGACTCAGTATCCATAGAGTAGGATTTCACTAGCCCCTGGCTGGGGGACTCAGTATCCATAGAGTAGTATTTCACATAGTTTCTACCAGACTTCTCCTGCAGTCCTGCTTCACTGCTCTTCCCAATATAGACCCAGGTCTGAAAAGCAAGGAGCTCGTTCTCACAGTATTCTTTTGAAACCCATCGAAGCAGAGGTGAGAAGGAAGGAGGTCCTTCCTACCCCCGTAATTAGAGAAATCCTCCTGATATTAGAGGCCCAGTATAATCATTACTCCATGTGTGAGTCTTTCTCCTAATGATACCACCTAGGGTGAATCAATTAATTGCTCCCTAGCAATCCCAGCACCTGGTTCGTGAACCTCATGTAATTGTCTCATCATTTTGTGCTAAATCAGTAGACAACTTGGTCTTTTTCACTTTGACCAAGAAACTCTACGTTAGTCATTTTTTAAAAAGTTCTAAATGAAGGAAAGAAAGAGGCCCTGTAGAAAGTTATCTACAGGGAGTGTGTGTGTGTGTGTGTGTGTGTGTGTTCATCACTATATGTGAATGTATAAGTGTGCAGACATTCATCCTATGTGTGTGTGTGGGGGGGGGGCCCAAGGACAGCCTTGGTTACTGACTGGTCTTCACCTCCCATCTTTTGGGGACAGGTTCTGCATATTCCAAGCAAGATGGCCCCAGAGTCCTGGGGAGTCCCTGTTTCTACCTCCCATCTCCCTGTAGGAGCTCTGGAATTACAGACACTCAACACTACACCCTTTGCTTTTATCTGGGTTCATGACATTTGAACTTGGGTTCTCACTCTTGTGTAGCAAATACTTGTATCACCGAACAAAGCCACAGCCACCAATATACATGTGTATAATTAAATTTATAAGAGGCAGTACAAAGACACATAGAAAGAAAAGGACCCATGAGATGACGCAGCAGGTAAAGGCGCCTTCCACCAAGGCTGACCCTCTACCTGCCTTCTATCCCTAGGTGATTCACACAATAGAGAAAAAAGTCAAGCTCCACAGGACTGTGCTCTGGCCTCCACATACATGTTATAGCATGTACAAACCCCCATAGATGCACAGTGCCCCTTATAGGTAAATAAAATGTAGTTTAGCAAAAGCACAAAGGAAAAGTATTATAAAGCATGGCTTCAACAAGAACACTGACCACACTTCGCACCACGGTGTCTTTGCTCTACCTGAGTGCACACACATGCTGTTTGTTTAGAAATGTGTGAGGCTGCACATAGAAATGACTATGTGTGTTTGGTGGGTGAGTGTGCTTTTCCTCCCTGAGTAACACATTCTTAACATTTTTCATGAGGATTTTATAAATAAAACACAATGCCTATAGAGTTTATTTTTTAAAGATCTTTTTTCCCTTTATACATGAGTGTATATGCAAACACACACACACGTGGATACCTGAGGAGGCCAGTAGAGGGTGCTGTATCTCTGGGAACTGAAATAACAGACTATTGTGAGTACCCAATTTGGGTGCTGGAAATTAACTCTGGTCTTCTGCAAGAGCAACACGTTCTCTAACTGCTGAGCTGTCTCTTCAGCCCCGAATTTCTTATCTTAAACTAAATTACAGTGTATTGAAGCATCCCATAGTGATAGTATTTTAGATGACATGAGTGGATTGCTTGGAAACAGCCTGGATCAGGTGGCCACTTCTTGAAGTTTGTCATCTCCAGGTCTTTCCTCTTCCTCTTTAGTCCCTTCCACTCCTTCAGTCGATTCTCCTTTGCTTCCTCTCTCTCTTCTTTTTCTCTTCCATTGTCCAGATTCAGTCTCCTAACGCCTGAAAATTTGACTGCACATTTGACCATGGGAGTACCATGGAGGTCAAGAGAAGCACAGAATGACCTGGCAGAGACCAGCAGCGAGGTTGCTCACCGAAGTCCACGATAGCCTTGTGTCTCAAAATTCCATACACCTCTAAAATGTACCAAGGAATTTTGACGCCTTCTCTTTTGAATATTCTGCAACACAAGCATTAAAGTAGCAGGAATTATAAGAATGAAAGTAACTGGAAGATATGCCATTTATCTCAAAGAAAACAGCAAAAAGATGCAGCGCTTGCTATTAATATTTAATTTTACCAAATGATTGAACTACTGTTTGGGGGCTCAATATATTGTTGTTGGGGGGTTTAAGGCTTTTTATGCCTGGAGTGTAGGCATTTGTCACCCCATGCCTTTATATTATGGAAGAAAATTTTGTTGTTTTCCCATGTACTCCTTGGTGATTACAAAAATAATTGATATCTGACAGGGAAAGAAACAAGGCAAATGTTAATGAAAAAGAGAGAGACTTTCTCTGAGAGCAAGTGAATAAGTAAGAAATGAGTCAACAAATTCAATTTACTTGCTTTTCTGTTACAACCAGATGATTTGCTCATTGAGAGGAACTGGTCACCACAGTTCGAATAGACTGAAGAGCAATTTATTAGCCTGCCTAAAACAATCTGTCAATTACTGATCCAGTGTTGAGCAGCCCACTGCCGCCTGCAGCTTTTCCTAAATGGTTCGGATGGTCTGTACTCAGAATCCCATTTCAGAGAGATCCTGACCAACGCTTCTGAGGCTGGGTACCTGCCTCATGCCAGGTCCGGTGACACCTGCTATGCCCAAGACCATAGCCTGTGGTGGCTTCCTTTTTGATCTCTCTCTCTTTGCTTTAGTTTCTTCTCCTTCCTTCCAGAAAGATTAAGAATGGGCACTAAAGCAGGAGTTGAGAAATGTCAGGGAACATAATTAAGGTCTACTCCTAACTACATGCTATTTGCATTTCAGAGAGAGGAGACAGGGAACGGTGGCTTTTTAACAGGGGCTAGAAAACATCTCATGATGTAGTCTGTACACGAGGGAAAGATGACAGGCTAGGAGGATCACAAAGACAAGTGTTCAGAGAACAGAACCAACAGAGGCTAGACCACCAACCAACCAGCCAGGAAAACAAGGGCATGGTCTTCTGTCACTACTGGTTGGCGAAGAAGGATGAGATCCAAGAAAAGGGCATTGGATGAACAACAGGAGACGTGGTTGGCACTGGGGCAGTTTCAGGTGATGGGGGAATGAATGAATGAGAGTTGGGAGGGATTTTTGTTTGCAGGATTTCATACTTGGGATGTGCATGAGTTCCTGTGATGGGTGCTCTGGTTAGTAAAAGCCCACAGATTGCTCCCACAAGGAGTTCAGAGAAATGAGGCAATGTAGTATTTAGCAAGAGACTTGGGTTAAAGAAGGATATTTTAGGATTACGGAGATAGATAATTGAGTGGTAAATTAAAGACATGGGGAGAGGTATCTGCGCAGCGTACTGAGAAAGCACAGAGCCAGGACTGACCCACTCAGGCCTACACACAGTTGAGCAGATCACCATCGGGCACTCCTGCGTCCTCGATGCTCCCACAATGGCCTTAAAGTCTTCCCTTTAAAACACAACGAAATATATTTGCACAAAAAATGTTAGGAAGCTTGAACTGCCTCCAGGGTTCCGCCTGTGAATTCTTGCAGAAGCACACCACTGGAGTCGCCCTCCTGGGGTGTTGGACCATTTAGCTGGCAGGCAGGCAGGCAGGCAGCATTTTTCAGTCCTGGGAGTCAATTCTCTCCTACCTTATGGTGGGTACCCATTTGCATCACAGACTTTTGCTTATTCATCTGCTTGCTTATTTTAAGGACTCCAGCTCTAGTGGAAGACAGTTTAGCTCCTGGGCCAGATGGTTGCATGCACTCTTGAAGGCACAGAAACCCAGATGTCTGTGACCCTGCCCTTCTGGCCAACCCTCCTAGTGCCACATCCCCAGTCCCTCTTCAGAACCCTCCCTCCGCTGCCCTGTATCCCCGAGCAGTGCCCCTGATCCCTTCTCTCAGGCTCCCCTTTCCTCTTTCCACCATCCTTCACCAATCGTTTCCAGAAAGGGGGCAGAGTGTTTCCTCCAAAATTAAACTCTTACCTCAAAAGAAACTTAAGTTTATAAATCTAAATTTCTTTTTTTCTGTCCCTAAATTTGATCCTCAGGTGTAATAGCGTCCATTCATCTCACAAAATTAATCTTGTATATAGAGGGCCAAGAGTGTATGCCACTAAACCCATCCGGGTCTCTAGCAGAAGATTTGGTGTCAAATTCTAGTATTCTAAGGCTGGCTTGGTTGATGTTTGTGTAAATATATACTCTGCAAAGACATGCACACATTAATAAGACTGTGTTTGCATATGTATATTCTGCACATCACTCTTTAGTGTTTTTAAACGGAAAAAAGGCATGCTTTATAAACACCATTTCAGGAGATGGCAGCTTTTCATTATATCACTGCTAATAAATGACTCTGTGGAGTTAGAGCTTGAATGACTGTAATTAGACACAGGGAGTTCAGGAGCTCTTGAAACAGTGTCTGACTTTCAGACACCTAGTCACATATACATCATAAATCACACGCTAAAAACTTGCACTAAAAAACCCCTCCCTTCGGAATTAAATTCTGTCTTTGTCTTCACGTTGAAATGATGGCCATTGGACAATCAGACTACACAGGTCCAAGGAGGGGTATAAAACAAAACACTGAGCTAAGTAAATTCAGAGAATAATCGCTTTAGGTTTTATGAACTGAGAACTATATTAATCCCATCAATTAATCAATTTTAAAGTACTAAGAAAATAAAATAACACCCAAATGTTGAGACAGACAGACAGACAGCGCAATCATGTTTGAAAAGGGTGGGAAAAGAACCATTTCCTAGTTACTGTGTGTCATAAAGATTTCGCTGAGTTTCTCTGTGCTACTGAAGGCGCAAACAGTGAGAAGCCACCAGGCTATTTATGCCTTCTAGACTGAAGGTTGGTGATGGGGAGGGTCAAGACTCAGCCTCTGATTCTCTTGGACATTTGTTTTCTACAGTAGGAAATAGCACCTTGTCATACAGTAATCATAAAAAGAAATTCAGGATGAACTCTGAAGGATGCAGAGGAAAGGGAATAGCTCTGATATTGTGATAAATCAGAGAGAACAGTAAAGGACACAGGGGCAGATGGTCCAGAAAAGCTTCCCACAGTAGCAGAAATACAACCAAGCAACGAAATAAATGATTGCATATATTTATTTTAACCCAAAGAAACATCCTCAGACCCTTGTTCATGGAGGAAACAGATGCCATGGGAAAATGAGGCTGGCACCAGGAGCCTTGACTAGTAGAGAGAGGCACTGCCAGCTGCTCCCAGAGCAGGAAGGTGATTTGGGAGTATTGATATGCAAATGAGCTTCCTCACATCTCAGGATGGAGAGGCAGTGTGGTTTCAAGCTACACTATCCATCCCTTCTGCAGTGTTGCCTGGCAAAAGGGGGTCTGCCATCCCTGGGCTAGGAGTGGGCAACACCAACAAGTGTGTGGGCCCCTGCAGAGTCTATGGTGGGCACCCACACACTTGAATTTTTCTTGGGACCTTAGAAGCTTCAGAATGTGACATTCCTGGTTGGTGACCTTGCCTAAGAGCTGAATCCCATGATGTTGACAGATTCAGATTCACAGCTTTCACAGGCTGCTTGTGGTACCTGGCTGTAGGAGCTCTGCCTATAGCCCTGTCTTCAGAACTACTTTTTCTCTTTTGGACCCAAGACCTTTACAGAGTACTCTTCAGATTAGGTCAGGCTTCCCTGAACAAACCCTGCTTGATTAACCTGAAGTCAGCTTACCTTATCAGAGGTATCTGCTCCTTCCAAGTTTAATAAATCCACATCATAGCTGCTAATGTTTGGGGAACACTCTCAGCTAGAGCAATGCTCATGCTATCAAGTGATATGTTCTGATCCAAACTGTCCACACAGCCACCCTAGAAAGCAAAAATAGTCCTTGTCTTTTCATGGGTGAACTGCCCAGCTAGGGTCTTCCAGGAGTTACATGTTCTAATGTACCGTGTGGACTCTTCTTTTAACCATAAAAATGATTTCTTATTGCAGGGAATCCCCCAATATACCTAAGTACTTCTCTTTTTAAATCGCAAATATCCTTTGTAAACTGCACTACAAAATTGCACACGTGTAGCCTCCTTAACGTTTGGCATAGGTACCACATGTGCGTGTTATTCACTTTACTTAAAATTATAATTGACAGAAATTAAAACCAAGCTTGTCGTGCTTCGTTCTCAAATGCACACTAGAATGTCAACTAGAAATTCAGGACGCTTTATCCCTTAAGCCAGTTTTAACCTTTAAGAGACATCTTCCCACCCTAAAAGAAATCTGTTCTGCTTCTCCCAGAAGGCAGAGGCTGTTTTGCTCTGAAGCCACAGAGGTCACTCGACCTCATTGCCAGAGCAGATCTGTATTTCAGTCCACTAGAAACAAAAATAGTGAGTCTGGTGTGTCTGCCAGCAATGAATGCAAACACACAGTCCCCAACGCTCACTGGCAGACACTCCCTGGGAGCCAGGGGTGCTCCTTGTGTGCTTTTAAAAATGACATTGGTCTCTAGTTATTACTTTCTTAAAAATCCAATTTTTCCCCTGTGACAATTCTGCTAAAAAAAATGATAAAGTAACCATTGGTCCTGTTGCCAGACAGATTGTACCCTCATGCTCATAAATCAGCTCTCTGAACCCCAACCATGGATCATGGTGTAGACTGAAATTGTTCTTTTTTAATAATTTTGTTGTGAAGTGAGGTATATGTATATCTACCCAATGGAGCCTCTGGGGCTCCCTGCAAGGATTTGTCAGCCTCTTTACGTCAGGGCTGGGATCTGATCCTCCAAACTCATTATTAATTTTTCACTGATTCTCTGAGAATTCTCTGCCCGTCAGTCATGACCGTAATCTCACCTCAGATTGAGGCCCCGGGGAGGCTGACTCATGAGCCCGCTTCTTAAAGGGAAGAAAGGGAGACAGAGTTTTCTTAAATTAACAGTGGTATTTTAAGTTTTCTACAGGATAGTTTTTTTAATATAATGAAAATAATATTTAATCAGGCTGCGAAGAACTGAGTGGGGTTTGAATGGAGTGAATCACACAGGACAGAGGCTTCTTTTCCATAATTCCCACAAAATCTGTTGGGTGCTGAGGGCATCTGAGCACTCAAGCATACTGTTCAGAACTTCACAATGGGTTCCAAATATTTGGATGCACCAGAAAGTCCTGCCTCGTATGTGCTAAGTTCCTTTACATCTGATTTCCACACACTTCCTGTAGCTGTGACTGTTACTCTGGTCTCACAGTTGATGGTACCAGAGGCTGCCACAGAGTCAGCTCTATGTCTGTGGTTCCCTAACTGCAGACGCCATCAAACCGAGGAATAAAATACTGCATTGGCTCAGAACACATGCCAGACTATCTTGTTATTTTTCCCTAAACAATATAATATGACAATTATACATGTAAAGGTCACATTACATCCTCTATCTAGAGACCATTTCAGCACATGGACTGATACATAGGCTGGATGTAAGTTCCAGCCTATGTGTCTCCAAGAACTTTTGGCAAAGGCCCTAGAAGTATCTGCTGTAGGTACTAGGGGATGAGTGACTGTCATAGATTCAGGCATTTTCTAAAATGAAACACTTGGTGTCAGAGATTATACTGCATACCTAACTGTCCTGCTCCATCATGGGCTCTTGTTAGTAACTGTTAACTCTTACTTCAAAGCTACATTCCATAATACTCTATGATAATTTTTGAAGACTTATTCAATTGTTTAGCTTCTTACTTGATGTGCTGGCATGCAAGCCCCCTTATGATTCAGTTATTGTATAATTATCAAGAACTATCAGGCAGACAGAAATTTAATTTTCATATAAATATCACCTTTTTTAACTTTTAATGCATTTCTTATGCTAGTTTCATGCTCCCTACACACAGGATCTGGGTTCAGAGTTTCCTCTTTTTCTTTGGCCACCTATTCTACAAATATACTTGATCACACACTGACTTTAAATTCTCTAGTCTATTTATAATTGCACATAATAGGTACAAAATAAATATCAAATAAATGAAGGCTACAAAGAATTTTCATTCTATGAAGTAAACATCTACACACCAACAGATTGATAAAAAAAAAATAGCAATAATCTAGTTGTGAGCCATGCATTCATTATAGGTCCTAGTGCTAAAGGCAAAAGTGATTTCTAGAAGAACAGAGAGGGTTGAGTTACCCAGTAGTTGACAGCGGGTAGAGACCCAGAGACCTGGGTTGGTACTGTGCAAACTCTTTGGAAAAGGAAAAAGGTGAAGTTGCTACCTCACAATGACATTCCTTACCTGTGAAACATGAAGAACAAAGTTATTTTGAACACAGCTGAGAAAATCGAACTCGGCAAACTAATCAATGAAGTAAGCGCATGGGTGTGCGGCTCAGAGCAAACCTTCTAGGCATCTGAGAAATTCGCATTTTACTTTGGACATCAAGTTTATGAGATGAATACTAACGATGTCCTGTTCCCATCTGTGGATGGAGGCATTCGCCGCTTACTTTTTGAAGATTAATATTTCACTTTTTTTGGAGACTCCTTTTGTTATGGGTATGGGATGGCTCACAGATTTGTCACAGCAATAAATAAAATAAAAACAAATAAATAAAAACAAATGCAATAAAATTTAATGAGAAGAGACTTCTTATTTAGGTAATGGAATCCAGTGTGGGACCAGGATTGTACCTGGCTGTGCTCCCAAGATGTAGCAGCTAGCCATATCAGTCCAAGGCTTATAAAGGCAAAACCCATAAGATGACATGTATTTTACCTAAGTGTAGACAAGATCTAATTTTAACACATATGTGGGATTTACTTTTATTTTATGTGCATTGGTGTCTCATCTGTCTGTGTGTCTATGTGAGGGTGTCAGATCTCTTGGAATTGGAGTTATAGAGAGCTGTGAGTTGCCATGTAGGTCCTGGGAATTGAGCCTGAATCATCTGGGAGGGCCGACAGTGCTATTAACCACTGAACCATCTCTCTAGCATGACTACAACAACTCTTATGAAGAAAAACATTTAATTGGGGCTGGGTTACAGTTTCAGAGGTTTATTCCATTGTCATTGTGGTGGGGAGCATGGCAACATGCAGGCAAATTGGTGCTGGGGATGTAGCCAAGTTCTACATCCAGATCCACAGGCAACAGAAAAAAAGACTCTGGACTTGGAATGGGATTTTTGAAACCTCAAAGCCAACACCCAAAACACACACCTCCAACAATGCCATACTTTCTAATCCTTTCAAATAGTACCATTCCCTAGTAATCAAATATTCAAATCTATGAGCCTATAGGGGTCATTCTTATTCAAACCACCATATTACATATTGATTTCTGCTTGATAATGTGTTCTATACCTGACAGGAAAGTTGAACCCTTGAAGTCTCAGCAATGTGGTCTCCTAAGCACGTCCTATGTAGATGGAAGATTCTGTCCTGTCTGATGCCACAGCCATTCAGTCCCAAATAAACACACAGAAGCTTATATTAGTTATAAATTGGTTTTCCTATTGCTCAGGCTTATTACTAACTCTTACAACTTAAATTAAACCATAATTCTTATTTATGTTTATCTGTGTCTTGGTACCTTTTTTCACTAAGGCATTCTCATTGTGCTTCCTCTGCATCTAGCTAGTGACTGCCTCTGCCTTTCCTCTTCCCAGAATTCTCCCAGTCTGGTTGTCCTGCCTATACTTCCTGCCTGGCTACTGAAATTCAGTGTTTTATTCAACCAATATGAGTGACAAATCTTTACAGTGTACAAGAACATTATCCTACAGCAGTCCTGCATAGGAAGGATGCCAGTTAACTTGTTGATGTGAATCCAGAAATCTCACAAGGCCCCACACCTAAATGAAGAGCTATAGCCAATCACTGTCAGCTCTATGTATGTGTCCATATGAGCAACACTAAATGGAATCAGGTATGTGTGTGTGTGTGTGTGTGTGTGTGTGTGTGTGTGTGTGTAATTTAAAAAGAAGTCATGAATTTGAGGGAAGGCATAAAAGCAGTTTCAGTTGGAAAGGGAAGGGTGGATGCATTATAAAAGCTGTACTCATGTCTGAAATACTGAAAAAATAAAAAAAATACTACCAGTGAAAAGTGGATGTGCAATAGTTAACTATCTTAAAGCAGTATGCTGAAATACAGTATATGCTGAGCCAATTGTCTTAAGAGTGAGTCAACAACCTAAGTCATCATTGAGTTGGGAGCCACTGGATACAGAGTGTATTATCAGTATGAGGAGTCAGAGCAAGATTTGCACTTGGTTCTTAAAGTCTAACAAGGACATTGAAAACCATTACCAACCACATGTCATGGGCTTGGAGAATACTGCACTGGGAGCGTACCACTTAGAAACCTTACAGAAAGCTTTACTTGTCTGAAGAGAAAGGATGTTTTGGTTTCTGTTGCATAGCATCAGGTACCATCCCTAATACAAATCTCTGGATAAATTCAAACAAGGTATTTTTAGCTGGATATAAAAATAATTCTGCAAAACAAAATTGAAAAAAAAAATCTTTAAAACATGCCCATTCTCCTTACATTCCATGGGTCAGAATAAGTAAGAGAATTCTTTTGGAAAAAAAAAAAAAGCTTCACTTTGGCCAGTCTTTGCCAACCCAGGAGTCAGTATCTAACTGAGGCTGTCCAACTTAGGAAAAACCTGACTATCAATAGAAGCCACAAAGTAAAAGTGGCACCTGAAGACAGAAAACACTTCTGAGGACAGTTTATTTCTGCGATTTGTTTTTTTCTCATTTTGGGGCTAGTTCAAAGCCAAGCTTATGAGATATTTAAAATCTTAAAGTATAGACCTTTCTAAGGAAGGAAGTGAAAGTACCCTGAACTTCCATTTACTTATTTCTGTTTTGTAGGACATACAGTCAAAGGCATCTTGCTGTAGTGTTTTCTCTTTAGGACAAGACAGATCTCATTGCCCAAAAAGCACAATTCAATTCCTGATTTCACACTGCAGATTGAACTTCTGGAATTTATCCTGCCATACGTTAGTTGAAGAACTGAGGTCTCTATGTTACAAATGTCACACACACACAGACACACAGATACACACATGGACAGGAGTGATAAATGTGCATATGAATATTCATCACACATATTTTAAGCTAAAGTAATATGAGAGATGCTTAAATTTCTGTTGAAATATATCAATACATTTTCTCTGCCAATTTGGGCACCAGTGTAGTTTTTCATTCATTCTATTGTTTATTGAGCATCTCTAGCCTCAAGGTAATAGATGTTCTTAGTATTAGAGAATATACAGTTGACTTCCTTTGCTTATTCTCAGGCTGTCCCCCGTGAGTGCTCATGCACCACTGGGTTCCTAGACATTTCTGTGGAAGGCCAGTGAGATGCTCTTTGGCATTTTACTTGTTTCTTTAGCAAAGCCCATGAGGAACATCTGCTTGACCATTTGACGAACATATGCTGATTCCTGTTCTTTTCTTTTGCTTTGTTTTAAGATGCAAACGTAGAGTCACTTTTAGTGACTTCATAAAGCCACCTTTATAGTTTAGGCATACCGAGAAAACAGTAAGAGGGAAGCAAGCTGTCCCCAGTATATCCTTTTAACCATTAGGAAGAAACACACAGAATTGACACCTACAGAGAATCAAAACAGTAAGGGCCCCAGGTGAGGTTAGCCCTGAAATGTATTGCTCTTGGTGACCCACCCTGTTATTTAACCCCAAATATCCAAGGCATAAATCATCACTATGTTTGTTGGTGATGCCTCTACCATGACACAGACACCTGGAGCACTACCCCCATCCTTGGAAACTTCAGAAAGATTCACATATTTTTCTTACTTACGTTTCACCCATTGTACACTCAGATGGTCACAAACTTTGGTTCAGATTCTCTTGGAACTCATTTAAAGATTCATATAGATAGCAACATCTAAGAGAACACCATGGCTTCCAGACACTCTGTCAGTTCTTTACAGCAATCCACACACAAAGGACAATAAAATAGAGGAACACAATTACCTAGCGCCATCTGTGTCACCAATAGGCTTTGGTCTCCCGGCTTACACAATATAAAATATTAAAGTTAAGCTCTCTGGCTTAATAATCGTTCCAGCCTTGTTTACTTGATGTTATTAAAATTCAAATCGAGAACAAGCCCATTTATTCAGTATGTATTTATTCAGCCACTTTTGGGTGCTGCTCAATTCTTTAGGCTCTGGCGATAGTTTTCATTTTCAGAGAAGCAGAGGATAAACAATAAAAGAAGAAGAAATGTGAAAGGCCACAGGGACCTGGGGTGCAGGAAACCACTGTCAGCAGGTCAAGCTTCTGATTCATTGATAACCCGTGTTTCTAGAAGAAACCCTCCACTGGTGATCAGGGCAACAACACAAGGAGGGTAGGGCTGGCACAAACACAGCAGTGGGAAAAAATAAGCTGTGCAGTTCAGAGATCACAACCAAAGAAACATCAGGGTCCCTGGTGTGGTTAGCGATGGCTGTGAGTACACAGGGTTGGAAGTGCAGAAGGAAGGGAACCTGGAGACATTTGATTAGGGTTTCCATTGCTGTGAAGAGACACCATGACCGTGGCGATGCTTACAAAGAAAACATTTAATTGTGTGGCTCACTTACAGTTCAGAGATTCAGTCCGTTTTCATCATGGCAGGACATGGCAGCATGAAGGTAGACAGGGTGCTAGAGAAGTAACTGAGGGTTCTACATCTTACAGGCAACAGGAAGTGCTCTGAGTGTTGTGCTGAGCAAAGCTTGAGCAAAGGAGACTGCGAAGCCCAACTCCACAGTGACCTCTTCCTCCAACAAGGCCACACCTCCTAATATTGCCCCCCGTTTGGGGGTCATTTTCTTTTAAACTGCCACAGTGTTACTATGCATGCACACATGGCCTTCTAGATTTCTACAAGTTTCTCCAACATCCTCCCGTGTGATGTGGAAGCAATGTCCAAGATACATGAAATGAATTTTGGAAGATCGCAGACACTGTCAATAAATCCTTGAGATTAATAGTCCAGATTTGCATATCATGAATGTGGTGAAGGTTTGAGCCAAGGTACATATGTGTGACATGAGGTCTGAATATTGTGAATGGTACTGCGGAAACTTGTCGATGATTCTTCTCTTACTAATAGATCTAAATTATAAATCCATGCTTCTCTCCCTCCCTCAAAGGTGTTAGGAAATGATGGTAGTTGGTATTCCTGCTCCACCTCTAAGAACCTGGAAAAAATAGACCTCAGCCGTTCTCTCACCACAGGTCACTAGGTCACTTGTCAAAATCCTGTGCTTCATTAGAACTGCTCATGGAATCATTGTGACCCCATAGGGCAGAGAAGTTTTGATTTGGGACTAGATTTAGGAGAAAATGAGGTTCTGTTGCTTAAACCATCGGATTGGGTTGGGGGCTCTATGAGGCTTCATATTATTCTAAATTCTGTGATGTATTACTAGTGTTCTCAACATGCCCAGTTCTAGAAACATGGAGCATGCTGTGCGTTCACAATGTATAAAGAGTCCTCTGCTTGCTTTCTTATGAAAACAGTTCATGTATGTGTTCTTATAGTACATAATTCATTGTAATTTTGTCAATCCCAGTCCCCAGCAAATGCCACAAAACACCATAGACCCTGGACTTCCAAATATTTTTCATTATCATGACTCCAAATAGAATAATACTGGGAAGCTCAAAAATTTAAAAATTACAGTCATAACTATTAAAACTCAGTGATCTGTTCGCCCCAGGAATGGTATGAAATCATATCAGGTTGAATTGTGGGTATTCCAGAAAAGGAGTGCAGCTGGGAATGGAATTGTGAGCAGACAGACTGATTCCATGGAGACGGCTCATGTATTGTAGAGACTTGCTAGAAACAAAACCTGAGGGTGGGTTGTCAGTCAAAGGCTCGGGTAATATTTACACTGTGAGTCCTACAGCTATTGCTGGCAGAATTTCTCTCTCTCTGGGGGTAGGACAGAATTTTTTTTAAGATTCAAGTCATCAACTGATTGAATGTGTACCGCCCCTGCTAAGGAGGTAATATGCTTGGCTTAAACTGTACTAACTTAATCTCAACCTGAATATACTCCATCTAGAACACTGGACAAATATTCCTGCCCATTGGCCTGGCCAGATTAACACAAAATTTAGTTCTCACCTGTGTGCACGATCTGTGTAACTAAATGTAGCCCTCATGTGAATTCATGCTAATAGTCACAAGGCAGATGAAGGAATCGTCCATCTAGCAGCAAGGTTTCATGCTAAAAAGAAAGATTCATAGATTCAATGAAATAGTTATTATATAAATAATTATACAAAGATAATTGCATTTTCTGTCTCACTTTAAGTCATGATATTTGCATGCCTATAGAAGATAATAAAGTATTATGTCAGCAACGGGCTTTACTTTTTTTTTTTAGAACGTCTAAGATTTAAACTTGCCCAAAGGCAGTTTTCATTATTTTTTTCTTTATCATAAATTTTGACAAAGTCCCATATTTAGAGGAATATAAAGCTTTCCATGACAAACATTTTTTCTCCATACTTTTAAAACTAATTTTGGAGAAAGTCAGACTTCTCATGCAGGAGAGATCTACCTGTCATAGCTGTTTTGCTTGATTTTTAGAGACAAAGACTCATTAAGTAGCCCTGGCTGGTCTGGAACTTGCTGTTGCCCTCCTGCCTTCACCTGCCAGGTGCCAGACTACAGGCATATACCACGTGATCAGCTAAGAGCCACCATTATTGTGTAAACTAGTTAGAAATCAAGCACAGTCACCAATTCATTCCAGCTTTATCCTCATGATGTCAAGTAAACCAAGCTTCCGAATACTAAAAGAGTTGGTGGTAAGGGAGGTGATGTCTTTAACATTTTATTCCATTTATCTTCCCAGGGGCTAGATGAAGAATGTCAAGCCCTATGAACCATTCCAAAGACTGAGGAGATGAGGCTTGCTCTCTGTCAGTACTTTGCTTATTCCCAGATTTGGATACACGAGTGCCTCATCTTTCTTCCTTTGATTGGGAGAGTCTGGACCTCCACATTGATTGCCTTTTCTCCATTCTGTATTCTGATTGTGAGTTAACCGCTTTCTTGAGTAGCTTCACACATACCAATAAGCCCTTAGACTGCCAGAAGGGCTGTCACTATTGTAGCTTTTCTGCTCTTTCTCCAGCTCGCCTTCTCTATGTGTGTGCCTTTACTTCTCTTGTTGTGCCTTTGCTGTTTACTTCTGCCAGGCTTGTTGATGCACAAGGGAGTAGTGACTGTGTTTGACTGTGCCCTGTAGTGCCTTGTACCCAAGACTGCCACAGGGAGCCAATTCTTACTTAAAGTAGGGATTCTACCACGTTTTCCAAGTCACGGTAGTTAATATGTGCATAAATAATTACTGTAATTAGCTAAGCAGGACATCTGAAGCCCACGAATCCAGTAGGATTCCAAGGTATGTAAACATAAAATTAAAAGATCAGTAAACTGTGGCTAAAAGGACAAGAAGTCAGGAAGGAATGTTTAAGGGGTTTCTTGGCGGCATAATTTTACATGATCAAAACACATCATATACATGTATGAAATTATCAAATAATGAATTAAGAATCCAAGAACTATCAAAGAAAGGAATAAAAGGTTTTAAAACGCACACATGCACATACACACAGAAATCTGTAGTCAGATCATGAGAAGCCTAAAAGGACTAGGTGACCCTGGGTTTTATACTCTGTGCTAAGGAAATGCAATACACGGGCTTGCATGAATAAGACAGAAGTCTAGGGAGAGAGGAAGGAGAGGAGGGAGAGAGTCATAAAGACAGGGAAAATGAAGATTTGAGAGGGGCAGACAAAAGAGTGATGGTTGTTGGATAGTTGTACACTGCATGAAAGTGTATTGCTGTGATTGCTATAATAAAATGCTGAATGACAAATAGGTAGGCAGGAGGTATAGGCTGAACTTGAGTCAGAGAGATAAAGAGTATGGGAAATCTAGGTGCATGAGAGAGACACGAGAAGACAAGGAGGAAGAAGCATGGATAGTATGTGACATTGTGTAGATTAATAGAAATGGGTTAATTTAAGTTATAAAAGCTAGTTATAAATAAGCCTAAGCTAAGGCCTAGCTTTCATAATTAATAAGTCTCCCCATTGTCATTTGTGAGCTGGTGGCCCAAAGAAAAATCTGACTACAAGCAACTACTAATAGCAACATCTATCAAATGGCAATAATGAATACCCAATAATAAAATATCCCTGGCATTTGAAAAATTGTATATCCATTTGGCCAATTTTCAAGTGGTGGGAAAATAAACAACAAATCATCTAAAGTTGGAATGAAGCTCTTGAAAATTATACTCCCTCGAATAAAAGAGAACATAGTGGTTTCGTTGCCTACAGAGACTACAGTTGGGAGAGCAAAGACAGAGGTGATAAATTGACAGGATTTTCTGGAAGGGAGAGGGCCGGAGTTGTGTGTGCTTCTACCCTGACACCTCAGCCAGTGACAGGTCTTTGAGAGTACATGTCATGTTTCACAAAAAAATTCCAACAACCCTAGGATTTCTACTGAGATTTCTACCTTGTCAGTCATTTCAGACAGAAATATTTGAATTGTTATCTTGGGGGCCAACTGTGTTGTTGTTGTTGTTGTTGTTGTTGTTGTTGTTGTTGATGATGGTGGTGGTGGTAGTGGTGGCCTTCTTTTATCTTCCTTATAAAGGAAAGATCTCAGTATAAGTCAGGGAGGGAAGAAGACAAGACACACCCACCTTTAATGTAGAGAAATGGGAGGGCAAGAGGGTAAAGCTTCGTGAGGAGGAGTGGGGAATGCCATTTAAAGCTTAAAATATTCTCTCTCTATATATAAAAACAAACAAAACAGGAGGGGTCTTGACAGCCTCAGAGGAAGCAGAGGTTGCCTTTGTAGTGGCATCTGTCCACTCAAGCATCCAGGAGCAGGGAAAGGCAGCCACGTTATTTCTTACTCTGGGTCACTTTCTTCCGTGTGTAGATCAATGCTGCAGGACTTGGAAAACAGGTATTCGCTTATGTGGGTCTAAAGTCAGCATTTGCAGCAGCTGCCAGACACCTCCATCTCAGGCATGACTACATTCTCCAGGGCTGCTTAGGTGAAAGGTTCTTCTGGGTACAGATGTATCTTGAGGCCGGTCATCTTCTGGAGGTGGTCCATTGACATCAAAGATTTTTCCCAACTGGTCAGCTTTGGAGTTGCCAAGGAAGAGATGCTTTTGATGAAACACCTCTGCTGAGATACAACCAACACCTCCCACGTCCACAGCTATTGCATATGTAGACTGCAGAAGAACTTCAGGAACATGGGACCGGACAGCCACAGGGGTGAGGACCATCTGGTAGCTGTAGTTTTTGGCTAGGTTGAAGCCAGCCAGCTTGACTACCATATTACTTATCAGCAGAATGTCCTCTGGCTTCAGGCCTTGGTGACTGATACAGTTTGTGTGAAGCCAATTTAGGCTGCTTATAAACTGATATATCAGATCCTTGATGATGTTCACTGCCAAGCCTGGAGGTTGCCTTGTCCAGGTTTTGTCCTTAGGTCCTAGACTATAGGTTTAAATACGAGAGTGGCCTTACTATCTAGATCAGTTCAGGAACTAGCACAGATATCCATTATTAGCCAGGTCACAGTGGGATTCCTAAAGGCCTCCAAACTCCTCAGTTAGGCTACCTCACAAACTGTGCTGATGGGAAAGGGTCCTCCAGTTCCCCTTCCATTAGAAACACTCATACTCTTGAAGGTCACAAAGTGGCTACTGTCATGATCTTGGACCTTACATGCGAGCCCATGAGTACTGACACCAATTTCAGCCACTGGTTGAGAGGTTAGCCATTTTCAGAGCAAGGGAGAGGTCCTGGGAAGCTGGGTGTTATAAGCCAGACCACAGACACAGACTGTGCTGTTGTGCAATGTCCCTATATCCATCGCACTTTAATTTTGTTGTGTTTTGTTTTCTGCTCGGCATTAGGTCTCAGGGAGATGTCTTCTAAGGTAGCATGTCATTCACGGACCTGGGCAGTCATTCCACATCAGGGTTCATGCTGCTTCAATTTTCTTCCACTCTCCAGTGGCTTAATATAGCTCCAGCCTGGGGCCCGGAAGAGAGATGAAGGATGGCTGCAATCTTCCTTTCTGCTTCTGTTGAAAAGACACATCTATCCTTCCAAAAGCTTTATCTGAGGGTTAAATACATTTTCTCCCTGCTCATCTCTTCTGGAATCACTGCGTGATACTTCCTCTGACCATAGATTGTAAAACAGAAGTGATCAGGCTATTCCTTCAGTCCCTGTATTTCCAGTTCTGTGTTGAATAGCAAGCTAGCCTGATGCTAAGGAGAGAGTGACTTCATCTGAGGTCACCTAGGACGGGATGCTAGTCAGAGTCTCTACTGCACGGCTCTGTCCTCAACATTCCCACGTGGATGTTTAAAGGGACAGTAACTGCTCAAGTCACGTTGATAAAAACCCAGGGACAAATATTCATATTCAACCTGAAGATCAGAAAAGCAAAGCAGCCAAGCTGCTAGAGAGCTCTTGCCTCTATGAAGTCTTCAGAATGAAAGAGAAAGTTCCTGTCTCATCCCACCTTATAGTCCTCTCTAGTACTGGGATTAAAGGCGTGCACCACCACTGCCCAGCCTCTATGGCTAACTAGTGTGGCTGCTGGGATTAAAGGTGTGTGCTACCACTGCCTGGGCTGTATGGCTGATTAATATTTTACATTCTGATCGTCAGGCAGGATTTATTTATTAAAATACAAATGAAATATTAGTACATTTCCCCTTTTTGTCTAAAATATAAAAGAAGGCTATAACTAATGTAAGAAAAACTACATACAATAAGTACAATAACTATATGCAACATATACAGACAATAAATAATAATGTCTAGTCCTTTTGCAGATGTCAAATTAAGAGAAAATACTCCAGATCTATCCTATCTTGGTGAATCTAAAGTCTTATACCTAATTAATTTTTTTGTCATAACTTGATTTCTGAATCTGATGAACGAGAAAAATTATAACTATCTAGTCTTAAAGTCTGAGGGACTTTAAGACTACCCCAGCCACACAACTGTCATCCACATTCAAAGGGCCTAGTTTGATTCTATGCAGTTTCCCTGCTGTCATTCTGGAGTCGTTGAGCTCCCACTAGCTCAGGTCAACTGTTTCTATGGGTTTCCCCATCATGGTTTTGACACCTTTACTCGTATTGTTGCTCCTCTCTCTCTTTGACTGGACTTTGGGAGATCAGCCCAGTGTGGATCTCTATGATGGTAATTAAGGTAGTTGTCCACCTGATTACAGGGGAAGGCCACTTCCGACACCGTCTCCACTATTGCTTAGGGTCTAAGATGGAGTCAATACCAAGCTGTTTTCATTGCTGTAGCTCTATAATAGAGCTTGATGTCAGGGATGGTGATGGCTCTGGAAGTTCCTTTATTGTACAGGATTGTTTGGGCTACCCTGGGTATTTTGTTGTAGAAAGCAATCTCTAGTCATAATTGAATCAATGTTACTGTAGGGACATACTTTGCAGCTAATGAATATTCATAGATGCATTATGTACTGAACATGAACTGCTGAGACGTGCCTCAGTTGTCCAGCATCCACCTTGTTTCTTCTCCGGACCATTCCATTCTGTTTTTGTTTGTTTTTGTTTGTGGTTTTCCTCTGGCTTACAAGTGGCTAATGTTAGTGTACATGGTACTGATCTGTGCTTAGATTTTCCTAAAAGAACCTGTGACCAGCCAAGAAAGCAAGAAGTTTGTTGAGAGAAACTTTATGTCCCCTAATAAAATATTTTGATATTTAGATATTCATGATTCTCTCAGTATCAAAAGAAGCTTATCATCATCATGGTAAAGTGTACCGTCCACCTCCACCTCACTGGCAAACTGCCCTTATTTTTTGAATTTTGTTTATCTCAGTAATACCCATGATCCTCATGCGAATGCTGTGTAGGCGCTATGAGCAATAATTCCACGCTATGAAGCCACCGTAGAGATAAGGGACACCACTGCGCTGTGATGCTGGTTCCGAGATAGGTGGCCTTAGAAAATTTCAACTTAACGATGTTTTAAATTTTTAATGAAACATTCAGGTTGAATGTGTTTCCACGTAAATAAAAATCATCTAAATCACAAAGCAAATCAAAGGATAAAGCTTTGGTTTTGCATGCTTTAGGGGACCAACCTGAGCTGCCAATATATCACGTACATATCCAGGTGGAGCAATGCAAGAAGAGCTGCCCAAACAGGCTCAACCTGTTTCCATTAAGTTGTCTCCCATAGCCACAGTTATCCCATAATGCCGCCATCTTGCTTTTGAGAAACTGTCAATCAATGGGTCAGATCAATGAGAACTCAAGAAATTACAAGGTATGGGAGAAACTCATCCACGGAAAATAATTCTGAATGTAAACAATGGGTTTTATTATGGCAGAAAAGCAAGACGAAATGAATAATCAGTAAAGAGTAATATTTGTAATACAGAGCATAACATAAAGAATTCACATATTAATTGCTTTAAATAGTGATTGAATGCTATAAATAAAATTGCTCTGAGGCTTAGGCAATTCTACACACAGAAATCAGGAATTTAAATCAAGGACAATGGGAACAGATGGAGCTGATAAATGCAAGTGCTATCAACAGGTACTGTGAGGTTTGAATTCCAGGATGAACAAGGTGTTGTTGATGGAAAGTTCTGGCAAATTATAGCAATTATCCTAAGACATGAGGGCAGAGAAGCAAGAAGGAAGTGGCCATTTGATGCTCCCCTCTCCCCCTTCAGTAGGAAGTTATTTTAAAATTATCAGAAAGTTTAGAATATATGCCTACAAAATTGCAAATCCTCTCAACTGAACATTGTTCTAAGTAGCTGACCTTTGAACACAGAGCAATGAATAATCTCCCCACTCATCCAGACTCACTTTTTAACATTATAAATTAGTTTACTGAAGAAAAACACTGAAACCCTATTCCTGTACCTTGCATGGAATGAGACTCCTTTTGTATTCTCCAAATACACACTTCTGCTTTTGTCTGCTACATGCGTATTGGGCTCTCAGTTCCCTTTAATGAAAGAGGCGTTATTTTCTAACATGGATCAGATGGAAAATTAGAATCAGAATCCATTCCAGTAGGCAGTAGCTGTCAGTGCCTAAGGGCTATTACTGCTTCCTCTTGAAACATAGCTATCAATCTGTAGTGTTCAGGGCCCTTGAATCTCCATTTCCTTGAAGCACTTGAAATCTCAGACCCTTGAAAACATTCAGACTGTTCCTAGCATGCTCTTAAAAAAAAGGAAAGAAAAGAAAATTGTTTTTTATCTTCATAGAAATTTGCTTCAAAAATAAACAAAGAGTAAAAGGTGAAGGAAATAACCAAGCCCAGGAGAGAAATGTGGGTCTGTATTTGGAATGATAAACAAAATCTTATAGTTTGCAAATATGGTATGAATAAGGAAATTCAGAGAAATACTTCAAAATGATTGCATTCATGAAATGTAGATGGGAGAGACCATATCCTTTATTATTTATTTATATTTCAAAACAGGGTTTCTTTGTAGCTTTGGAGCCTGCCCTGGAACTAGCTCTTATAGCCCAGCCTGGCCTCGAGCTTACAGAGATCCACCTGCCTCTGCCTCCTGAGTGTTGGGCTTAAAGGCACGTGCCATTACTGCTCAGCCGAGACCATATCTTTTTAAAACAGGAGTTTTATAATAATCAAACAGCCAGTATTTTGATTTAAAATTAAGAGTTAAACTGGGCTTGGGAGGTGACTCAACAGCAGCTGTGGGCCATGACCCTTAGTGCGAGTCACATATAAGATACTACATATCAAATATTAACATTATAATTCCTAACATCAAAATTATTATTAGCAGAGTTGGCTAGGACAGGAGAGGGAACCCCCAGCACAGAGGATGCCACCTTGGGACCATGCATGACTTCGTTTGCCTTTGGTTAACCTTCAGACATCCTCTCAGAGGAAGTAGGATATGGTGGTGCTGCTTCACCTGCCCAGAGCACTGGGTGTCACATGCTGCAGGGTCTCTGCTCCGGATGAGGTGTGCTCTGGTTGTGGTCACAGCATTACAGAGCTCTAGGGATGGTGGCAACCCTCGATAAAGAAGGTAGACAGTCAGCTGAGCATGAAACATTTACTGAAGTTTACAAACTTCTCCCAGTTGAATGCTGGGCAACATTTTTAAGGTTTTGATGTTTCCTGAATATGGATGGTAGGAGTTCATTTAGTGAGGTCCTGCCTCGTTTAAGGGATGACAGCAGTCATCTTTGTTGACACATAGCAGGTGTGTGTCACCTCCCCCTGGAGATGGCACAGATCTCAATTTCAATGTGTGGCACTTCAAATCTGAGAACTGTATTTTGGACATTATATTTTGCTTTCAAGAGCAGATACATTACTATTCAATGCATATCCTTTGCGAGTAGAGATTTTTAATTTTTCATGGGCTCATTTTAAAGAAAACCATAAGCAGAGAAATGCAGAGTCACAGCACACCCTGAGTGCTGTGTTCTCTAGTCTGCAGAGGGGAGACTGAAATAAATCTCAACCGGAGACATTGCAAGTTTCTCTACCTTAATAATAGACCTCAGGGGACTTAAAGACCATCCTTGTAGAATTTGATTCCAGCTCTGGCCAAAGTCAGGGCAGAGCCAGGAGTCTTCTGTGCATCACACAGGCCATTCTTCATGATGTCGATAATTCCAAGGGGTGGTAAATGGAGGAGCCACACCTGAACACTCTTCAGGCCAATCCCAGCAGAGCCAAAAGCTAAGAGCAGTGTCTTCCACAGCTTTGCATTTCCAGCTTCAACCTTTCTCAAGCTTTTGTGGAAAACTAACAAACATCTTCACATCAGAATATAATCTCAAATGGCCATCCCTCTGAATGGCAAAATCCCTCCTGAAATGCTATCATCTATTGATCCTGATAGGCGTGTATGCTCGGGAGCTGATGGTTTTTTTGATGTACCAAACACTTAGGTCTGGACCACAGTCCAAGCCCCTTCAGATCCAGCAAGCAGAAATACTTTGAGAGGACAGTACTGCCCAGAGCTGAGTGTTTTGATACTGATTATCTCTGATAAAGAGCACAGAATATCAAGAATTTTAGGACTAAAGAGGCAGAAAGTGGGTTTCCTTAACAAAGTGCACCTCTCCATCGTGGAAACAATCCGGAAATTTCCATTAGGCATGCTTGAAAGGCGTGCTTAATAGTCCTAGTCTTTTCACCTCAATTAGCATTTTACTGGTGTGCATATCTATTCATCCTGAGACTGTGTGCTTTAAAATAATTATTATATATGAACAAATACAAAATAGAACAGAATTGGGAAGAAATTTCAGACTCATCTCAATGTGACAGGAATACAAATTCCTAGGCAACTGGAATTTTGGCTGCAAAAGAGAATTAAGCAGCAATTTTCTATCAAGTATTTTTAAAAACTCCTGATCCTCAAGAAAAACTTTCTGGGAGCCTTCAACTGGCCAGGCACTCTTTGAAGTCCTAATGATGTAATCCTTTTCATGGCACCCAAATGCTGGCTTGAACCCACCTCAGGGCTTGGAGAAAGAGACTAGTGTTAAAGCAGCCAGAGAAATCAATGTATTATTAGAAACCGGGCATCCTGCAGCTGGTAGGAGCCAGGTAACCTCTCATTAGGGATGCAACAAAGCCTGCGTGGAGATGTGAAGGCCTGGTGGTTGGGAAGAAGCCCAGCAGAGCTAGAAGCCACATTCTTCACAGAAGCAGGCTCCCGCCACTGGTGGCCATACTCCTCTTTGTTTTGTTGATGTCTCTTGATTTTAGTGCAGCATTATTAATAGATTTTTATGGAAGGGAGATTGAAAAATACCTGGAATGTAAAGAAATGACTGTCCTTTTGAGAATAGAGGCAAGAAGCACAGAAAACTGAGCTAGTTCATCAAATATTCACCATAAAAAGTAATAAGGACTGTAAGGACTCAAGTCGAACCACCAGAGAAAACCAAATAAAAGCCATGAATACACTACATTATTTTCTTTCTATATATTTTAAGGAGAAAAACCTTGAAATTGTTAATAAGACAATAAAGGTGGATGTTCACATGTCCGTGTTTGCTAAATTCATTATTTTCATATACAATTCACAGCTCAACTTTAAGAAGAAAAACTGACCAGTAGTCAATTGTTTCTGGGGAAATTTATTCCATCATCACAAGATGCTGACAGACACATTCTGAGACATGTGACATTAGGCAAAACCGTAATGCCATATCATAGGATGCCCTTACATAAATGAAGAGAACTCTGATGTCCCCAGGGGATTTAGTATCCAGAGGCTTCTGTCATAACTATGATCCAAATGGAGGCATGCTGTCCATAACTACATGCTAATGGTTCTAAGAATTGCTACAGAAAGTAGCTATGACATTGTTAAAATGGGCGTTAGGACTTTGAGTCCATGCAATCTTTATTTCTGGTTATTTTATTTTATTCGGTTTTTTATTATGAGCCGTCATTATTCTAAGTAGGTGAGAGTAGAGCAAAGGAGAACATACAGTCCCATAGGCACAGTATGATGCTGTGTGAGTGATAGCCAGGATGTCTGAATCAAACACTAGGGACTGCAGGATAATGACCAGGGCTTTGGGAGGTTTTGGAGTCCTAGAGGAGAGTCATATGGGCCTGTCATCACCTCAGGAAGATCCTAGGCATGGGTGGCATTCTGTCAGGTCTTTGAGTATTAGGAGCCTGAGACAATTGTGACATAAAGAAGAAATAGTTGAAGTAAATAGGGTCGAAGGAGAGATGACCAGTGGAGTGTCATGATGGGAAGGTGGAGGGTTTCGCAGAGGGTCGAGAGATCAGTGAAGCACGGCAGTCCAGAGATATGGGATGCTATGGAAGAAAGCGGCATCACCCCACGGAGTCTCAGCAAGGTCACGCTAGCCAAGATGGAGGAAGGATTCGCAGCAGGCAGAGAAGAAAGTGGGGAGCCCAGTAAGTAGTTGCTATGGAGACACACAAGGAGGAGACGAGAGTTTGGACAGCAGTGGGGTGGAGGAGATGGAGGCTGAGTTCTGAGGACAGAAGATAGAAATTACTGTTAGAATAAAGAGAAGGTCTGGAGATAAGCTTGGGGGCATCAGAGATCAGGGAGACAAGGCCTGGGAAGGAAAAGATGTTGTAGATAAGGTCTGGACGGACAAAACAGAGACGGAGGTGGGGGAAGGCATGTCCTAGAGAGGAGTGCTTAAAGGTGGATACTTTCTAGCAAGTGTCAGTTAGCAAGGTTTAGACCACAGGAGGAGAGGAGCCACAGATGCTGGTGTTTTAAAGAAGCTGATGAAATCTGTTCTACGTTCAAAGAAATTTCAGCTTATAGGCTCTTGGATTGTGGCAATATGTTAATGTAATTTCCTCCAAACTGAATATTCTATGGAAGTTCTAGCAGATTCTTAATTATAGATGCATTATAATTAAATGAAAACTGAAACAGGTGTTGGAAGCTGAAGATAAGTGGGTTAGAAAGAGTCGTCACAGTGGAGGCAGCATTGTAATTTACATTGTGTGAAAGTGAGTGTGTCCCTTCTAGCCAGGCATGTCCGGGAGTACTGGTTGGACCCAAATTGTCTTGGTAAATGTTAAGTGACTTTCAATTAGGATGTTCCCAGGCATCGCCATATGGGCTATTAGCATGCTATATAGGATGTAATTAAGCTCTTGGTAGCATAAGTTTTGCTCACTGAAGCAGAGTGTCTCAGGCACAGATTCCTATAGCTGTAAAAGCCTTGTCATGTGTGAGGCGGTTCCCTTGTATGAACACCCTTATTTGGATAGCAATGTCAATGTAGAGACTTGTTTTCTGTTTATAAATGATGCTTCCTGTATTGTTTACTTTGAGTGAAGCCACGGAGATGGGGCTGCCTCAGAGCTCCTGTTCTGTCACGTGGATCGCAGGTAATTAGTGGACCAGTGTTTACAGCCACATCATTGTGCGACTGCAATTTCCTGAGCAGACTTTGCCCACTCAATTATTCATTATTGTATATGATAGAAGTACAGGGATGCCATTAGCATAAATCCTGACAAAATTCACAACCAAGTCAATAAATTGGGTTCATCTGCCTTTCAAAACTGATGTTTTATTTGAAGAGATTTTTATAGGAAGATTAGTTCCATATGAATAGTTCATTTCATTAATGTAATTGAAATTTCATCTTGGGCTTTGATCCAGTGGAAAACATCTCAGGGAAATGACAGTGCTCTGGGGAAATCGAGGTGACACTGAGGAATTACACGTTAAAAACCACACTGTGACAGACCAGGCATGTTTTGTAATGCCAAAATAATAGCTTAATAAAATGCACATAGGATCTCTAGGTAGCGCGACTGCTGAAGCAGGTTGTGTTTTAACTGGTTAAGTCTTTGATTGCTTTTGAGGATTTAGCTCTGTTTATGCAGAAAACTATTCCTGTCACCCCTGATTCAAATTCAGCATTCTAGGACTGCGTGCACATTACTCTGTTATTGATGAAATGTGCAGGTGGAAACACAAGTTTGCTTCTGTTTCTTGAAAGAACACGCAAGAGTCCAAAGACAAGAGAATGCCGTGCATGACCTTGGGCTCAAAACTGTCAATAGATACACATTTTCTAAATCTCAGGACTCTGGAGGATAAGACAGGAGGATTGTCAGGGTTTTAAGGTCAGTCTGGGCAAAACAGTGTGGTCCCGTCACAAGGAACAGAAAGGTGTGGGCATTTGTTTTGATAACTGGTACATACGGCAGAGTAAATACTGTTAAGTGTGGTCAGAATCCTCACTGGCGTCTTTCTGTGGTCATAATCATCCTCAAATCCATGGTCCCACAGGCTGTGAGCTGCCTGATACAGGATCAATGGGACTGAGGGTCTTCTGAATAAAAGACTTTTCCTATCAAAGGTCGCATTACTGGTTATTCACCGAGATCCTTGTCCAAGCGATAGATATAGAAAAGCCAGGTGCAAATACCAAAGACAGGAAATAAAGGCAAAGAACATGGTTCAGCCAGAGTCTGCTATTTCTGAGACTCCTACTGCCACGAGAAGCTTAAGAAGAAATTTGTCTTAAGCATTCCTCACACATAACGTTTAAAGGGACTTCCATGGGGAGATTGACTACTGATTCACAGGATGGGTGATCCCTCCGCTAACTTGAGTTTTATTGCTTCCGTGAAACTGAGAGTTCTTTGGGAAATCTCTCAACATTTGTAACGGGCTATTTTCAGTCTGTAGTGGTTCTTTTCAAAACTCATTTCCAGCTCAGCACTGAGACCTTATAAACCTGAAGTGACATTGCGTTGTGACCCTTGCGGAGTCTAGCCACACCTGTGGCTGCATCTCTCCAGAAAGCTTGGGCGGCTCCTCCTGTGGCTGGTCTAGGTCATTGAGCTGTCTTAATCGTTATCAAAACCCAGTCCCCACTGGCTGTTTGCAGCTTGCAGTGGCTCAAGATGGAATGCAGATGAAGGGGTACAGAGACATCTGTCCGCATGCCCAGGAGAGAGACAATCAATGGCTTTCAGAACAGAGTCACACAGTAAGGAGGAAGATGAATATGTCAACAGTCTGGTTATGATGATGGATTTAATCTCGCTCTAAGTTCTTCAAAATTAATTTGTTCTTGGGCCTCCATTTTTATGTCGCTGATTTTAGATCTTACCCTCCTGCATAAGTTTGTAAATTACAAGTCTTTGACATATCAAAATTGTATTTTCAAGCCCCCTAATTCTACATAATCTGCATTAATCCTGGACACTTTGACCATTTCAACAATCCACGGAGACCCACTTGCCTTGAATTTCTTTCAGGAGTGGTTCACCCCAGCCATCTTGTATTTCTCATGGAGGGCCTTGTGGGGTCTGAGCGTGAGAGGTATTACTCCACAGTTCTCAACAGCTGATCTCATCTGCTTGTGGACTGTCTCCTGCTGCCCTCTTCCCTCCTCAGCGCCAAGAAGGCCCACTACAGACCAAGTCAAGTCTGACCCCGACCACCCCAGAGCTGCTGATGCAGCTGGACCAGTCTGCAGCTTCATTGCCTCTCTGGGAAGAAGCATTCTCCAAGGCAGGCCCCAGAGCAGTCACGTAACCTGGTGGTTCACTTATTCAAGTGAGGGGACCTCTAGTCCAAAGTGCCCTGCTGTCCCAGTCACAAGTGACCTGCCAAGCATGAAATGGTATTGATACCATCTTGGAGCCTTGATCAGATTAGTTTTCTCCATCAGTTAAAGAATTAAAGGTAGAAAAATCAGACACAGTAGGTAGCCACCAATAACACATTTTATTTAAAGTCAGGAAACACACACACACACACACACACACACACACACACGCATACACACACACGGGGATGAAGGACAAGCACAGAGAGAAAGTCTCCTTGCAGAAAAGAGAAGAGACCAAACTCCAAATCCCATGGAGGCCTTGGGTCTTTTAAGTGTTTTTGGTGGCATATGGTTCCCCCATCAAAGAAAGGGGAGCTGATAGAATCATAGCTTCAGATAAACGTGTTCAGGACCAGCCTTATACATATCTAACCAACATGGACCACCCTTAGGAAGAGCCATAGTGGGCCCTGCCGGATCACTCCCAGGAAAAGGCATAGTGGAATCTACTGAATCAATTCCAGGAACTGGCAAGGGGGCCCTGCTGGTGGGAGACAAAACTCATCTGGCCTTTGTCTCAGGTCAGGAGCGGGAAGAAAAAGCTGGATATTTGCCATTTTCACTATCTGTCTGTGGTTCCTTTCCGTATCAGTTTGTCTGTCTGTCATGGATCTGTGTGTCCATCTCTTATTTTCTCCTTTCTATCAACTTTAGTAGAATGGCATTTCATATTTGAAAACCATAAAGCCCTCTTCTATATGAGGTAAGAGTTAATAAGTCAGATCCATCTTTATATTTAAAGATACCAGTAACATCAATTAGTAACATCCTTTATAGTTATTTAAAGACATCAGTAACATCAATTAGTAACCTTCTTTAAACTTACCATTTATTAAGATCCATACATTTTAATTTATCCTTTTGTTAAAATCATTATGCAAATGCAGTCATTTACATTGTGAGAACTACAAACACAAGCCACATGTTTAATTTTCTAGTAGCCAAATTAAAAGGACTAAAAGAAAACAGGATTATAATGCCTTATTATTGAATTTTCTTTATACCATTAATCTCTGTAATAAGTTGAATGCAGCAAATATTTCCATATATAGCAATAGAAAAACATACTGATCAAATATTTTACATTTTCCCTACTAGTTCATCAAAGTTTATTCTGTAGCTTGGACATTAATGAGCTTACAACTGTCATGCTATACACTCATGGGCTGTATGTGTTTGGTGCCCATGTTGCTGTTCAGTGTATTGAGGGATGGGCAAAAGAGACAGGTGCATCGCAGCTCATATTTCCCACCAGGAATCTCACAGTATCAGGCTTGGAGACAGAATTGTATTGTGTCAGCTAGAAAGCACCTCCAGGGTACCTACAAGCCTCCACTGCTCACTTGCTTTTGTTGTTCTGGCTTGCAAAAATGTAATTAAGCAACAGAGTCAGCAGGTCCTTTAGAATGTCTCTGTCAAACAAATCAACACCTCTGTCAGACTAAATTAGGCAGCATCTCCACGGCTACTGATTTCAGCCGCAGTATGTGGCAGTCTGGACTGCTGGATTCTGCATCCATGCATTCAACCAACTGTGGATGGACATAAATGTCTCCGCAGCAAACACAGTAGACCTTTCTCTTTGAACAATACATTCTGACAACTGTTCATACCACATGTGTATCTAGAAGATAATTGGGGAAGGTCTGTTAATGAAAATTGTCTAGAAGACTTCAGTGTCTCCGTGAAACAAATCGCTTTCCTATCAGTGATACCCCCATCTTTACCCAGCCTTCCCTTTCCCTGCTCCCTCTGTTCAGCTTCAAAAGACTAACTCATGACCCTCTTCAATAGGTAGCATTTACCCTCAATCTTGAGTCTACAAAGGAGGAATGATAACCAGCCTGCCAGCCTTCTGGCCATGCACATACCTGGTGCACAATATTAGTAAAGTTCACTGACTCAAAGGTAGTTCATGTGAGCCTGAGTATCAAGCCATGTGTAAGTAAGTAGGTGACTTACATGTTGAGGTGGTCATTAGCGGGCAAGAGGTATGATTTTGTGCTGAGAGTCTGTGATAGGAAAAACCCTCTGGTTTTATGTCCTGTCATACTGGACAGCATGTCTCTCCCTGGGAAGGTCATCCCTGCTGAAAGGTGACAATGGGTCCCCTTTCTAATGTCTCTTGGCTTCTCACTTCTCTTTGCTCAGAACATCTCATATCTGTTGACTTCAGCAAGGTTTCCATGTCTGCAGTCCTGTTGGCCTCTCAATGGTGAAGCTTGCATCTCATTTGCTATTGTGTATCTGATTGTACTAACAGAGCTCTTGGCATTTGCATTATAGCAAGCTGAGTTAGTGGCCAATTAGCCAAAACAACAGTTTGTTGTGTTTCCTAAACAGGATGCCGTATCCCCAAGGATGCACCCCAGGATCTTTAGAGTAGATTCCTGGAACTTTGGACCACACATAGGATAAAGTTTAATTTATAAATTAGTGAGAAATTATGAATAACTAGTAATGAGAGAGAATAGCTTTAGCAGTATGCTGGAATAAGTTCTTTAAAACACATGAATTTACTTTTTGGTGGAATTTTCTGTTTAATATTTCTGGATCACTGCTGGCCATCAGTAACTGAACTTATATAGAGTGAAACATTGGCCAAGCAGGCTAGTGCAGGCCCTGGAAGTTTGAAACAGGGAAGGCCTTTGGCTCTTACAAATGAGGGGTTTCCAAACCATGAGACTAAATCTGTTGCCACGGCAGCTCATGCTCTGTGTGATAAACTTAAGGAGACTCTGAGGCATGGATCCCAGCTTCCTGTACCTCAGGGAAGTCTACACCCTTCCAGGGAGATAAGGTCAGGATCATGCGAGAAGCAAGGGACACAGTGCCCTGCCCACAGCTGCAACAATGCTGGGTTTTCAGACTTGGGAGCCTGGCTAAAGCTGCCTGTCTCCTTGTTTCATATAGACCAGATCCAGTGCTGTGCATTGGGCTTCAGCTGGAGATCTAAAAATAAAACAACAAATTTTCTGCATGAAAGATGTTAGTAAGCCAAACCTACTGAAGGAATCAATGGACCAACCCCAGTTCTTGTCAGCTGATGGGTACCAGGATGCCTCCCAGGTCTCTAGGAGAATGTGTGTGTGGTTGCATGTGCATGTTTGCTTTGTATCTGTTACTGAACATGGCTGACCAGAGAATATGATTAGCAAAGAAAATTTCCAAAGCCCTAGTACAGGGCTAATAAATTATTGGCCTTCTGAACCTTGGGAAACCTCCCTAAAGACATAGATGTTCTCAGTAAAGAATTTTTTTTTGTTTTTGTTTTTTTTTTTTTTTTAACACAGGAGGGCTTTCTTAAAATGTCAGTAACATCGCCCTCCGCTCTGTTCTGTGACTCTGGACAAGAGCTGTGCAGCGGGCATCCTTTAGTGTTAGAGAGTGGGCTCCTTTTCACAGGGCACGTGCCATTAGGATCTGCACCTCATCTGTCCCCTTCTGTCATGGCGGAAGCCCATTTAGTTACACCTTTCTCTCCCTTCCCCCTCAGTCTTCCCTTACTCAACAGTTAGACGGATGGCTAAAACCCACTTGTGTATTTACTTATCCGTGCCTTTCTTCTGAGTCCCTGCCTCCAGGGCAGAGGGTCTCAGAATTCTTCGCATTGGGAAAGAGAAATGCGGTTTGAACATCAAGGATACAAAGACACAGTAGCTGGGATGAGACACAGTATGACCCGGACCTGATTTAAGGAGTGTTCTTCACATTGTCTTCTCTTTGGAATGGAACCAAGGAGCTAGAAACCCAAACACGAAGGACACACTCCCGAGGTGCCAGTGCTCTGTGCGTAGGGAGTGAGCTCTCCAGGATGGAAAACTGTCGCTGACATGGGACATTATGGAGAATTTCCCCTCAGCTCATGGGAAAACGGCTTTGAAAAGGATGCAGTGAGTGCTCGTTTTCATTGGGTGTTCACACATTATTGGGCAATTTGATTGGATGGTTCTATCCATGGGATTTTTTTTTCACTTTTAAAGAACCCCAAAGATGAACATGCCTTTCCCCCCTACTTGATTCCATCATTAAGGAGAGGAGGGGGTGCCAGCGGCATCATGTGGCCATGTTACAGCTTCCTTCATGCTGAACACAGGTCTAAACTGCAATTGCTTTGGCTTAAGTAGAATTCAAATTCAAAGGAGAGAAAATGCCACAAGAAAGTTTATCAGGGAGACAAGATGATTCTTGAAGAGCAGTGACCCTGTGTGACCTGGAAAAGCGGGCAGTATCTTACCGACTTTTTCAAGTTGGATTCCATAATACTTTTTATTGGGCAAACCTATTGAAGGGATAAATGGAATTTCAGGTCCAATGAATTACTTTTCCTTCTTACCATTTACTCTTGATGATAATTTAGTCTAATAAGTGCGGAGCCAAGCTGACTCTAATTTCGCTGCCACATGCTGAGATTCAAAGGCGAGAATTTAGCCTTTTGAGACACGTGCACTGGCTGCTGCTGCAGATCAAAGGAACAATGTGGTATGCGGTCCTTCCATCTTCCGCATGTGCACATCTCTCAGTTCAAAGACAACAGAGAGCAGCAGATGAATCCAGAACGCTAGAAAAGCAGTCATCCTAGAGAAGAGCCCTCCAGGGAGGAGCCCGGGTTGAGTTCCTCTTTGTTAATCCTGTTGAGCTGCTGTAGACCTCTCCGAGTCCTGTTGATTCTTGCATCCCTCCAAAACATCGCTTGCTTTTCCAAAACCAGACATTATGCCTTTGGCTCGGCTGTGCATCGCCTAAGAACATGACCGCTCGCATGTTTTACAGTGTGCGTCTCCTTTTTATACTCAGCATCCCCATCCCCAGGGACTGGCAAATATCTGTCCACATATTGTTTCATAAATACAATTAATTTTCATCCATTGCAAATGTATATTCACTTGTAAGTTTTAATGGAATTCGCTAACCCCTGGTGTGTTTGTAGAAAACATGATTTCTCAGGATTGGACTGATGTAGATCTCCAGTCTTTGAGCTTCCTGCAGCTTGGCATTAACCCTATATCCTCATACACATTCTGCAAATCTTTTCTGTTTTTAATTTATTTTTTCAAGAATTTCATATGTGCATACAATGAAATATTATATCCCTGCTCATTTCCTCCTCCATTCCCACTGGTATTATCTTTCAATGCCAGACCTTCTCCTTTTCTATTTTTAGTGCTAAGGGAGGTTGCCTGTGCTCTAGGGATGCTGCTGCTCTCATGAATTTATGGACAGCAGTCATGAGCATTTTGCATCTTTCTATGTCATTACAATGGGAAAACTCAGTCAGGAACAGTGTTTACATATATGTTGAGAACATAGCCATTTCCCAACACTCAACACATCTCTTGCTTTTGATTATCTTCTAGAAAACATGTCAGTAAAATATTCGAGATCCTTTCAGTCTGTTGTGTCCTTCACCTTTTCTTAGTCTGAAGAATGATCACAGTTACTTTCTGTTAGCCATGTAGTCAATTTAATTTAATTCATTCCAATTTATTTTTTACTTGTTCAGACCATTGTGATTTCGAACATCATTTTTATTTGACAACTCACTTGAAAAGCAGTAAGTGCTGGGAAATTATATTTTTCCTCCACCACAGCTTTAAATAATTAACATGAGTGGGTCTGCCCAATGAGACATGTTTGCTAATAATGTTAGAGCCAGTGTGGGAAAAAAATGACAGAATGGCTAATAACCAGGAAAGGCCTGTGTAAAAGTCAATTCTAAGGAAAGTCTACATGAAAGGTAGAAGCTGTGCCTCAGAACCCACAAGGACACCAGAGTGAATTAAATGTGTCAACTCCCACGCTGTGGCTGCTTTGGACTGGGCCATTCTTTGTTCTTGGTCTGTCTTGTCTATGGTGATACATCCTGCAACAGTGGTAGCCTCAACACCTGGTGCAAGTGACACCAGCCCATAGGTCACAGTCTAACATATCCTCCAGACATGTCCAAATGTCCCTAAGGTTGGCACAGATGTGGAGAAAATTACTCAAGACTAAGAAATAAGAAACCAAGAGTGTGCAAAATTAGCACGCCAAAGTGATTCCTTGACTCTGTGACAGGTTGAAAACTATTTTTATACGAACGGTCATTCTGAAATAGCTTATCACACGAAGAGCTTCCTGGAGGGAACCTACCCCAGCTGGATAATGGAGTCTGGTTTGTGGGCACAGCTGAGTAGGAAGAACAAATGGCTCACAGCTCAAATGCAGAATGGCAGGACTGAAGAGAAGAAGAACCTCATTTCTCCCCCCCTTCAAATCCTACTGTCTATTTTAATTTCTTCTAGAAATGTATTATCTACATTAACTTGTATGTGCACTATTTTATTTATTTTTTTATTTTTCTCTGCTCTCCTCCCTTCCTCTTCCTTCTCCCTCTACCCCCTCCCCATGGACCCTGTGCTCTCAATTTACTCAGGAGATCTTGTCTTTCTCTACTACCCAAGTAGATTATGTTCACACATGTCACTCTGAGGGTCCTCACTATTGTCTAGGTTCTCTGGGATTGTAAATTGTAGGCTGGTTTTTCTTTGCTTTTTGTCTAAAAGCCACTTATGAGTGAGTCCATGTGTAATTGTCTTTCTGGGTCTGGGTTACGTCACTCAATATGTCGTTCTCTAGATCCATCCATTTGCCTGCAAATTTCAAGATGTCATTATTTTTTCTGCTGTGTATTACTTCAATATATAAATGTACCACATTTTCCTTATCCATTCTTTGGTCGAGGGGCATTTAGGTTGTTTCCCTGTTCTTGCTATGACAAATAATGCTTCTACAAACATAGCTGAGCACATGTCCTTGTGGTACAATTGAGCATCCTTTGGGTATAGACCCAAAAGTGGTATTGCTGGGTCTCCAGGAAGGTTGTTTCCTAATTTGCAGAACCCCATTTCGATTCCAAATGCAAATGGATTGATATATGGGTTTCATACCCCATGGTTCACGACATCTGAATTCTGGCTTACATTATTACAGTAACTGCACTCAGGGTCCACTCTGGCTCGCCAATAGTGCGGTTTTATTCTGGATTCTAGCTTGCTCTTCATAACATCTGCAAGAATTCTACAGATAAGAGCACTCAGTGCAGCCTGATGGCTGTCACTATTCTATTCTGTGCTTTTATTAGAACAGCCTCTTCACTCAGGTAGAGCGAGTGACCTAGTCGTCTAGTCAGGGTAAGAAAAGTTCTCACGAACAGAGTTTATTAAGTGAACCTGAAGAGAAAGGAAGAGGCATTCTTCCCCTAGTGTGACTGAAGACAGAAATCCCCAAGTTATACACTAGATAAGAACTGTCTTGTTTCATCTGCATGAAGAGACATTTTCTGTTCTCAACACCTCATGGGTTCCAGTTTATTGACAAAGAATGCATATTGCCCAGTAAGTAGCTTTTAAGCCACTGGAAGAATTTGTTCATAAAGCACATGTCTTTCCTTTTTATTTTAAAAAAAATCTCAAAGTTCTTAGCCAGGCAATGGGTGTGCACACCTTTAATCCCAGCATTCAGGAGGCAAAGGCAGGTGGATCTCTGTGAGTTGGAGGCCAACCAAGTCTACAAGAGCTAGTTCCAGGCTCCAAAACTTCAGTGAAATCCTGTCTCAATAAACCCAATAAATAAATAAAAAATAAAAATAAAAATAGAGAAAGAAAGAAAAAAAGAAAAAGGAAACCAAAGATGTCAACGTTCTTATGAATCTGCACTGCTGGTTCAGTTTTATTCAAGAGGTGATGGTATTATCTGAGCCTGATTGTTGATCTTCCTGGTAGGCTGAGCTTTCTTCTCATTCCTAGTGGCCCCTCTGTGAATGACTGTGACATCCCCAAACCTGTCCAAGTACAGAGTGCACTTCTTATATGGTGAACTAGAAGAAGAATTGCATGCAGGACGCTAATGAAAATGTGATCTCCTTTTAACTCTTAGAGCATTTAGTTCCAGTATTGTGTATCCAAATGCCCTTGTACATCTAGTGGTGTTTTAACATGTCCATTCAGCTCTCGTAGAAATAAATGTGCACATGGAGAAGATAGGTAGACACAAAACCCCACCTCCTAGTTAAGAAGTTATTGATGTAGCCGGGCGGTGGTGGCGCACGCCTTTAATCCCAGCACTCGGGAGGCAGAGGCAGGCGGATCTCTGTAAGTTCGAGACCAGCCTGGTCTACAAGAGCTAGCTCCAGGACAGGCTCTAAAGCTGCAGAGAAACTCTGTCTCAAAAAAACAACAAAAAAAAAAAGTTATTGACGTTTGATAGCTGCTCAGAGGGAGACTCGGTTTTCCCTAAGAGTATTGTCACTGGTAGACCAATCACACTCCAGTAGAAAACCACACAACATGAAGATCTGGGCAGCACAAATTAGACTTTCTGGGTGAAAGAAAAACAGGCACAGAGTTGAATGAGTAGGGATGGAAGGTTGGATCTGGGATGAATTAGGGAATGGGTGAGGATGATTAAAACTCACAGTATGAAAGAACTACAAATAGAGAAAATATCAATTTATTTGCATATTATATAGAATTGCAATTCATTCATTATCACACCGGTTACAGTTTTATCCTCACGCATTAGAAAAACATTTCTCTTAGTTAACTAATGGCATATATTCCTTTGAGATATAGTTGTGTTATAAATTATAAGAATATACAAGAAACTCTCCAGGTAAACTAAACTAGCTTAAAATCAGATTTTGCTGTTTCTCAATTTTCCCCAGACACCAAAATTGTAAGTGCGGCTTCCACACTCAGCTAAATCACCACAGAGCTAATTCCACATTTCCTCCCAAGAAATTGCGCTGCCTCTTCCCTCTGCCCTAATAGATACCTGACATTATTGAAGAAGACAAACACATTACTGTAGCCACCAAAGCACTGGCAAGTCACTAAACTGTTCCTAGATGGCTAATTCACAGCTGATTGAATAAATGCCTCAAAAGTCTCAGTCACCTCAAAGGAAAGACAGTTAATTCAATGGCTACTATTGATTGACCCTTGGTTAATTAAAATAGCAAGCACAGGGAGGCGTGGTGCACACAGAGCCCACGAAGAGAGCAGTCTGCTCTGGCTCTCCTTGGTCAGCTTTTCAGACTCCTCTTTAGTTCTTCTGGGGCTGAGATGCAGAGCTGTAGGTTAATGCATTTTCCATTTGGGTCCTTTATAAACTAAGTATATAGGGCTCATAAGCAGGACCTCGACTTCACTTTTGAACTATTGCCCACAGATTGGTATTTTCCTGTCCTGAGGAAATCGTGAGCCATCCTAAGGAGACTGTCTCCTTGTACAGCACTCACATTGTTGCTAAGCATTTTAATTAATGCTACTTTGTCAAAGCTTCTTCATTTCCCTTTATTTGAGAGTCATAAAAATTTCCCAGCACTTAATGCTTCTGAAGCCAGTTGTCAAATGAAAATGATGTTTGAAATCACAATGGTCTCAACAAGTAAAAAAATTAATTAGACTGAATTAAATTGAATTGGCTACATGGCCAGCATGCACCTCACACACACATTACAATTTTTGTGCCTTTTTCCAGGTGTCTTTTCCTATGTCTTCTATGTGTATAGAAACCATGGCTTGTGTGTGGTGCTTTACGTTACAGTTCTTTGCCCATGTGTTTATCACCATATGGTGCTGGTGAAAAGTATAAACATAAGTCAATACATCCCTTGAAGGAAACTGTGGGCTCAAGATATACTGCTTTACCCCAGAATGAAGGCAACCTAGAAATTGGAATCTTTTCCCTGTAAGCATCTGAACAAGCTAATCCATCTATCAGTTGACCAATCATTGACATGGTATAGGTTTGCAGGGTGCCAGTGGCAGAAACCTATGTGTCTCTCACTTATCAGAGTGTCCCTTGTTAAGACAGCTTGCTGTCTGATGAATCTCAAATTCAGCAAATTCATAGACACACATAACTGTGAGCAGAGAATGGAGCACCTCCTAGGGCATGAGCTGCATAAATAGCCTTTTTCTAATATACTCAGTGTGGTTTTGCCTATGAATGTTGCTTCTGTTCTTAACATATTAAATGCTCCCCACCCCCATGGCAACTAACCCTATATTTTTTACAAACCTGGCAGAAATGAAGAAGCCTGTCATTTGCCTAAGAAGTCAGGCCCAGGTTCTTACTGTTGGTTCTTAGCTCTGGGCTGGAGTAGGCCTTGGTCAGAGGATAGACAGGTAATCAGATACATAGACAAGGGAGGGGCAGGAATATTCAAAGAAAAGTTGTGATGCTGGACTTCTGAGACCACCAACCAGCACATTACCAGGGAATAAGCAGGTGTCCGCTCTGGATAAAGCCAGATGACCACTATGAACAAATCTAAAATGAAATAAACTCTCTCCTAAGAAATACTCGATCAAAATCAGAAAAATTACAGATACATGAAGAATTAAAGTCCTAATTATTTATAATTAAGTTCTACCGTTCAACTTTTGGCAGATTAGCAGTTTTCAATCTTCATGACCCTCCTTGCAGCAAGTTTGCTCTTGTTTTTTAATTAACCTCAGTGTCCCATTTACATATTTTCTTTCTTCCTTAAAATAATTAGAATATGTTGAAGAGGGCCGGGCCAACTGCAATTAAGAATGATCAATGAAGCCATATATAAACTTACTACTTTATAAACTAACCTTTGTGTGTGTGTGTGTGTGAGTTTAAGTGTTTGAATAAAAGTACCTGTTCAGATCACCCTTAAACTTGTGAGCTATTTGTCTTTTCCTTCTGACTCATGGGGTTATTGGCATGAACCAGTAAGTGTCAATAACCTGTTGATTGAGGACTAGGATCCCTAAAGTGATTTCCTCCCCCCACCACCTGTTTGAGATCTCCACACCCTCCTTGTCAAGAAAGACTGAAGAAGACCCTTAGCTCAAATCTGTGTGCACAATACTGAGGTGCTCTCATTTAAACAACTTGGTCCTAGATGATCCCTGTGAACATGACCATGTTCTGGATGTACATTTACCAAGGACCAGGTAATTTTAAACCACTCATTTCCAATGAAGAGATGAACAATGGTACATGCTCTACTGGTGTGGGAAGTCCTTCTATATATGTGTTACTTTTATTGGTTAATGAATAGGAGCTGTTTTGCACCTAAAGCATGGCAGAACAGAGCTAGGTGGGGAAAACTAAACTGAATGCTGGGAGAAAGAATGTGGAGTCAAGGAGACGCCATGTAGCCCCACCAGAGAGAGATGCTGGATGGAACCTTACCGGTAAGCCACAGCCATGTGGCGATACACATATTAATAGAAATGGGTTAAATTAAGATATAAGAGCTAGCCAATAAGAAGCTAGAGCTAATAGGGCAAGCAGTGATTTAATTAATACAGTTTCTGTGTGGTTATTTGGGGTTTGGGCAGCTGGGAACTAATGAGAGTTCTCCCACAACACTCTACTCCAGTGAAATAAAGGCCGGTCAGGAAAAAAAAATGGTAAGATCAACTAAAACAGTGCAAGCCAAGAAAAATGATGAATGAGAGTCAATCAAAAATCTACACTGTGGTGGGTGCACTGACCATGGAGCAAACTTGACCCTGTGGGTTACTGGCAGCATCATAGAAACAAATAATAGTGGAGAGCAGATGTATGAGAAACGAGAAATAGCTTAGCAAAGGAACATGGAGTTAAGACAGAGTGGAGTCAAGGATGACAGGGAAGGAGGAAAAGAGGGAGAACCTGCCAAGCTTCTGAGCTGAAAAGCCTACAGAGATGTAATTAAACAGGAGGCTGTGACAGTGTTCTGAGGTGTCTGCAGGGGTGCACATGAGAGTGCCTGCGTGCTTGCATGCTTGTATGTGTGTGTGCATGTGTGTGTGTGTGTGAGAGAGAGAGAGAGAGAGAGAGAGAGAGAGAGAGAGAGAGACAGACAGACAGACAGATACAGAAATATCTAGACAGAGATAGGAAGGGAGGAAGGGAGGCTCAGTTCTGCCACATAGGTCTCTCAGGTGTAATATTCCCAATCTCAGCACCTTCTGTTTGCTGTTCCATTACTCACATTGCTAAGAGATCTCCAGGCTGCTGCTCCAAAGCTAAAGCAACACACTGGGTCCCCCTGTTTAGCTAACTGGCACAGCAAACAGAGAGGCAGTGTGCCTCTCATGGGCTGAGTCTTGAGCTCCACTCTGCCCTTGTCTTATTATTCACCAGCCTCATGGTGGTACCATTTCCTGACTCACCTGCCGAAGGGGAGCCAAGAACCAGTGCGGTGAAGTTTTCAGCTCTAGGCCTCCAAGGCCCTGACATCCAGATTCCTTTCTGAAACATTAGGACAAAGCTTTGGTATTAGATATAAGTATAGTAGCTTGTGTTGTATGGAAGTTGTACAATTCTGGCAAAAGTCATTATCAACTCTCAAGTTCTTTCTAAGTTTTTTTTTTTTTTTTCGAGACAGGGTTTCCCTGTAGTTTTTAGAGCCTGTCCTGGAACTAGCTCTTGTAGACCAGGCTGGCCTCGAACTCAGAGATCCGCCTGCCTCTGCCTCCCGAGTGCTGGGATTAAAGGCGTGTGCCACCGCCGCCCGGCTCTCAAGTTCTTTCGATTGTAGGCTTAGAAAGAGTTGAAGCTCTATGCCAACCAGTCAATTTCACAAATCTTCAATCCGGAGAATCTCCAGGAAAAAGATATAAACCCCCACCTTCTCCCTGGCTTCACAATGGCCTTGACTGAGTGGCACTCAGTGACAGGATAAAAGAAAGCAACACAGATATTTCACATGCGTGATCCTCTCCATGCCGCGACTGAAGGTGTGGACAGCACACCCACAGACCAGCACGGCGTCTTCTCAGCCTTTCTTCACAGAGGAGGAGAATATCTGTCACTGTGAACTGTATAAGGACAAGGGGGGGCTCTCTACGGAGTCATCCTCATGAGAGTTTAGCTTGTGTGTCTGAGAAGGTAGAATGCTCTTTTGATCAAAAGTGTATGTGTTATGCAAACTTTCTGACTTTAAACTCTTTGATTTCACCAAAATTTGAGTTCCCTAAAACCCACCTGGACATAAGAGAGCCTCCGGGGAGGAAAACAGGCCTCTTGTTTTCCTTCAGGAAAGGTGACCACAACAGAAGCATCCTTTGGTGCTCTTTTGTGCCTTTCATGAAGCAGATGGCATTGCTGAGGCGGCATTAATAAGTTCATGTTCATGTACTTTTTCAATTTTGGAGAGATGTTGGATGAATCCAGAGGGACGCTTTCCAGACTGCCATGGCTGAAGGCTAACAGGTTTCTATAATCGAACAATTTCTACAACAATTGCTATCAAGCCTGTAGAAAAGGGCATTTAAAAATAGAGCGTGGTATGTGGTGACTCTCAAGCATTTTAGTGCCATGCGAAGGGACCGCTGCGTGTGTGGTGTGACAAGCGTGGCTGGCTTGGTGGCCTCAGAGAAAATCCTCAAGAATCCTTTTATTTTCTCTGTGCGAGTCCCTGGCAGTGGGGGAGAGGGTAAGAGCAGCCTAACACTCAGAAGAGGGAGGGAATTCCACTTGATAAACACACTGGCTTCTCAGCAAAGGTGTATCCGTCTTTTGATGAGCCGGAGTGACCACCTAGGCATGAAAGAGAGGGATCCCAAATAGACTTTCAGTCTCTTCTTGTAGGACAGGTATGCGCATATCAACAACACCTTAAGCAAAGCCAAATGTAACTGGATAATGATAGAGCGCTCTCATGTTTAATGCAAACATAGTGACAGGTGGCTATACTATCTAAGCATAAGGAAACAGGGTATTCATAAGTTTTTTTTATTAAAACATGCAATTAACTAATTAGTATAACATTAGTATCTTTTCCAGCTTGTTCCCAGAATCATGCACTTTTGTTTCACAGATTTGACAGTTTTTCCAAACCGATAGTTGTCTGGTATTATACATATGGATACAGGTAACATGGGCATTCTCCATCCAACTCCACAGGAATTCCTACGAAGGGCTGGTGGTATTCCCAGCTTTATTGACTTCTGGATTTTTATTAGGTCCAGTACAGGGCAGACTCTTATTTTGCTGTTGTGTTAGACAAGTTTCTGTTGATCAAAGAATAAAAAGCACCACGACCTTGAAATATGGGCTTATATGTGTTCCAATTTCCCATGAAAATGTACAGGTTATGGTCACAGGGGAAAATTACAGGCTGTGAGCAAAGTTTGAGTTTCCCCGTAGGGAATGAGATCTATTAAAGCCACAATAACCTTACCCAGTGCCTGAGAAAGGCAACAGGAAACCACAATTACTCTGTTGGGACTGGAGGCACATGGCTGTGTTACACTCAGGCATCTCATTTACTGTGCTTGAAATGTTGCTGCCGTCACACTATGGATTTAAAGACTTAGAGCTCATCCCATCTTGTAACTGAAGTAAATATCTACTACTGTATTAAGTACAGTAAATATCTAACTACTGACAATCTGCTGTTAGATTAAAATATTCCTACAAGTTTGATTAAGGACAGATGACTATGGAGTGTGATGTCACTAGTGTTTAATATTTTTAAAGGTTTATTTTATTTTAATTATGTGTATGTTCATGTGTGCTCACATGAATGCAGTTGCCCAAGGACGCAAGGAGAGGGCTTTGGATCTCCCAGAGCTGGAGTTGTATTTAACTTTGAGCCACTTGGGTGCTGGGAACTAAGCTCAGATCCTCTGAAAGAACACTACACACTCTTAACTGCTGTTCCATGTCTCCAGCTCCAAGTGTTTAGCATCTGAAGGAGCTGACAATTTGCTGTGTGCAAATTAGCGTCATTACTAAACTTTGATTTTCATACACGTAACACAGAAACAGAAAGACTGAGTCTCATGAAAAGAATGTGAAGATCCCACATTTCCCTGTCAGGAGCTTGAAGTCAAACATGATGTCACTGCTGGGATTAATGTTGCCATGGTAGTGGGGAGCTCTGTTCACGTTAGAATCCCAGTAAGAGCATATTTGTACATACATACCCAAATGTACATGTGGAGATGTGCATGTTTGCATGTCAAAACCTAGAACCTCAAGACTAAGACTCCATCTTGCTGACCAGGGATTGACTGCATACCATGCTTGGCAACTTCCGATCCTCTCAGCCACAGAGAAGTCCTGGCTTCCCTAGAACGTTTGGACACTCACACAGTCTAGATATATTTATGATTATTTCCCCTGAGACTTGTTTTGAAGAAACTATTCCCCCCCAAAAGTAAAGTGAACTTGCCTTTGCCACTGTGAGCATAATCTCTGCTGTTCATTAATGGTCGCAGAACCTAAAGAATGTCTAAAGACATTCACTAGATGTCTTAGAGATCTAGTGAAGCTTAGGGGAAAGAAATCGCCCTGCAGAATTGTGCTGTGTTGATTCCTTCATAAGAAAAGACCAGAATCAAAATAGACATTGGACACTAACAAACCAACCATTCTTTCCAACTCAAATGAATACCCAATGAGCTAACTTACACACAGTGAATGTATCCCATGTCTCCTCCAGTGTATATGCAATGAAGCTTCCACATGTCTCTCCAGTTTGCCTCAGTAAAACTCTCCCAGAATCAGCGAGATGAAAGGGACCAATGCTACAGGAGATCTCTGGGTCCTCATCACAGAAAACACCTTCTGCAAGGACAGAAGTGTGACCTAGAATGCAAGCCAGGAAATGGAAGCATAGAGAAGCGGATTGTAAAGAAGGTGAAAGCCTTGAGTGCTAGTCCACACAGCGATACAGCCTACACAAAACACACGGAGGTGGGTTCTAAGACGAGCTGCAGCACGTTAGACCCTTAACTCTTACAAAGACTGGAGAAAAACAAGACAGGAAAGTATCAGCACGTGCTGAGGTGCCCTGGATTTCCTTCCAGCCTAAGTAGACACTATACTCAGCTGAGAAGTGGATCAAAGACAATTCTTCTGTTTAAAATAGAGAAGCCAGAACTCCTTTACACTGCGGAGAATACTTCCTCAACTGCAGGGTTTTCTTCAGAAGCATGAGAGGAAAAAAGTGAGTGGAGTCCAGCAGAAGTATGACAGGCTAAGCTGATGCCTGCTCTTGGTGATGGGCAGATAGGCAGCAGGCTAAGCTGATGCCTGCTCCTGGTGATGGTGGGAATGGAAGGAATAAAGGTCATTTCTCCAGCGCTGGCATCCTGACCAACGTCGTACCTTATCACCCTCCTCCCATCTACAGTTCCTTACTACCACCTTGGCATTTGCACAAATATCATGGAGGTATAAGTACTGCTTCCCCAAGGGATGCTGGTGTCTTAGAGACAACGATGTTAAGTCGAAAGTTTGTCCTCCATAATAGTCACCAGCATGGTGGCGCTAGTGTTCTTGCTTCTTCCCTAATGCCCACCTGAGCCAATGGCTCAAGGCCAATGTGAGCTGAGCAACCATTGAACCCTACCTGCCATGTGGGGTGCACATTCTCCTGTGCACAACGGTGCTCATTTCCACAAATCCTTCTCTTTTCCTCTTTAAAATTTTTTTTTAAAAAGATGTATGTGCATCAGTGTTTTGCCTGCATGTATACTCCTGTACCATGTACATGTATTTTCTGTGAAGGCTGGTAGAGGGCACTGGATCTCATGGAGCTGAAGTTAGAGACCTGTGAGTTGTAATGGGTGCTGGGAATCCAATCTGGGTTCTCTGGAAGAGTGGACAGTGTTTTTAACCACTAATCCTCTCTCTCGTGCCTGTCTTCTGCTTTCTTAGTATGAGGTATCGGAGGAAATGCTGTGTTTTGAGTCTGTTGATCTGAGCTAGCTGGGCCAATGACCACAGTAAAACATTTACAGGCAGATTCCGAGACTGTTCCAGCCTTCGTTATAGTCTTCCTAATTTGCCTTTCATCTCTCTTTTGAATTATGGGTGTTTTACTGTAAAGTGATTACATTTTTATGAAAAAGAGATTATAAAATATTCATTAAAGAAAGACAGCAATTGGGTCCACGATTGTACTTTGCTAATTTTATTCATAGCCAAATGGCATGTAATTGTTTTATAACTGTTGAAATTAATAAAGTGATCAAGTCTATTATTCCAAAATCCATTATAATAGGTCACTTATGTTACATAATGCATTGCTTTTCTTTCTCTGAGAAATCCTCAATAAATACTCTTCATTTTGTATATGGCTCTTAATTACTATGCATTTTTGATATTTCTTCTTTTAAGAAACAACAAATTTCAGCCAAACTCAAACACACAGCATTATATACTTTTTAATGCTACTTAAGTGCTTTGAACTGATATTTGTGGGGGTCTTATCTTCTAATGGTCTCCTAGACCAACCCCTATGTCTATAGCTTGGAAACTGGTTTTAATGCTTATTGTGGTTTTTATGAGGGCCATTCTTAGCACAAGAACAAAAAGATGTTTTGCAAATGTCTATCAGATATGCCCCACCCATTTTTACTAGGACTCTCCAAGGGCTTCCAATCTCAAGTTGAACCCATTTCAGTGCCTCCTCCTAGTCAACAAAACTCTAAGCTATTCTATCCCACCTCCCTTCCAGGCTCATGTCCTCCGGCTCTAGTGGTCCCAGGAGGCCTTGGGTTCTCCAGTAACCCCTACATTAGTTAGGGCTTTCTCTCTAGCAATAGCCTCTGTCGGCCTGGAGGTTTCTCTGCCCAGTCCCTTCTTGTCTGTGGCCACCGAGAGCCTCCAACATCTTTACTCTCTCTTTCAGTCTGAATGTCCAGTTATCTCCCATCTTTTCTGTTCCGTGTTGTTTGCTGTATCATGGTCTTCAACCCCTGATAAACTCGACTTTATAAAATAGAAGTATTCATACATTGGTGTGCATCAAACACTAGATTATTTATTAGCATGTGCTTAATTTAATTAAAAAAATAGTCTTAAAGAATAAATCATCTGGCATTTTTCTGGCCATGTTTAGAATGGAGTTCTTTCCATCTGTCCCGAGAAGTACTATGACTTGCAATGAACAGAGGTGATGCTGGCATTTTCTTCTTCTTCTAATGTACTCTCTGTTTTCCTAGATTTGACTTTACTCATTGAAAATTAATCATAATCACACAATTATCATGAACTGTTTTTCTCCATTTTCAAGACTTTCTGTGCTAAGTCTGTCCAGTACTCTTGCTCTCCTCGGTCATAGTCAGCCATTCCTTTGGAAACCTTCATTGGAAGCTGGCTGCATCGATTCTCAGAAGTAAACTTCAGTCCAGAATGAAATGAGCAATTGCTTCTTTAGCCCTAGCAAGAGGAATGATGTGTGTGACCTCCAAGCATGTGAATTGCCCTCTTGGGATATCTTTTAATTAAAATAAATTAAAGAAAGTCATCAAGAGCTTGGCCTTATTGAGTTTGAAGTGTCACAGTTAGCATTGTACAATGATAACTCCTGACTGTGTGATTACTGAGGGCTGGGGATTGTATAAATAACTGGGGAACACACCCTGAGATCACCCCACATTTCTCCATATGCAGACGAGAAAATGATGTTGACAAATCCATGCCCCATGTGGCCTCATGAGTGACCTCACAGCAATTTCACAGAAATAGAGTGGATGCTTATGCTTAGGGCTGGTGGTATTCATGGGAATGCATTCATAAGAGGATGAAGATTTATTTTTAAGTGAAGCTTTAAATGTTTCCATTAACCATATCTCCACGCACACACACACACACACACACACACACACACACATGCATAGCATCATGGAGGCTTCACGATGAATGGTGGTGCTATTTGAAAACGGAAAAGCATAGCAGATTCCTGACATGCAGGCCCCCTCACACCCTCTCCATAGAGGTAACATTTAAGGGTTTGGCTGGTGCTACCAGCCGCTTGTGCACACCTTAATCCTGAAAGTGGCAGCATCTGAAGATACTACACATTGCATCTTAAACAGATCTACTTTATGACTTCCAAAGTTCACCCACTTAGAGCATACAAATAACTCGATCTTTGTTCTTACAATTTCATGTTGAACTATTCCAAGTAACTGCCTCTTCTCTCTGCCTCTCTCCCTAGACACCACAAATCCGTAGGATCCTATGCTGTGATTTCTCATTCACTCAGCATAATGTTACTTTCTTTTCTTATTTTGTTAAAGAGTTGTGTGTGTGTGTGTGTGTGTGTGTGTGCGCGCGCACGAGCATGACACACACAGGTGGTTGTGAAGGCTAGAAGAGGGCATGGGCTCTACAGGAGCTGGGATTACAGGTGTGTTGTGGGCTACCATGTGGGTGCTGGGATTCCAGCTTAGGCTCTTTGCAAGTGCAATTACTACTCTTAACCCCTGAGCCATCTCTTTAGCCACGAGTGTAGAATGTTTCTGAATGTTCTGAGACTGTATCCTGCCTCTGTATGTTTTTATTTTCTATCGCTGACAAGATCCTATTCTTTATGCATACTCTGTGTTGCATTTCAAGTATTTGAAATTGTGCCCATATCTTGGATATCCTAAATAATGCGTGTGTATGTTTCTACTTCTCTTGGATAATTGGACTTTTTTTGTCACAAAATAACATTTTTAAACATTGGAAGAGACAAATTTTTTCCTGGAATATCTATAATATTTTACTACCCAAACTCCCTGCTGTCTGTTTCTCTACATCTTTGCCAATATCTGCCATGATCTGTCTGGTCCCTGCCCTGCTAGCCAGCAGGACGCAGCATCTCATTAGCGTTCTAGAAGTTGTTTCACTAGGGATTAATTACATGAAGCTCTCTTGTTCGTGTAATTAATGTGTTCATTTGCACATCTTCTCTGGAGAGATGTCTGTTCAAACCCTTGCCCATTTATTCCTTGTGGTTTTGGGTTGTTTTTGAGATGTTAGAGTTCCACAAGAAAGCTGGCTCACACACCCTTAGCAGTTTTCATGTGTGATTATTTCTTTGGATGTAGGTTTGTCTTTCCACTTTCTTGGTGACAGTCTTTGCACCTTTGTCAGGAGCCATCTTTTTGGGATGACTTTTGCCACAATCCTAGCGGTGGCAAGTTTGTACGTTCCAGAGTAGGGGCATGAGGTTTAGAAAAGTTAGGGAGGAGGAATAGAGATGAGAAAGAATCACAGAGACACAGGATAATAACGGGAGGACAACTCATCAAATACTGGATGCTAAATTCTTCTTCTTACTTATGAGTTCACCTGTGTCAAATTTTCCATGCACTTTTATACCCCAATACAAAAGGGGGAAGAAGGCAAAAGACTGCTTCAACATGATACAAAGGACACCCAGAATAGTTATCTGCCCCAACACTTGAGAAGTCAAGTCATTATTTCTTAAAGAAAGCCTTCTGTTGTTTAGGCAGCAAACCTACCCTAGACCAAGTATCCTGAGGGAAGCCACGCCCTAGGTCAAACCTCCTACTTCAAAAGGAATGGCTGCAGCACACTTGAATTCTCTGAGCTTTGGTCAGGGTGGAGTGCCTCCACCTCTGTGGACCATCTTACTGTCCAAAACACCAAGTAACCACACAGTAACTACACAGGGTGTGTAACTACACAGGGTGTGTAACCACACAGGGTGTGTAACCACACAGGGTGTATAACCACACAGTAACCACACAGGATGTATAACTACACAGGGTGTGTAACTACACAGGGTGTAACCACACAGGGTGTGTAACCACACAGGATGTGTAACCAACCACACAGGGTGTGTAACTACACAGGGTGTGTACACAGGGTGTGTAGCCACACAGGGTATGTAACCACACAGGATGTGTAACTACACAGGGTGTGTACCTACAGCTATTGTCACCAACTGTGATCAACCTCAGACTCTCTGACTTCCAGACAAGGTGGAGTAGGCTCACAGTTTTGGGGCTCCAAACACCTCAGAAGCATCAACATTGTCACCTCTCCCATCGGTCCTCTTTTGTTGCCGAGGGGATGCTTCAAGTGCCATATTAAAGACCTGATGGCTTGTCCTGCGCTTATGAGGATTTATGCCTGTGTTTTCTCTAAAGAGTTTTATGACAATGGTTGTTAAATTTATTTATAGGACCTGCTGGGATATAGTTTTTTTTTTTTTTTTGTGTGTGTGTGTGTGTGGTGTGAGACAGGAATTTATATATTTTTCTTTTTTAGTGAAATACCATTTGTCACAGCAGCTTTTTTTAAATGTCAATAAGAATTCCCTTGGTACCTGCAGGCAGTGTTCTGGGACCCTCACATACCTCTCAAATAAAGTGGCATAGTATTTGCATATAATCTCTACAGATTCCTCCTATGTACTCTAAATTAGCTCCAGATAAATTGCCATAGACAATTGCTGAGTGAGAAAACTTCTCCTGGGCTGACCCAAAGTACACATCTACCCTACCTCCCCAGATAGGGATCCCATGATCCCATGACAGACTCAAATACAGATACCATCGAAGTCCATCCTGGTGAACCACTGAGGTTTTTTCTTTCTTTCTTTCTTTCTTTCTCTTTTTTTTTTTTTTTTTTTTTTTTTTTTTTTTTTTTTTTTTTTTTGACAGGGTTTTTCTGTACCTTTGGAGCCTGTCCTGGAACTAGCTCCTTGCTCTTGTAGACTTGTAGACCATGTTGGGCCTCGAACTCACAGAGATCCGCCTGATTATGCCTCCCAAGTGTTGGGATTAAAGGCGAAGGCCACCACTGCCCGACTGAACCAATGAGTTTTATAGTTACGTAGAAGAGTATATGTAATGCTTTCACCCACATAAGGCTGATAATTCTGGGTTCTAAGCTCCGTGCAGGTGCAGACAAACCCTCAGGCAGACGTGCCTAATGCCCCTCCGGGATATTAAAAGTCCCCTCCCATTCCTGTTTAATCCAGGTAGGACTCAACCAAGCTGTTGCGCGGATGCCATGCGTAAACCCGTCATCTGCATATGGTGTGGCCACAGCAACCCCCTGTGCGCATGCGCTGTGGACGCGCCCTCTTCCTCACTCGGGCGCACTGACTTCCGAGGCCTGTGCAACGCCCTCTCTAATAAACTCCTAAGTGGGAGTTATTATTGTTGCATGTTCTTTGTTTCCTTCTCACTCGCACTAGGTAATTTCAGTATAGATGAGGGTTTTTACAGGAACAAAAAATGAGTCAAAGACAGCTGCGTCACGAAGTCCCACCCCTGCATGGGAGACAGCACGCAAAAGCCTGGAGCGTAGTGCCGAGCCTGCAGGCATCTCAACAGGTTGGAGAGTGTCCTTTCCAGGTACCTCAGTTATTCTAAACCTCTTCCAGGTCACCCAGCCAGTTTCTGCTTCCGGGAAGCAGCTGGTCTGGTCTCAGAGTCTTCTTTGCAGCTTGGCTTGTCTGACAACTTTCTCTGAAGCTCAGCTTCCTTCTGTGTGGAAAAGACTCTCAGATTTTATTGTTTCCTCTGGCAGGGAGGGACCTAGAGAATGTGGTCACTTTCAGGGACTCTCTGAAGCTCTTTTGAATTCTTTACCTTCCCAATTGAAGAGCTTCCCTGAAGGATGGAATGTTCCAATCTCAGAGGAAACTGTTACTTGACATCGTCAGTGTGATGTGAATGCTATGTAAACTGCCGTTTCATTCGCTGTCTGGGAAGCAAGATAAAAAGAAAAAGAAACTAACTATACATTTAGTATTGGTTCAATACTTATATATGCAACAATCTTTTTCTGTAGTCCAGGCTGGCGTTGATCCCCGCATCCTCCTGCCTCAGCCTGCCAAGGGCTGGCATTATAAGCATAAACCATGAGGCCCGGCTCTAAAAGCCGTTTTAAAAGGGATATTTTTGTCTCATGGTTGGCTGACTTCACTGACACAGAGGAAGCTGATTCAGAACTCATCTCTCACTTGGGAGTGTGTGGGCTGCAGATATGGCCCCAGCTCCAGTGTTTGGTACCTCATTTGTTTGTCTAAACAGTAGCAGAACGATGATGCTTTGATGTATTGTGCGATCGAGGCCATACAGTCACTTCTGATGACTTTAAATCCATAGCTTTTCTAGTATGTAATGTAATTCCAACCAAGCTCCAGGGCCCTGCCTTTACTTTGTGTTCCCCAGCTTGTGCTGGATGACAGTATTCAACGTGTGAATATATGAGACTGTGTGTATGTGTGTATATAATACTTACAAATACACTCATGCATTTACACATATATAGAAACATGTTTAGCTTGGTTCATTCTTTTATTCACACATATTAACATATTTATTCACACATATAAGAGTGAAGGAAAGTACGGAAGAGCAGGCCCCCCACTCTCTCTTCTGCATCCTGGTATGATAAAAACAGGTCTCTCCCAAACCTGTCACATAAAATATTGGAATTACTCATGCAGTCCCCAAACTGAAATGCTCTGGATAGTCACTAGTGAGGAATAGACAGACACAGGGCAGTCCAGATGCAGACTGGGGTTCTGACCTAATAATACAAAGAACATGTTCCTGACATGGGGATTCATGTTAACGTGTGTTGGAAGCATTTGTATTGCAGAAGTCATTCAGAGACAGTCTTGTGTAATGTGTGATTGTGATCACACGAAGTTAATGTATAGTAATAAATCTCGTAGTGCCTAGGCTTGGAGAGAGAGGCGAGGAGCTGAATGCCAGGGTCAAAGTGGTCCCTGTGTGGAGTTAAATACTTTCTGTACTTATTTCTGATATGTGCCCTTCACTGCAGTTGTAGGGTAGACATCATCAGAGAAAGCGATTAGGATGTGTTCTACAAAGTGAGTTTTCTCTGTGTTCTGAAGACAAATCTTCAGTGGCCACTTAGGCCTTGTGAATGGAGAGGATTCACATCCTTGGGCATTTGAGTTTGAATTGACTTTGGACATGACTATTAAATTTGATTGAATCTTATTCTCTTTTCAGTATTAACTCAAATCTTGTTTTGAATTTTCCACGGTGAAAGTAGACCTGGCTGACACAATGCATCCTTATATAAGTTTAAATTCATCCCAAGCATTTGTTGAGCCTGTCACAAGGATACCATGGTAGCTTGAGCAACTTTTAGAACGATAATAAGTTAATTAACTACAGCTCATCATCTTTGCATATTAGTGAAGTAGCTTCCTCGCTCCTGCTTAGCAGAATCCACCAGGGATGTGGGTATTGACTTGAACCCTGAGGACTTGCTGTTTTAGGAGTTCACAAGCCTTGAGAGTTTGGGAATTTCCACAAGTATAGTCTGCTTGGTTTAGTTGATGCCAGGAAAAGAGAAGGAAGGGCATCTTGCTACTATGATGACTGGGATGGTTCAGAGAGGTATAGCTGGCTGTGCCACAAGCCCATGCCACAGAAGGATGCTGAGATGAAAGTGGGGGGAAATTGTAGGGGGATAGCAAGATGTGGGATAAATGGGCCAGGGTACCCATGAAGAGATGCTGAGAAAGGGAAGGTCATCCTTGCTTGTTCTTAATTCAGAACTGGAGCTAGAGAGATGACTCAGCAATTACAAACCCTTAGTGCTCATTCAGAGGATAAAGGTTCAGTCCCCAGCACCCACATCTGGGACTTCCCAACCACTTGTAACTCCAGTTCTTGAGGATATGATAGCCTCTAGATTCCGTGAGCGCCTGAACACATGTGGTACACATAAACTCACATAAGTGCATACATATATATTTAAATAAAAATTAAAAAATCAGTTCAGAATTGGAGTTCACTGGAGTTTGAGACTGATCACCTGTTTGGCGGTGATGTTTCTCATCTGGAAGGGACATTCACAGAGCTGAAAGGCTTTAGCAAGCATGGGGACAAGCAGGAGGATCTTCCTAGTACGGTGAATAACGGGGATCATCACAGAATTTCTACACCCCCATTTTTGAAACCAAGAAGTAATTATATTTATTTGCCAGCATATAAAATAAATAAGATAGAGAGCAGTGGTATGCAAACACTCTGATGTCGTGAAAAGCATTGATGCCTTAGATCAATGAGATAGTCGGCCCCATGACACCATGCTCTCAGAGCAGATGATGAAGCAGGAAGCCGGCTCCACAGGCTTACAGGGCTGATTCAAGGTTCACTGTAGGTAACACAGACAGAGATCATGAGGCAGCAGAGAATGCCATGGGTGGAATCCTACAACCTAGCAGAATCTGATTTAATGGACTTTGGGATTAAATAACCAGGCTCTACTTCTAGAGTCCTAAGGACAGTCGTGTCTGGCCATGCAGTTGCACAGAACACAGGTCATGGAGAGAAGACAGGCTGGTTGGTATTGAACAATCATTTGGTAGGTGTAGAATCATCACCAAGAGGCAAGACTCTGGGAATGCCTGTGAGAGATTATTCAGAGGAGGTTAGCCTCTAGGCATGCCTGTGAGTGATGATCTTGATTAAATTAACCGAAGTGGGGGGGGGGTCGGACGACACACGACACGGGACTCACCTTACCCTTAGGTGGTACCATTCTAGGTGCTAGTGTCTCAGACTAAATAATAAAAGGGAAGGAAGCAGAGCCACTGCTGCCATTTTCTTTCTGCTCTCTGGTAGTGGCTGCAATGTGACGAGCCACCTCAAATTCAAGTCACCGTATTTTCCTGGTCTTAGGGAACTGCATCTGCAAGCGGTGACAGGAAAATCCCATTACTGTCCTCTAGACAGGTCTTCTCCAAAATGTACTGTCTAAATTCACCTGGGTGGGAGGCACAGTATGAAGGCACCGATGCAGATCCCTTAAGTTTAATACAGCAAAGGAGGCCGGGTTAGTCTCTTTCTTTACAGGTTCCCCAGGCAGGCGGTTGCTGCAGCTCCATGATTCAACACATAGAATGGGAAGCCTTTTGTTACTACAGGCTCCAGGTGAGCAGGACTCAGAGGTTAGCAGAGGAATCATTGGTCACATTAGATTTCCAAGGGGCACTTTGCAGTTTGAAAAGCAGCCCATCGCAGGCTCTGGGTCAATATTTATTGAGTGGCTTTTCTATGCAGATCCTGACATTCAGTGCCCTGGGGAATATGGAAGATGGCAGAAACCAAGGTCTCTGTTTCCAAGTTAACTGTGTTCCAAAGAGAAAAAAAAATCTGTTGACTATGTGTATATATTTTAATATATCTTATAAAATTGTGTATATATATATAAATTTATATTTTATAAAAATTTAAGGTATTTTATAGTTTATGAAGAGTGTACCCATCAGTTCACTCTGCATATGGGTCCTAAGTGGTTCTTGAAGATTGGGACACATCAAGTAGTGGAGTTGAGGGCCTGGGAAGAGTAGGGAAGGTGTCCGTAGAGAATCCTGTGCAATCATGAGAAGGAACAGGATTCATGAAGTCAGGTTTCTTTTAGGTTGCAGGGCTTGTCCTTGGCTGGCTCTTACAGAGGGTGGAGTTAGAGAAGCAAGCAAAAGCATGGACAGAATTCTTGAGAGTAGAGAAATGGATTTGTTTGAAAGAAGAAAAAAATAGAAAATGACATGATTTTGAAGACACTCCAGCTGGGTAATAGCTGGGAATGAAAGCCTAAAAATAGAGAAGGGGGGTGGGTTGCTTCTATGGGGGCAAGACTCACACTTCACTGGAGCTGATTCTGAGCACATTCTAGAGAGAAACGTCTCTCAGCAGGAGGCCCCATCTTCATCATAGTGACACTAAGGGACTACAGGGGACTTCAAAGGTCCCTTCCCCTCTTCCGAGTGCACTTTCCATCCTCCGCACTCCTAGCCTTAGAGTGGAAGGACATGCACTTATTAGCTGTGTCATTTAAGGGACAGATAGCACTATCTGCCTGGCGTGTGTTCCTCAGTGTGCTCACGCTTTCTGATTAAGTAGCTACAGCATGATTTGGAGACTGAGGGAGTAGCTATCATCGCAGGGATCATAACGGAGGTGTGGGCTGAGAGACTGGCCTCTGCGGGTGCTCATGGAGGTGATGGGCCACATATCCTGGGAAGACATATCCAAATGGGCACTCAGAAAGCTCTAGGCTAGACCCTGAAGGCTGCCCAAGCTCATGCATGTTTAGAAGATTAGAAGTTAATGAAAGGATTCAGAATCAGAGGAAGGCTGGCCCAAGAGATGATCAAATATGAAGTGATTTGAAGTGTTTAAAACTGACAGTTGTTTAGTGATGGAACTGACTCTTCAGTTTTTTAAAATTATATGTATTTTCTTCATAGCATTACTGAATTAAGATGCCATGAGAAGCAAAAGAGAAATTTTGAAATCTCACTTTATTAGGCACTTTAGAAAGTTTGCCATATGTATGTACACACACACACAGATAGAACAGATAGACAGATAAACAAATATAAAGCTATAAATGTGTGTATGGATGTGTATATAAGTATGTATGAAGATGTATATATGATTCTTAAGCAATTTTACTTCACTTGAATAGAAACACATAATTTCATTCTATTAATTAGGCTGCTGTATTGTAGATGCTATTTTCTGAAATGTTTGACTTATGGTATCATCTGGAAATGCTTTAGTTTCAAGTACTTCCCAATTCTCCCAACCGGGAAGTGTTTGGAAGAATATGTTCACTATAGGCTCAACATTTCAAAGTTACAATGTTGGCCTCCTGGCTGACTGTATGCTATAACTATTCCCCCAAAACAGCACCAAGTTATGCGGTATGGCAAAACCTTCTTGGCCTGCAAACACTGCCTCTGCACAGAATTTAAGAATATCTGAGTAGTCCCCCATGAGTTAGAATGGCAGGTATGGGCTGCCACTCGCAGGCCTGACTGAGAAACATGTCCACTTCAAAAGGAGGCTGCCTGACCAGGTGTTCAGGCCTTGCGATGCTGGCCTTGTCAGGTGTATTCATGGCCTTCTTGGTATTAAACCACAACTTTTTTTCCTTGGTAGTTATTTCCAATGGTCATGAACCTTGAAATGAAAAAAAAAAAAAAAACCTGGGTGTCTTCTGTCCACTGTGATGTGCAAATGTCTGAGAGTTAACCCAAACTCAATTGGCTAAGCCTCACAATTATTGCCCCTTTGTATGTAGTAGCCTGGCACCATGATGTGTGTTTGCTCTGTGGGTAAAACCAATAATGTCATACTTGGATGTTTGTCTCTGGTCTGTACAACTTGTCCTTGCGTTCATCAGCAATGCCATTCCCATATCAATTTATTTGGAAGCTGGGGTACATGTCACTCCTTCCTTCATTTTTTCTTGTCTGGTTTTAGTTAAATGGGTGTGAGCTTTCCCCTAAGAAGGGACTTTGTAGGCAGCCTCTATTCGCAAGGTGCAAGAGGACTTTGATCTGGATATGGGCTTGTACCAAGGCAAATGGGATGAGATGATTTAATTTATGGCCTAACTTGACACGAGTCAGCTGTCTACTACAATCCATACCCATTACCAGAACTTCGGCCGTAAGCAGGTGATTGCATTGCCGTTAATCATGATCAGTTTAACACAGGATAAATACAGAATGGGCAAGACCACACATGCCTTAGCAGGCAGTCTTGTACTGTAGCCCACGCTGAGTCTTCGGAGGATATCATTAGAAGCTGGTAAAAATTATTCAGCTTTGAGAGCTACGTGCACTTTATTTAGCAAGTGGTAAGAATGTGTCTCTAATAGAGAGCAATGGAGTTCTTGCATAAAACATGAATAGCAGTACTTAATTTGCTTTCCATTTCCTACTTAAATTTTATTTATTCCTTTTAAAAAATCAGTACACATCAGCAAGATTGAGTCACGTTACTTATTTTAGCTTAGTTGGATTGACAGTCTTAATGATGTACGAACCCCAGGCAGCTCAAAGACACAATTCTGGACTTGGGAATTCCAAGTCCAAGGCATTTTTAATATTTCACAAAGACTTCAAGTCAGGATGATAGCTACTGTTTCCATGTTGTGGGTCTCATAGTGACAGAACCAAGACCTCCCTCTGGGGTACAAATCAAGAAATGTTATCATGTCCCAGTGGCCCCAGCATCTAACACCTTCACCTTTAAGACAAGCTCTCAGCTTGTGTGTTTGGGGAAGAGACAGGACTACTGTGACCATAACATTACCTCATGGCAAGAAAAGGCAAGGAGAAAGAAACTCAGGATCTTAGAAGGACTTCAAGAAGAGGGTAAATTATCCTGCTAATCCCATCTGGGCCTTTGAGAGCAAGTAAACATCAGACATGAGGTGGAGAACGCAGCTGATGTCTGGTTCTTGGTCCCTTAATTCCCTCTTTGTGGCCAGCTCCCCTGTGCTGGTAAGTTCCTCTGATGTGGAGTCAGGAGCCACCCTGGTCTCAACCTTATAGAAGCAGCTCGGGTACAAGTACCTCAGGATGTTCTCTTTGATGTCCTACCTGCTTCAGCTGATTGCAGTTTGTTAGGAAACGGGACCCCTGATAATTTAGTCCTCTTCAGATGCTGGATGTCTCCCATGTTTAAGTAACTAAATGTGCTCTCTGTCCCTAGCATTTCACAACATGGATCCCTCTTCTTAGGAATGCATCCATAACCAGCTCTCAGGATATTCTGAAAAGCATTCATAACTATGATCTAGAACAGCCAAAGAATCCATGCAGATGTAGGTGTGCAGGCTAGCTGGTAATTTGAAACAAGTACCACTTTGTTCTAGAATTTTTTCCTATGTTGCATACTCTAGGATGTTCAAAGTCCCGAATCCCTGTTCTTACTGTGATGGTTTTTAGTCTTCTCTTCCAGAGTCAATATTTTCTTTCTAGTTATAGTGTAGACACCTTGGTAGCTGAAAGCCCCAGTGATATATATGTACCTGAGACCACACCACTAGGAACAGGCTGCTGTATTTTTCCTTGAAATAAAAATAATTACACCGCTTAATTGTTGTAATAACTATGTGTTTAATTAACATACCTGGAAATATATACTTTCTCCATATTCATATTGGTGTTCCTTAATTGCCATTAAGCCTCTCTGATAAGCTGACATTCGGCTTGATTAATCACTAGTTTGTTTTTTCGCAGGAGCACTTGTAAATCATTTAGAAAAACAAATAATTAAAATTCATGGATTGCCCACAAAATGTAAAAACCCAGTTGTCTGCCTAATTGATTTTGAAAGTAAAATAACATACAGCATCTTGGGGCTGTTTCCTGCAGATTTGAGATTCAAATGTCTCCAAGCCTTGTTCATTTTCTAATCTCAACTGTAGTTCATTTTAAAATCTACAAGTCTTTTGTGATTATTTTCCTTTTTATTTTCCTCAACATAGAAATGTCACATTCCCTCCCTCCCTCCCTCCCTTCCTTTCTTTCTTCCTTTTCTTCTTCTATCCTCCCTACCTTCCTCCTCCCTCTCTTCTTCCCTCCCTCTCTCCTTCCCCTCTCTCTCTTCCTCTACTCCATCTCTTTCATTCTTCCAGGATTTGGTAGCCATCTAACTAGTCGCTGAGAATTTAGTCCTAGCTGCCTGTTCGTGAACTGTTCTAGTAAAAAAAGGCAGGTTTTTGTATTTATAACCTGAACTCAGAGAACTGAACTCAGAACACAGCAGTCAGTCAACAGAAGGTGTTGTGAAATACAGCTTTGTTGGGCCCCACATTTCATGTCCTTTGAAGGAGGATTCTGTGGGGAAAGATTATGTTTCCCCAACAACTGCATGCTGAAAAGCTAACCCCAACTTTGATCAGCTGGACATTTGGGGGCAATTAAATCCTGAGTGTAAGGTGTCATGATAGGAGTTACTACCTCTTAGCACAGGCAACAGTGAGTTTGCTTTCCTTCTCCTGCCCTCTTAGGAAGGTGGACAAGGCACATACGTACACAGACATATATAAATCACATGCAGTTGTAGAATGTACACACACAGCATATGCATACACACTTATGTGTAAAAAGAAAAATTAAAAGAAAAGATGCTGCTAACTCTAGATCTAAGAAGTACAGAAAAGAAAATGATAAGGACATAAGTTTGTTGAAGGACACAGCCTCCCCAGACTGAGCTCTGCTTTGTGACCCACAGTTGCCACTGTTTCTGAGGCCACACCATGGCCTTCTGATTGTAGAATGCATGATAGGGCATCAAGCACCTTCTGGTCACACCTAGAAGACAGCCACTAACTTCAGTGTCCTGGCTGTGCATGGAGCTGGGAAGGCAGCCGAGTTGCTCAGAGCTCCTTTCTGGAAGTGAGCACCATGGAATAGGCAGATATGCTGCGGAGCTGCTGTGTGCTAATAGGCCATTGTACCATGCTGGTCACAAGTCTACCTGCAGGCCAAAGCTCCGCAGGTCCACAGGACTCTGTTTCCCTGCTCTCTTCCACTATCTGAGGCTCTCTGTGGGCTATGCTGCTGGCCTTAAGCTTGGTCCATGCTGTGAGATTGTGTTAACTCCACAGGGTAAACTGCATGAATAAGACAGAATGAGACTCACCACAGCCTCTGGGTTGAGGGAGTGAGCAGTGTAGACACTGGATATGTTATTATGGCCATGCATCTGACTCCCAGAAATGAATAATTGCTCAGTGGCTATCCTTGGACCACAAATTAACTAATCACCAACCTTTGTCTTGTTTCTTCAGTACACAATGAAGTCCCAGATGGCTAAGGCTCTGCCCTTGACTTTTAGGACCAGGCAAGGGATAAGATTTAACTCTTCCCTCTTTGGTTTGCTCCGCTTTGGTATAAATTCCCCATAAAATACTTTGCCCCAAGCAAAATTTCATAGCTACTCCAGGAAATGCAGACAATGCTTTAAATCCTTCGCTTTACATTTAGAAACTGTAGTGTTACCTAATTTTGCCTGATCACCTAAACACCAGGGCATGCTCTGCAGCCCTTGACGGATCCAACAAGCAGAGAAAGCTGCTGAGGACATTGTTATGCGGAAAATCAACACTAGGACAAGCTGATGGAATTGCCTTTTTTTTTTTGATGGATTATCTTTAAGAATACCACTTCAAGATTAAACTAGCTTCATGGGGAAATCACCTGTCTGGTCCTCTCTGGGCTGTGTCTGCTCTATTGAAACCCCAGGTGGTTGGGAGCCGATGAGGGGCCAGATGAGAGTCTAGCCTAGGCAGGAGAGTTTGAGAGGATGATGAGAAATCCATTAGAGCTTGTGCATTTGATAATAGTGGTATGTGGATGTTCATTACCATTCTGGCCAATATTGCCACCAAAAAAAATTGTCTTAATGGAATGGCTCCTGTTACTGGCTTCAGGATGTAATTTCAAATCGTTAAAGTTGTGAGCTCATCTTTTCCTTGTGACTCAGCAGTGTTTGTAATGTCCCTAAGAGGAGATAATGAAGGGCCAGGCAGCCCCTTGATTGTTTGCAGTTTTCCCAACATTTATTCTAATGGACAACTGTTATCTCAGAGTAGCCATTTGCGGAATGCAAACTAAGAGCTTTGCCTGCTCTGGAGTGTTTCTGAGAGTGGAAAGCGCAGCAGCGCGTGCTGATTCGTTGAGCCTGGTGTGCTGACTTGGGGAGCCACTGGCTTTGAACTTGGGATGTTCCACTTGTGTGTATCAGTTTTACACAGGTTGCAAAGGTTATGCCCATGCAACCCTCCTCATGAAATACAAGCTCATGATGCAAATAGATTAGATTGATTGAAAGCGTGTGCTTCCCACAATTGGAAGACAATGCGGCCAAAACACACTGCCCTTAGAAACTGACTTTAGAAGATCACATGCGCGTGCTTTTAGATTAGGATTTCTTAGTTTCAGGTATGGCAAAAGTTTAGAAAATATACATTTCCAAAATATCAAAGACTATCTTAAGCAATCATGTTTTCTTCTCTCTGTATAATTATATCCCAGTATTTCTCCATATATTTCACATGGAGCAATCTTAAAGATTTAGTTTAGGCTATCCTTCAAGCGACCTGAACTGTTCGGTGTTAAGCTTATATAAGAGATAATCTTAGTGTACCTCATTTTCCACACTTTATATATTATAAGTGAAACCTAAAATATTAACCCCATCACCATCAATATTTTATCAAAATATTATGTTATTCATTTGCTTAATTGATGTTAGACATTTCAGCATCATTCACGAGGGCCATTTAGTCAGGTGATTTTATATCAGGTTAAATGAAGTCGATGAATAATAGAAAATATTATTTTAACACATACTATCAGAGAAGAATGGGGAGCTGCTTAATCTGTCTGTCTGCTGCTTTAGTCATTGGGACAACCTGGAGCTCTCCTCCACCTGCAGTTATTATAATCACCATCTGTGCTGCTATGCACATATATATGCACACCTAGAAATCAACAGGAAAAACTCAAGTCTGACTTAAAAACCTATGCTGAGGCACTGCTCTTGATTCTCCTCACCTGTCAAGATGTAAAAGTGCACGCATGTGCGTTCACATGCATGCCTCCTCAAATACTTTAAATAAAACCAACAGGAGTCTTGTATTTGTTCAAAAGCTGGGACTGCTAAGTAATGTACGTGAATCTTTTTCATGTCCAATTATATTTAAGTGAGAACAGGATCAATAACTTGTTATGAAAATGCAGCTCATACAGATGTCCTGACATCCCCAAACTCGGCCGTGTCCAGGAGAAAGGCTTGCAGTGAGCAGGGACAAGCCAAGCCTGATTGTCCCCCACAGGCTTAGACTTCTAAGGACATGTTCATGATCTGGGGACTCTGGCACAACTCTTCCTACAAATGCATGTTTTGTCAACCACACACTCAAGGAGACACGGTCAACTTGTCGGGCAGTGGGGGCAAACGTGCTAGAGTGTGTCACAAGGCACCCCGACTCCTGCTATATGCACATGCTGGACCTAATTTCAAAGGCCCTTCCAGCAGGGAAGTATGCTTTGGATACAACCCATGGATAGCTCTGAACTGGAAGCAATTTGAGTCCAGAACAGAGGACAGAGGGTGCAAGATGAGAGATAAAACTGCATCACAGGGTGTCAAGGTCGTGAGAGAACCTTCCCAATAAATACAGAGAGGACAAACCCTCCAGCCATGACTCCACAGATGGTGGGAAGATGATGGAAGGGCCACAACTGGCTGAAGGCACCTTTCTGAAGAAAGCTGGCCATCAGCAAGTCCATTCATTATGTCGTTTCCAGTTCTGACCTTCTTGAAGACTACATATTCCCTAACTGCAGCTGTATCATGAGACAGATTATCTAACACGTAGAAAACTATGGAGCAAAGAGGTCATGAGAGAAAATACTAAGGTAAGGAAAAGTCTCTAGATTGATTATCTCCACAAGGTAGACTGAGGGTCTTAATCATATCTCTATTGTCTTTGCTGATCCACACTGCACATATGCCTGCTGTCCTCAGCTGACTTTCAAACTCCTTCTTAGGGAAATTCTGCAGGCCAGAAGGTCTTAATGATCATTTTTCCCCATGTGTGGGTGTGGGCAAGTGGGACGTGGTGCGGAGGGAAGAGCTAGAGTTGCTGCAGGGTGCACTGGATGGACGTAAGCTGCAGAGGCTGTCAGAGGACTGTGTGGCACAGGTTATCTTGATACTGTTGAATGGCTTTGCAGCTTGTGTATTCTCCTGCAAATGGAGCTGGAGAGAAGCAAAATTCTCACATTTCTGTAGAAAACACAGATGCTGAGTGGTGACTCAGAAGTTAAGAACATTTGCTTTTCTTCCAGAGACCCTGACATCAGGTGCTCACAAACACCTGTGACTCCAGCGCCAGCCTCACACCCTCCTGTAGATTCTGAGAGCATCTGCACTCATGTTCATATGCACAAGACACATACATATACATACATAAGAGGCACACATGTTCATATGCACAAGACATATACATATACATACATAAAACGCACACATGTTCAAATACACAAGACACATACATAAAACGCACACATATTCAAATACACAAGACACATACATATACATACATAAAACACACACATGTTCAAATACACAAGACACATACATATACATACATAAAAATAAAACAAAAAATTAGAAGACTCATGCAACTGTCCAGGTACCAACTTCCTGGGCTTCCAATAAATGGGGAGATTCGGGGCTCAGGGCACACTCCTGCTTAGATCTTAGTCAGGAATGAGGAAACACAGGAAAATTGGAAAACTGGTTGATGTTATCTGGCTGGATGAGTTGCCTGTTCATGTTTATATTTTCCTCAAATCTGGGTTAGACTAGGGATATGGAGAAATCAAGAGCGCATGAAAGGAAAGGATGTTAGGAGCATGTAGAAAGACTGAACGGGAGTCTCCCTCTTGTTGGACCCTTGAAACTGTTTTCCACAAAATGGAAGCAGCAGGAGCTGGGATCTTCCCTATGCTTCCCATCTGATGCTAGCTCAAGGCCTCCCACCCTTCTGTGCTCCCCAGAAGACTTTAGAGGTACTCCCACCCTGTCTTTTTGTTCTAATCCAGCAGAATTTTCCTGCCCAACAGTTCCATGGGGCTTTCGGGACCACATTTCTTTTCTGATGCTACTATATGGTCACCCAGGGAGCAGAAAAGTGAGAACTCCAGTCACCTGAGTGTGGAGGGCTAGTGATTTGCCTGGATGTTCTGCTTCCAGCAACATGGACAAGGAATTCAGAGAACAGGGATCCCTGCTGCTATACAGTGACTTCTAGATGTGTCATGCCCTTTCCTTAAATGAAGAGCTACAGGCAACCAGTGGCTGCTGAAGGAGGAAGAATGGCTCAGGTTACTCCTGGTTAGAGGCCATACACAGGCCAGATGTCCAGAGATAAGCTCCTTGATAAATTATCCCATCCTAAGGGTCAGTTCTAAACACGTGTACATATGAACAACTAAGTGGACTCAGTAAGATGTGTGTGTGTGTGGGGGGGGGGTCATGTGTAGCAGTAATTATCAAAGAAGAGGTCAAGATTGGACAATGAACAGGAGAGACATGGGGGTAGAGAAATCATGAACATAATGCAGCTCATGTTAAAATTCTTTTTTTTTTTTTAAAGGAAATTAAGTTCCATCCTGAAAAGTATTTGAACAAGAATGTTCCTTCCACATTGTCTTTGCAGAGTGGGAAAGCAGTGTAGCCTGAATTTAAAAGTGCAGGTGGTCCAGAACCCATAAGGGACAACAGGCCAAGGACAGTGTTTGAAACAGTTTCTAGCTGTCTTGGTCATGAAGTTATGGACCCAAATCTCATTGGAGAGGTTTCTCATAGATCTACATGATTTCAGACCCAGAAGAGGTTGGGCCTAAAACCATGAACATTTTCCTCCCCAAACTGTACCAAGCCATCATTCCCATGAGCTCTCTGGCTGGATATAATTTTCCTTGATCTCTGGCGAGCTTGAAAAGGGAATGATCTAGCAGACATATACACAAAAAAATCATGGATACACTTCACTCCCTAGTTGCATGTGACATTCATATGGCCAACTGAAAAGGACTAATCTGGGTTTGAAATATATATATATTATGGTATAATATTATACCATAATTTATTTTTTCTCTTAGATGATTTGCTGTTGACCGAGTTTTCTGTCCTGCCCAGTTTCCACAGTCGTTAAGTCCCAAAGAAATGCACAGAGATCTATGTTAGTTATAAACTGATTGGCCCAGTAACTCAGGCTTCTTATTAATTCTTATAACTTACATTAGCCCATAATTTTTGTCTGAGTTAGCCACGTGGCTATGTACCTTATTTGGTGAGACAGTCACACCTTGCTTCTTCTGTGGCTGTGTCACCACTAGGGACTGCGTCTTCTTCCCAGAATTCTCCTGTTCTCCTTGCCCCACCTTTACTTCCTGCCTGATCACCCTGCCTCTACTTCCTGCCTGGTCACCCTGCCTATACTTCCAGCCTGGCTACTGGCCAATCAGTGTTTATTTAGAATATAATTGACAGGGTAAAGACAATTGTCCCAGAGCAATCTGCTAAGAATGTAATGCTTTAGGGAGTATAAAGAAAACACAGCTGATGATGGGTTTGTGGGGCTAGTGGGCCAGGACAGTGTCCTGGCTACAGTAACAGAGTATCTCCTAGTAGGGACAGGGGAAGAGTTCAACAGGTAGGTTTTAATGATGGAGCCTCCTTTGTGCTTCCTACTATGGCTAGGTGTGGAGAGGGTGCAGGTGAACCTGATGGGGAGGCTTGACAGATGGGCATGAGAGCAGGCATTCACCGAGGCCTTGGGAAGTTTTCAATTTTGTGGCAGAGACGGGCACAGAAGCCCTGTCACATGAGAATGGAGACAGAGAAGCAGCCCCTGTGTGTTGGACATTTAAAGCTAAGGAGCCCTTGAGTCACACTGGACAGAAAGGAGCTCCAAGACCTACAAGCACATCCCAGGGAGTGCCTGCACGACACCTTCCCTGGGCTTATTTTACTGAACACGCCGTTCATCAGTAAGGACTTTTTGAAAAGCCTTGAAGAGGTATCTCCTTCTGGCTCATAAATTTTATTTCCTGGAATTGATCCCTGGAAACAAATATGCTGATTCAAAGAATACGCTTCTAAGATGGCTTAATGTACAGTTTATCAAACTATTAGCAACAAGATCAAATTGCTGCGTGAGGAGGTTGGTAGCTCTAAGGAGGACTACTCACTCAACCGTGCCGCTTTCCAGACTTCACGGCTTGGATGGATTGATGAGGAAAGAATTACAATGTTCTCTCGGTGAGAAGAAGTAGCTTTTTATGATGCAGAAATTGATGTCCACTTTTCATCTCTAACTGCACCCAACTCTGTCGAAAGCATTTCTAACACTGGGTGTGTTTTATGAATAACCACAGCGAGCTTCTGTCTTCCCTTTTCCCTGATCTGTTATTTACTCAGTTGGAGAAGGAAACACAGTCACAGGGATCACTATGACTAAGGGTAATGGTTTTACTTGTTTCTCAATCGTCTGTTTTTCATCTTTTGAAAACTGTATGCTTAGTTCTGTACCCCACTTTTAATTGGGTTGCCTGAATGCACAATGTTCAGTCTTTTTGTTCTTTGTATATTGTCGGTACTAACCCTCTACCAGATGTATAGTTGGGAAAGGCCCTTGCCCAAGCTAAAGGCTATGGCCTTGCTTTAATGGTGGTGTCCTTTGTTGTACAAAAGCTTTATAGCTTCATGAGGTCCTGTTTATTAGCTGTTGGTAGGTTTTAGTGCTGTGGCCTTGGTGTCCTTCCTGTTCAGCAAGTCTTGGGCCAATTAGTTCTAGTCTATTTCCCCACTCTCTCCTTTATCAAACTCAGTGCCTGGTCTTATGTTGAAGTCTTTGAAGCTTTTGTGTCTCAGTTTTCTGTAGGGTGATAGATATGAATCTGTTTTCATTCTCCATGCAGACATCTAGTTTGATGAGCACCATTTGTCGAAGATGCTGTCTTTTTTCTAGTATGTATTTTTGGCTTTGTCAAAAATCAGTGGTGTGTAGACAGTGGATTTATGCTCATGACTTCAGTTCTATTCCATTGCTTAACTTGTCTGTTTTTATGCCAATATCAAGATTTTTTTCATTAATATCATTATGCAATACCATTTGAAATCTGAAATGGTGATACCTCCAGTGGTTCTTTTATTATTCAGGATTGTTTTGGGTATCCTAGGTTTTTTGAAGTTTAAGATTGTTTTTTATATTTCTGTGAGGAATTGTGTTGGAATTGTGATGGGGATTACACTGTTTGTTGCCTGCTTTTGTAAGGATGGTCTTTTATACGTTATTAACCATCTGATCCATCAGCATTGGAGATTTTTCAAAGTCTTCCTGCCTCTGCCTCCTGAGTGCTGGGCTTAAAGGCATGTACCATTACCTCCCAACTGTCTTTAGGATTTTTATGTATAAATTAAATTGTCTGAAAATAAAAGCAGATTGTCTTCTTTCTTTCCTATTTGTACCCCCATTTATTTCCTTCAGTTGTCGTTTTGCTCTAGCTCAAACTTCAAGTACCATATTGAAAAGACAAGGAGAGAGTGCGTGTACTGATCATGTCCCTGGTTTTAGTGGAAATATTTTGAGTTCTCCATTTAAGTCGATGTTGGCTATGGGATTGCTGTGAATCGCCTTTATTATGTATAGATAACATCACTTTTATCTCTGCTCTGCCCAGGACTTTTATCATGAAGAGGTGTTGGATTTTGTTGTAAGTCTTTTCTGCATCTAACGAGATATCAAGTGAGTTTTGTCCTCCTAGTTATGCGTTGGATTTTGTTTATTGATTTTGTTTTGAACCATCCCTGCATCTCTGGGATGAACCTAACTTGATCTTGAAACTTTTTGTTGTGTTATTGAATTGTTTGCAAGTATTGTACTTAGAAATTTTGCATGTGTTCATAAAGAATATTTGTATATAAGTGTCTCTTAAAATGTATTTGCATGGTTTGGATATGAGCCTAATGTTGATGTCATAAAAGTTATTTGGAAATTTTTCTTACTTTCTCTTTTGCAGAGTAAGTTAAGTAGTGGCTTTAGTTGCTTGAAATTCTGAATCCATCTGGTTCAGACCATTTTTTAGCTGGCAAATGTGTAGTTACTGCATCCATTTCACTGGCCGTTGAGTCTGTTTAAACATGTCATCTTGATTTAAATTTTGTAGCCCATATTTATTAAGAAATTAATCCATGTCTTTTACATTTTCTAGTTTGGTGGAGTACAGATCTTTTTTTAATGTATGTCCTCATGATTCTCTAAATTTACTTAGTGTCTGTTGCAATCTCTCCCTTTTCATCCCTAATTTTATTATTTGGGTCTTCTTTCTTTCTTTTAGTTAATTTGACTAAAAGCTTCTCAGTATTGGTTATTGTTTAAATGACCAACTCTTTATCTCATTGATTCTACGTAGTTCATTGTTGCTGTGTTTCTATTTGTTTGCTCTCAGTCCTGAGTTTTATTATTTCTTCCAGTCTGCTCTCTGGAGTATGATTTCTTCTTTTCTAGAGCTTTCAAGTTTATCACTAAGTTATTAGTGTGATATGCCTCCAGATTTTAATATAGGCATTTAATGCTATGAACTTGCCCTCTTAAAACTGCATTCATTGTGTATGAATTTGGGTATGCTGAGTTTTCATTTTCTTTCAATTCTTAAACTAATTTCCTTCTTGATTTCTGTCTTGACCAAATTTAATTCAGGAGTAAGCTGCTTTTTATTTTTTAGCTTCCATGAGCTTGTGTACTTTTTGCTGTTTGTGTTGTTGATTTCCAGCATTAATCCATGGTGACGGATAGCATGTAAGATGCTCTTTCATTCAGTGTTCATGTATTTGTTGAGACTTGTTTTGAGCCCTAATATGTGGTAAATCTTGGAGGAAGTTCCCAGGATGCTGAGAAGAAGGATCTTCTTTAGCATTGTGGTGGAATGTTCTGTAGACATCTGTTAGGTCCATTTGATTTGAGACACTGTTTAACTCCAGAGTTTCTCTAGATTTTGTCTGTATGATCTGTCTATTGGTGAGGTAGGCCATTAAAGTCACCCGCTATCACTGTGTGAGGGTTAATAGCTGATATTAATTGCACTTTTGTTTCTTTTATGAACTTGGGTGCCCTTGTGTTTGGTGCTTAGGATTGCAATATCCTCTTGGTGGATTTTTCCTATAATGAATATATAGTGTCCTTCCCTATATCTTCTGATTAGTTTTAGTTTGAAGTCATTTTGTCAAATATTAAAATAGCTACTCCTGCTTGCTTCTTGGTTTCATTTGGCAGAAATATCATTTTCCATCCTTTTACCCTGAGGTGATGGCTGTCCTTGATGGAGGTTTCTTGTGTGCAGCAAAAATAAGGATCCTAATTTTTAATCAAATCTATTTTTTGTTTGTGTAATTTTCTTTTGGGAATAGAGAGTTAACATTAAGAGATATTAATAAATAGTATCTATTAAGTCATGTTATTTTGCTGTTGTGATTTGGGGTCCCCCTTTTGATTAATTGTTCTGGCATTATTCATTCCTTGTTCCCTCTTGGGTGTAGTTAACCTTCCCTTCAGACTCAAGTTTGTCTTCTGGTGCCTTCTGTACAGAACTTGATTGATGACAGAAATTATTTAAATTTATTTTTATAATGAGATGCTTTTTCTCTCTCCCTTGATTGTGTTTGATAGTTTTGTTGTGCATAGTAGTCTGGACTAACCTTTGTGGTATCTTAGTGTGTGTGGAACATCTGTCTAGGCCCTTTTGGCTTTCAGAGTCTCCATTGAGAAGTCATTATTCTAAAGAACTTGCCTTTACGTGTGATTTGGTCTTTTTTTTTTCTTGTAGCTTTTAATATTCTTTCTTTGTTTCATTTCAGTTATTATGTGTCCTAGAGAAATTCTTTTTTTGTCCTGTCTGTTTGGAATTTGATATGCCTCTTGTACCTTTATAGGCATCTCTTTCTTTAGATTTATGAAATTTTCTTTTTTGATTTTTTTCTTAGGAATATTTTCTGTGCCTTTGACTTGGGTTTATTCTCTTTCCTTCCTGCCTATTATTTGTAGATTTGGTCTTTTTAGACTGTTCCAGACTTCTTGGATTTTTTTTAAAAACTGAGTTACCTATTTATTCTGTTTTCAATACACGAAATTCTCTCCCGTATATCTGCCAACCTGTTGTTGAGGCTAACCTCTGAGCTTTTGACTTCTTGAGTTTTTCATTTTGAGGTTTATAATCAGTAGTTCTGTTTTGATAAATTCTATTTTATATTTTGAAGGGATTTCCTTACTTAACTCAAGTATAGTTTTCATTGAGGATTTTGGAAGATACTAACATATTGAACATATTCATAATTGCTATATTGAAATCATCCTGTTCTTCAGTTAAATCAGTTTTCTTGGGGCATATTACAATAGTATTTTGTCTTCTGGAGGAAGCATGTTGTCTGAGTTGTTCATATTTGTGTCTTTGCACTGGGATTTAGGCAGCTAGAGTTAGTTGTGGTGTTTCTTGGTTAGATGAGCATCACTGGCCTATCTTGATCCCATTGAAGAAAGACTGTGGACTCCTTGGTGGAGAACAATTCTATGAGTCAATAGGCAGTCACAGAAGAATGCAGGCAGGCAAGGAGGGTTGCTAAGGAGGGCAGTGAGGAAAGACCCAGCAGACATAGCATCCGTGCCCCAAGACTAAGTCTCAGGGAATGGAGATGCCCTCTGTTCTTGTTTCTGTTAGTTTGTTTTTCATTTTATTTTGTTTTTAGATGTAACATATAATGGACATTTTTCCCAGTTTGGTACATTATCTTTTAACAAATTCTTAAGCTTCTTTTGCAAGTCAGTTGTACCTAAGCACCGTGGTCTGAGGTTTATCTTGTTATTGACTTGTGTGGAAGAGACATAATGATGAACAAGATGGCTCCAGCACCTGCTCTCCAGGGTTTTTACATCCAGCGGGCATCTTCGTGAATATTAAAAATTCATGGACAATGGAGCAGGGAAATGCAGGTGGTCATTGATTTTAATCCATTTAGCTGCCGTTGTTAATAATAAAAAGGTACATCTTTAATTAATTCTCTTAAATCTGTCTTTTCTAGACTGACTTTGTAACAAAATGTCCCTGCCTGCCTGCAGGTAACTAACCTACTGGTGACTGGGAGAGACAGGCTATCCCCTCCTAGTAAGATGTGACCTAGACTAGCCTTCCTGGTCAAGTGAGACACAGAATAGGCTTTCTAGGAAAGTCTGGTCAAAGACAGCCTGTGCTAACACTACTGTTAAAGTAAAAGGTATAGGCTAGACCTTCTTGGCAGAGTAGGTACAGCCTAGCCCTTCCTGGTCAAAAACAGTATGAGGTAGACCCCCTGCTCAGAAAGACTCAGGCTAGTTCTCTTGCTCAGATTAGGTGTATACTAGCCCTTCTTTTCAGAAGAGGTCTAGGTTAGCCCTCAGGATTATCTATGTTGTGGGCTAGCCCTCTTGGTCAGTGTCTGTATGCAAGCTCCATGGGAAACTGCTGTTCTCTCCCACTCCCTGTTAGTCTGAGGCAGGTTCTTGACAAGCAGTGAACACATGGTAGACTTACCTTTAGAGAGGCTGTTTGCTAGGTTCTACATTGCCTAAATCCGACTTGAGTTTTTGTTAGATTAACAGTCAGGGGATTATAAAATTGTGGACCAAGCTTAGAATAAACTTTGCTTCTAAGAGTTCTACCAACAACTGTGCTGTGCTGACTCTGCTTATTCACTAATAAGGAAATTACAGCTCTCTGCCAGAATGACAGGAAGGGGGCAGCCACAGCTTGACATCCCTGGTCCTGCCTACAAGGGAAAATGAAAATGCAGCTACTCCTTGCCCTTACTACATGTGAATCCCTGGAGCTGCCTGCTGCCCGTGGGTGTTCTGAGCTCCTGGGACTTTAATGCTTGTTCTTTCAGGCTGTTTTAAGTTTCTACTTAATTCAAAAGTGGAAACTTGGAGGAAGCTCCAGTTGGAATTACATTTCTCCAATGACCCCAGATAAGCTGTGAAGGATATTTTCCCTTGGGAACTCAGGGCTGCTACGCCTACAGCCTTCTGTTAACAGGCCCACGGCTTGTGAGTCACCGGAAGTCAGGGTCAAAGGTTTGTTAGACCTTATGCGCTCAGTATAACATGCGCCACTTGGAGCTACATTGACTTTGTGAAATTACAGTATTAGAGTGTGTGCACAGTGAGACAGTATTCGCCCCGCAATAGCGTGAAAATGAAATTGAGGCTAGCCTTAGAGACTGTCATTTCCTGATGAACATATCAATGAACTGAAGGCAATGGATAGATAGATAAGATAGATAATAGAGTAATAAAGGGATGGAGGACAAAGAGTTAGAAAGATGATAGCTCTATAGATTATAGATAGATACATAGATGGATGATAGAAAGATAGATAGGCGGGTGATAGATGTATAGATAGGTGGAGATTCATAATAGATGACAGATTATAGATAAAGGGGTAGATAATAGACAAATTGACTGATGATAAGCAGATGATAGAAGATAGATGTTAAAAAATAGGTAGATATGTGATAGATGATAGACAAAAGATGGACAAACACATAGATGACAGATGGAAAGATAATAGGTAAATAGACTGAGAGATTATAGGTAGATTATTGATAGATGACAGATAGATGACATATAGATAAACAGATAAGAGAAATATATCAACTACCTATATATTATCCACATTTATAAATATTCATATTCATATTCATGTATATGCATATACAAACTGTATATAGAATGTGCATCTATATCACTGTGTGCAAAATCTTCACATCTACAGGTAAAATAGCTATAAATAGATATGGTATTGAGACAGGAAAGATTCACCCCACAGGAGGGAAAGATACCAACTCTTTGCTTGTTAAATGAAGGTTGGAGAAGGGTGATCTGAGAGGCAACAGCAGGATGACACGTGTGTGGCCATCCCCCCAGGTGAGCCACCTAAGACCCAGGTGAGTTGAGTGCCTGCCTGAGGTCGCTCACTGAGGTCAATGTGTGTGTGTGTGTGTGTGTGTGTGTGTGTGTGTGTGTGTGTTGTGTCATGCTTGGGGACTCTATTTTGTAGGTTTCACTCTGTGGTGAGTACCCTGGTAGAATATATGGACCAATCCCCTCCATCTACTCTATCTCTGTCTGCCATATTCTGCTTCCCTCCACATACCTAGCCTTTATGTAGGTCTAGGAGACAGAAGGGCTGGCTGGCTGGGTTTCTGGTTCACAGGAAGTTAGCAAGTAAACTGTATTCTTACTTAGTAGGTCTGCACAAGGGACCCAACTTATGAAAATACGTAATATAGGATGAAGGTAACCTGGGAGGATTGATAGAACAGACTTCACCTAACATGAGATCTGACAGGTGAAGGGGCAGCATTGCCAGGGAAAATGCAGAAGAGCGTGTCCTGTGCATGGCGTTGCCTGTGTCCAGTGGGTGCAGGAAGAATTCCTTCTGGAGGAATTACTTGATCTGATTCAAAAGGGGATTTCCTGAAGACTTCGCTGTAGCCCTGAATTTGCATTGTTCTTGTCTGTCACATTTTTCTCAAGTAGGTGTATATGTGTACACATAAGTTTTCAATTAAACCACTCCAATATTCATAAATATGAGTGTAGTATGCATGTATGTATCCCTACATATGTGTGGCATGTATACACATGCAGCATACCCATATAACACATAGATACACATGTATGTATACTTAAGATAGCTTTTCCTACATCAGTGCAAGGTGAACAGTTCCTATTTTGTTACTCCCCTGACATCCTATAAGCTTGGCGTGGTATTGTAAACTTCAAGTTCTTAAGAATTTACTTCACTTCCAATGTGAGACTCACCAAGTTCTGTCATTTTACAAGCTCCATGTGCGATCAGATTGCATTGTTTCTGCTCTGGTAAATAGATACCCAAGTCCCTACACTCCAGACCTACGAGAACACAGCAGAAAACAATGTATCATCAGTAGGCTTCTCTCCCAACATCTGTAAACGGTGCCTTTGAACTAACAGACTTCTTCAACTCTTTAGTCTCCATAGATGGAACAGATCATTTAAAATGTCTCCTAGACTCTTCTAATAGGTTCTGACTCCTTAATCACCATGGAAAGGTTTTAACTACAGAGGGATCCCCCACATAATCTCCATAATGATTCTCTAAAGCTGTGAGAAATCTTGTTCAAGTTTGAAGCACCCAGACAGAACGAAATTGAAAACTATTAGGGTTTCCAAATGCATTTGGGGAAACGATCTCAGGACGTTGACTCTACATTTTTCAAGTTACATAAGTAAAATATGAGTCACAGACTTGGGTCTGGAGAACTCGAATCCCCCATGGTCAGCGCCTTCTATCGTGTAAGAGAAAGGCCAAGCTGAGGGGAGGCTGAGGGAAAAATAAGGAATGAGTACCTTATAAATAGAATCCCAGAATTTATGGCAAAACTATTTGGAGAAAGTGGAACAAATTGGGCTGCTCTGCTTTGGCTCAAAGCAGACCATATTAAACGGAGCGGTCCCACGAGTCCTACATTTATTTTTACTTTTAGCCGAAGCACAATCTTGTTGAGGACTTTGAAGAAACATGGATTTTCCTGTGCTCTCTGTGGCTTAGTTTGATGCCCTGTAATGAAGCAAAGAGGTATCTCTCCCAGTTACCTTGAAGGGACCCTGGGCTTATTAGTTCCTGGTCTCATTGATGTGATGAATTCCTGACAAGAAATGATGATTTAAACAAGAAAGGGTTTATTTAAGCTCTCAGATCGAGGGTAAGGCCTGTCATGATGGGAAGGACAAGGTGGCAGGAGGCTGAGACCGCTGGTCCCATTGCTTCTGAAGTCAGGGAAGCAGGGAGAAAGGAATGCTGGTGCTGTGCCCTTCTTATTCAGTCTGGAACCCAGGCCTTGGAACACTGCTGCTCAGCATGAGGATGGGCCTGCCACCTTCTCTTTCTGCTCCTGACTGTGGATGAGAGGTGACTAGATGCCGCAAGTCCTCTCTTCATTTCTCTGTAGGATGATGGACTGTAAGATTGTGACCTGAAGTTGTGAACTAAATCAAACAAACAAACAAAATACGAGCCTTCCCCCCTACCCGCTCACCCCGAGTCAGGTCTTATCAGGCAGTGTATCTTAGTATCAGAAATGAAACCAGAACACGTGAACTCTTTTGTTTTGTCGTGAGGCACTTACCTGACGTGCAGCTGACACAGAAAGCTTCATGGGAAGAAATCCATAGCACGGCTACCAACCAGCATCCGTAAGACTGAAGCAGGAGGATGACAAATTTGATTTCAACCCGGACTACATAATGAGACCATATTTCCTAGGACGAAGTGCTGCATATGTTTAACATAGAATTAGACAGAGATCATCAAGCTATTCTTTTTCCAGTGACACCACTGAATAAGTCTCCTTGGGCACTTGTATTCAGGTTCAAGTTGTCCCCTTCCCCACTGCACACACACTTAAAAAATAAGCCTTTAAAAATAGATTAATTAGTTCTTCCTGGCTAGTAATCTTTAAGAGATTTTGATCATTTTGTTTTTAATTTTTAATTTATGTGTATGTGTATGTATTTATGTGTATTTAATTTTAATCTGTGTGGGTCAGCATGATCTTATGGAGCTATGTGAGTCCAGGAACCTTAGGCGACCAGAAGAGGACACTAGATCCCCTGGAACTAAAGCTATGGGCAGTTGTGAGATGCCAGGTCAGTTTTGGGAACCGAACTTTGAACCTATAAAGAGAAATAAGCACCTTAGTCACTGAACCATCTCTCCGGCCCTCTCAAATACATAGTCCCCCTTATTCTACCACAGAAGTCAACAATCTGTTCTCATGAACTCAATCTGACCCATGAACTAAAAGTGGGTTGGTATTTACTGTAAAATAAATTATATGAAATTTAGATATCAGAATCCATAGACACACTACTCTAGCTTTGAATCAACGTGAAGCACCCTATGGCTGCTTTCCAATGATAATCAACTTACTAGCTGTGATGAGACTAAAAAGTACCCTGTTCTCTACGGAGATGTGTGATGATTGACACAAACCTGGCCTCTTTGTAGACAGGTGTTTGCAAGTACAACAAGTCAAGAAGGTATTTGTTCAAGAGTGCTATAAATGGGCATGCAATTGAAATGCAATTCCACCTTGTTATGGAGATTAGAATCATTAAAATAATGTGTTTTAAAGCAAGTTTTATACTAAGCTCAACAGGTAAATGAAGGTGAGCTGGATGGGTCCGAGTTTTTAATCAACAGTTCCCATATCCTTTGGGCATTCTCAGTATTACCAGAGGTATGTGGGAGAGAGTTTGTAGGATAACCTTTCCTGGGCAAAGGGAGAGGAGATGAAGCCGTCTGGGAATCAGTCCTATCTAGCTGCCTGAACTGTACCTCAGGAATCCAAGTAGGGGTGGGAGATTAATTAAATAATACATAAGCACTTAAGATTGGGTGGAACTTTTAACTCTTAGCCCATCATGCACATGTCTGAAGTTTGTCATTGAAGTGAGCGTCTGACATAGCAGGCTTGACCCCGGATGCCTGCAACACTGCTTTCCCCCAGGTGATATAAATAAGGCAGCATTCTTTATAGACAAGCAGTTGCTTCCCTGTGCCCTGTGCTTGGAGACCAAGTACTCAGCTTGACCACAGAGGAAGCCACACAGGTAACTTTTGGAACGATGTAGCTAAACCTTCACAGACCAGTAGCACCAATAGGCGTCATTTCAAAACAAGATTTGGCAATCGAGATGCAAAACAATTTCACAGTGCATAGCCACAGTTCCTCCCAGATCCAGAGAAAACACATTAGGTGAATGTCCACATACGTTTGTATTGACTCTGCATCTGCAAATTCAGTCAACCACAAATCAAAAAGTGTTTTAAATTGTGTCTGTACTGAATATTTTAAAACTTACAAATATTTTCTTTGTTGTTCTGTCCTCAGTGATAGAAGGACAGCTGTCACCTTAACCTTTAGGTTCTGAGTCTTCCAGAAACTGTGCCCAGAGGTTATACACAGACATCATCTATGGGCTACAAAGGCTTTGAGCCACGGTGAATTCTGAGCCTTGTTGGGTGGGAATCTATTGTGGCTTCTGGGGAAACACAGTAGTTTATAGATGGTGAAGCTGTTGTACAAATCATGACTTAACTTTGGTACTTTTTAAGCTTAGCCAGGAAATAGTGGTATGTCTGAAATTCTGGGATCCCCAGAAAAAAAAAGCTGTTTTTTTGAAAGCTGTTCCCCAGGCTTGCTTTGTTTATTTCCAGTCCTTCTGATTGTTAGGATTTATGGTATGAGCAATGTTTCTTCCTTGCCACTCAAACCGCATCTCAGCAGTAGGCAGTGAAAGTCGCCAGGCCACTATCCAGGTGGCTGAGCTGAGCACTGGAGAGCAGAGAGGTATTGAAAACAGGTCTGAGAGACTGATCCCATCCACTTTTTAAAAGATACAATGCTATTTTAGTAAATTCTCACTTTATTCCAGTTCAAATATCTTTGGCACTCATTAGTCTCATGAAGGCTGTTCTTCTCCACCGAGGCGGGAAAGGGTCCCCATGGTGAACCCTACAGGTTGATTGTGGGAAAGTAGTCCACTTTCAAACATGATGAGCAGCAAGCCACCTCAGCTGTATATTCTTAGTCCCTTTTCTATTTATGATTCATTATGGCCAAGGTCCCGAGAGAAGGAACTGAGAGACAGAACCACATCTCCTGCATCTGTCATTGATGCAGAAGAGGAATGTTGAATCACTTTGAACACTTTGATTCTATCATCTCAGGACAGAGTGTTGATGTCCTGCTGAAATCATCTGAAGATGTGGAGGCATGCAACAACCAGCCTCTGCTTGAAGCGTCTCGGGAGACTGTCAATGATGCGACTTTAAAACGGGTGTGGCGGCGCCAAGGGACATTCGATTTGTTGGTTTCAAAGGAGATTACCCTCCTCTCTCTCTCTCTCTCCTCCAGGCTCACAGGCATGAACCTCCCATCACCCGTGATCAGCAGCAAGAACTGGCTCCGGCTCCACTTCACGTCGGACAGCAACCATCGGCGCAAGGGGTTCAACGCTCAGTTCCAAGGTAAGAAGGTGCCCACTCAACAATTGCACAAAGAAATAAGTAAATGACATGTGAAGCCCTGGTATTTCTCCACCCTGAGATTGTGGAACGTTCCTAAAGGAAGAAAATGAAACTTGCGTTTGAAGATGCCTTCTCTCCCATTTACTTAGAAGCCACCAGCTATAAAAGGTGTGTGGGAAGAAGTGGCTGCCACTGGTTAATGATCCTTGGCCCTCTGACGGTCTTCAGCAGCAACTGGTTTAACTGAAAAGTAATTAAGCATTAGATAATAAATTTATATTAGCACTCATTGTACTTACCTTCCACACAACAAATAAACACTCGCAGCCGTTTATCCATTATTTTATACGTTTAGAGTGGGCGAGCACACAGGTTGTACTTCAAAATTCAAATGAATTTTGATATAACATTTAGTTCAAAAACATCCCTACTCTTAAAAAACACAGCTACCAGATTTAGTAATTTTCATGTCATGAGCCTTGAAATAAAGATATTATTTAGCTAAGCACAGCTGTCTTTAACAGTGTGGTTCTAAAATGATCTCTGTGCACCCAATTCCTACCTTTTGTGCCTGGATCCTGAGCCTTTCCAATCATCAGTAACCCCTATTAATACAACAAAAGGGATTCCATTGATAAGTGGCCTCCATAAAAAATCATTCTGCTTACAAATAAAAATACCATCCTCAAAGTTCTGGATGGCGGAGGAGCTCACAAGGTACCACCCCTTCCCTTCTGAAACTGTTGGCTCCTGGGGGACTCAGGGAGATGCAAAGTCATTTTTCTTTAGCTCTATGCCCACTGGTGAGTTCACCAAGCCCCAGTGGGTAGTTTCTACCCCATGGTCTCACACAGCCTTGGTGCTACTCCAGGTTACAAAGAAAACAGAAGAGTGTGAATGTAAGCGATGTATGGGTGGGCTTGGGAAGAAGACAGGTGGGTGAGGAATGCTGAAAATGAATTGTGTAAATGTATGGACATATCAAACTATAAAACACCTCAAATGGACTCCCCATGTTTCACCCACATAAGAGCTTGAGACTGTGGCCCCCAGCAAAGCCGTGTTTCTTTCATTTTTGCAAAGCACCCGAAGTCACTTTTATTACTGTGCTACTGTTCTTTGGTCAAGTAGAATAAGACTGACTTTCTGGGAATGAAATCTGGGTGGTGCTGAGTTGAGTTTGAGGCTGGGGCTTGTTGATGGCCATCCAGGCCTCGGAGTGGGTGCAGACACAGCAGTCACCTAACCGTAAACCTAGGGGTGTCTTGTTTCACCAGAGTAAATCTGAGAGGAGGTCTTCTCAGTGCTTCTCTGTGTAGTCTTAAGTTTTTATCTTTACCTTCAGGATGCAGCCCGCCATACTGGACATTTAGAGTAGGAACGGCCTGTGGTCCCACTTACCCTGGGTTGTAGGGAAAGCCAAAGACTTTATTATAAGCACAGCTACCTCTGTTGGTCTGTCTTTAAGATCTTTTATGTTATCATGTTTGCTGTGATGGTGTAAGTATGGGAATGACCTGGTAATGGGGGAAGCGCTGTCATGTAGACACAGAGTGGAAGGAGCAGAGAAGAGGATACTAGTTCTGGTGGGGATCTCTCTGTAGCTTCTTTGTGTTCATCCACATGAATGGAGGGACCACCTTTGGTCTTCAGAACTCTCCCAGGCCAGGCTGGTCATGGAGTGTGCTGAGTTTGCAGCCCATAATGTTTCAAAGAATTTTTTCTTTAAGCTTTATTTATTTTCTCAGCAGTGGAAAATGTTTTTATATTATTCTTCAGGCCTCATTATTTGTCTGTGTGATTGGAAGAAGTATGGAATACAGACTATCCAGCTTAAAAATGACCCAGACTGGAAGACATAAGAAACACACAGATTGGGAGAAAATCAAATATATACCATTTTAAAATTGTAAAAATGTAAGCTACATTTCTGAAATTTACAAACATACAAAGTAGATATTAACTGTAAATAAATATTACATATAATTGAAGTATAATTAAAAATATAATTTAAGCATATTTCACTTGAATGCTATATAACTAAATTATATGAGTAAACCAAATGCACCTCAATCATTTATATATGTATATATAGAAACAGATACACAGAAAGAGAAAGTGAGAGAGGAGAGAGAGAGAGAGAGAGAGAGAGAGAGAGAGAGAGAGAGAGAGAGAGAGAGAGAGAGAGAGAGAGAGAGAAGAAGAAAGTGATAAGAAAAGATTAGGAAAAATTGTACTAGAGTTTAAAAGAATCTCTAAGCATTGCCATATTATAAGGCCACATCACCCTAGTTGAACAAGAAACTGTATATTGAAACCCTTCAGCCTGTCTGTGGGTTCAGTTCAGCATTGTGGGTAGATGAAAGCACCTGCTTATTCATGAGCTCATGAGCTCTTTGACTAGGACATCATCCTCAGACTACCTCTTAACAGATCCTTCACCCTGGGTCCAGACACAATGTCACCCATCTGAGAAGGACATTGACCTAGCAGAGCCTTCACGATTGACACCAGGAATTACTGAACTGGACTATGGCTAATGGAGACATGCAGAAAAGCCGGCATTTAATTTTCTGGCTCCAGAGGGCAGACCCATTGCCATTGAAGAGACACTGCAGGGAGAGGCAGGTTGCTGGCTCTAGAACAAAACCAAGCATGCCAGAGATAAGGAGTGATGACAGTGGCTAGGGATGCTGTCTCCCTGACTCCTTCCCTGACTCCTTCCCTGACTCCCAATACCACTAGGGATGCTGTATCTCTGACTCCTTCCCTGACTCCTTCCCTGACTCCCAATACCATGTTCTGGCTGAAGTTACCCTCAGATCACTCTCGTGAGAAGCCCATGGCTGTCATATGGAGAATATGTCCTACAACAGCCCTCTTCCCTCTGCCTGGTTTGAATACCGAAGAGCTCCAAACCCTATTTTCTTTTTACAAACTTAACACATTGAGGGGGATTATCAGCACAGTTGGTCAACAATCATAACAGTTCAAATACATACAGAACTGACCAAATGCCTTTACTTCACTTTCTTAGCACATTTCTGTCAAAGGTTGATTTCTCTTATTTTGACAGGAAGAGAGAACATTAAAGAACATAGGTTTGGCAGTTACAGGCTGTTAAATGCACACGGACCTGGGTAGGGATGGATACACTTAAAGGCCAGGAAACTATGGAGGACCCCATGGGGTTGGAATAAGGAGACTTTTCAGGGGAGGTGTGTGGTAGACAATAGAGCAAAGCAAACAAGGAGAAGGGGGCAAAGTCATGAGGGATGGGGGCTTGCAGGATTAATGAAGATAAAATATGTATAAAAATCCACTCGGAAACCTATTACTTTGTAAACCAATTCAAATTATAAAATAAACTTGACAATAACATTTGTAGGTTTGCCAGCCTTTTAAGGTTTCTGGTGGTCACACCCATTGCTTGAAGCCATCCACACACGGAGATTCCTTGAGAATTAAGGGACTTGAGGACAGTCCAGAGGCCCCGTGTCATTCCCATCTACCGTTTACAATTCCATAGATCATCCTCAATGGATGATTGTTGTGTTCTCCCGAAGGAGGGCTTCACAGGCACAAAAACAAAGAAAACATTCTTCGGGTTTTGACACTTTTCTCAGCTAAATAAACAGCCAGCACCATGGGATATCACTTCCTGTCTTGTCTTGTGATTTTTAACTGTCACCTCACAACCCCTCCTTCCTGGAATCATCTGGCTTCTCCTTAGCCCTCCCTTCCTCACCCATGGCATCCAGACATGCCTACATGAGACGTAAGGATGATTAGCAAGCCAGGCTGCCTTGCTGCTGCTGCTGCTGCTGCTGCTGTTTTGCATGTGCACTCGCTTTTAAGATAGTCCTATGAACAGAAACTGCCACAGAGTCAGAGAGGCCCCTCCGATAGATCTGTAGAATCTGCGACACATATTGGCCTCGTAGTATATGACAGATTTATGTGGGACACATTATTTCTCTAAAGCAGCTGAAAATGGAGCTCATTCTTTATATGGTGCCTCCGCCATTAATTATAATTAAATAAGGTCCTCGTTAGCACTATCTATCATATGGGCGTTTTTGATGTCTACAAGATGAATTTTTAAAAAACACATTAATCTTGAACCTTGAAAGCCTGTGTCCTGAATAGGCATCTCTGAGCTGGGCTTCAGTTCTCAACGCATTCACCTGGCTATCAATAAAATCTTGGTTTTTCACAAGATGCAACCCCATTGATTTCTGTAATGGATAAATCATTTTGAAAGAAAGTGTTTGTAATAAAGTTCCAATTTAAGTAGGAAACACCCTGTCTCATAAATCAAGAGAAAATCTGATGGCAACTTGAAAGCTTGTGTTGACACAAATAATTAGCTTGCTTTTTAGGTTATGGCTCTATATAAGTATTGATTTTCCTTTTATTTAAAATGAAGGCCTTTATACAAAATGAGGACTTCTGTGTTATTAAAAATGCATTTGGGAAATTGAAACTTCATATGCCCAGATTTATAAAACCCCTGTGTTACCCATTCTCCTGTATGCACGGTCCCTGCAAGTGTTTTGTAGACAAGATCTCTGATACAGAAGCCCCCAGGTCCTAGTGTCAACACGTGTGTACCTGCCTTTCCCCAGAGAGCACTACGTCTGTGAACGTGGAAGGGCATTACCCAGGACCGAGAAGGCGCTTGCCTGGCATCCCTTTAGGAAATGAAGGCAATCAAAGGCCCACATCTATCCGGTGCCCCTACAGAGGAGAGCAGGCTGCTGAGGGTGCCCTGGCTGGCCATATAGGGGTGGGGACTGATTACTTACTGCCATCTGGGGTGCTACTAGCTAAGTGAGATGCCAGGCAAGGTATTTTCCTGCAAAATAACCTAGCAAAAAAGGCAATCTGATTCCTTCTAATTTACTCTGGAAACCTAAATTTTTGTAAGAAAAATCATCTTGATAAACATAAATTCACTCAAATTAGACATGCATAACTCTTTTCCCTGAATATATGCTTTCATCCTCTCAGAGCAGAAGTCTTTGGCAGCTGCCAGCTCCAGGAACATTTGCATGCTCCAATCTCTGAACTCTTTTGGGGGCTCACATACTATCAATCAGCATCTTTCTTACTCTATTGAACAGGCTTAATCATATCTACTTCTCAGACATAAGAGAGGAGGAAAGTGTTGGTTGAGACTCTGTAAGGCACCTTCAATATTAGAGCGTTACTTACTCCCTGTAGGAGGCTTGGTCCTGCTTGGCCATCCTAACACATCCAAGTTCACATCCTGATGCTGGTTCTCGACCTGCCTGCTACCTGGCTCAGGCACTCCCAAGCTGCTTCAGGTCGCTGGACCCTTGTGTAGCCTCTATTTTGGCATCAAACTTTGCTTTTTAGCTCCATTTCAGCTTCTTTGGCGCTTCCCTTTTCTTCCTAAAAATTGAAAAGATCATTTCCTATTTATGTTTTCTCCTATTGTAAAGCCCCATACACACATCCTAAGCACAGGAGCCGAATTAGGCCAGGCAGGTCCAGCTAAGAAATCATAAGTCAGAGGCCAGGAGAATGGTATTCCAGAACAGGCCAGAGTGTGGGGCCAGGATTTTCAAACTAGATCGTTGAGTTTGTGGTGTTACCATGAAACAGAGGGGAAAGCAGAAAGCAGGGCGACCCCGTGTTTCAGCTAACAGAATGTGTTTGCCAGCCCATTGGATTCATAGTTCTCAGTGCGCGCATTTATTTCTGCCCCTCACCGTGGATATGGCTCAGCAGCGCTGGGGCCACAGGTCTGTGCCACTCCTGGCTCTAAGATGTGTACCTCCTGCCCTGCTCCAGAATGGTGTAATTGCGCAGTCAGTTCCTCCTTACCAATGCCAATAACAACCTCATGTGCTCTCTGTTCTGCAATGTTTTATCCACCGTACCCTCTTAGTGCTGTGCGCATGTGTACAGGGCTATCTACTGGAGCATGGGTTGCCTCTCATGGGCCACGTCCCTGAGGAAAACTGACTCTCCCACTCCCAGAAGGCATCAGCTGCCAGGGGTGGGGATACAGGAATCTTTCACTCATCCATACTGGTACTCTGTCTACCCTTATGTTGTGCAAGCCTTGTGCATGCCGTTGTAACCTCTGTGAATTCATGTGTGCAATCAGTTGTGCTGGCCTGTCTGGCAAATTCTCTTTTGCTACAAAGTTCTGCTCCTGACTTTCTTAATTTGCAAATAAATAAATAAATAAATAAATAAATATCCATAAACTGAAAGTGAAGTAAAAACTATACTGAAAAAAAATGTTTTAAAGGGCAAGTCCTGTGAAGAACTAATAAATGGAATTCCTTCTTTGCATTTGTCACCTCTAAGGGACACAGTGACTGAGAAGTGGCACAATAGGCTTGAGATGGTAGCCTTTGTTCTGCTGCCTCTCCCCAGCCTAGTGCCTCAGTCCAGTGACACAGTGCATGAACTTTAGCAAAGACATTTGGGGAAAAGGCAAGAAGAAAATGCTGGGGTGTGCTGGAGAGATGGCTGAGTTGGTGGGTAAGCGCACTGACTGCTTCTCCACAGTACCTGGGTTCTGTTCCCAGCACCCACGCGGTAGCTCACAGCTGTGTGTATCTTGAGTCCCGGGTGATCTGAAACCTTATTCTGGACTTTGAGGGTACTGTACACATGTGGTACACATGTGTCCACATGCCAGCAAAAACATTCATACACATAAAATAAAAATAAATGAATCTTTAATAAAGAAAGAAAATATAGCTGGGTGTGGAGGTGCACTCCTTTAATTCAAAGCACTCAGGAGGCAGAAGCAGTGGATCTCTGTGATTTTGAGGCCAGTCTGGTAGTCTACATGGTAAGTTCTAGGACAGCTAAGAAAGATTTTGTAAACAATAACAGCAACAACAAGAAAAGAAAGGAAGGAAGGAAGGAAGGAAGGAAGGAAGGAAGGAAGGAAGGAAGGAAGGAAAAGGAAGAAGAAGAAAAAGGAAAGAAGAGGAAGGAAGGAATGAAGCACAAGGAAGTTAAAATTCATATTAAAGCCAGGAATACTGACATATAATTCTAAAGTACAAGAGCCTGAGACAGGAGGATTGCTTCAAAATTTGATGTCAGTCTGAACTCCTTGGTTAGTTCGAAGCCAGTCAAGGCTACACAGGTACACCTCGTCTTAAAAATGAAAGAAAGAAAAAAATTGAAAGAAAAGGAGAGAGGGAGGGAGGGAGGGAGGGAGGGAGGGAGGGAGGGAGGGAGGGAGAGAGAGAGAGAGAGAGAGAGAGAGAGAGAGAGAGAGAGAGAGAGAGAGAGAGAGAGAACAAATTCAAGGCTGCCCAGGTACACTGTGAGTTTGAGACCAGCCTGACATCTTAGTTATACAATAAAATACAGCTTTATAAAAAGTTCAGATGAAACATTTAAAAATATATAAATATGGGCCTAGATGATTCAGGGGTCAAGAGCACATACTGCCATTGCAGAGGACCAGAGCTGCTCCCAGCCCTGGAGCTGGGGTTCAAAAGTCACCTGTAACTCCAGCTCCAGGGCCATCTGGCACCTCTCCCTTATCAGGTGTCTTCCACGTGCACACGCCCTCATTCATGCGCACAGACATAGAAATACAAATAGTTCTTAAAATACACTATGAGCTAAAATTAATGTTGCATACTGTAGTGATAAAAGAAAATAAGAGTTTAATAACATCAGATTTAGCTGTAACCTCTAATTTTGGCTAACTGTTCCTTTTGAAGGATGCTGACATGGTGTCTGGCAGAAATCCTAGCCCTCTCACCTTGAGTCACCAGCAGCACCCATGCAGGAGCGCCAAGGCTGAGACCAGTGGCTTTTTGAGAGAGATGTGTAGTGGTACCATAGGACATAAACAACCCAACAGGCTAATAAAAGAATATGCCAAGCATCTATCTATACCCGGCACTGGCACATCACATGCATACACACCTGTCATAAATACACATACTAGATACACACCAGGAACATGTTCACACGTCACACATACCCCAAGGCACCGAAACACACTGGTCACAACCACACACATATGTACTCACATCCCAGGTATATTCGATTCAATGCTAGCTAATTATATTAGATACAATAGCGTTCGACCTCAATTAAATCTTTGTTTTTTTCCCCTTGCTTTTATTATAACTCTCCGCAGTCCACGTCAATATACATGCTATTATGAAGCTAATTGTAAGTCTAAAAATCCACTTCTAACTTGGTATCCCAAGCCATACCCGTCCCACCAGCCCTGCAGCTTCACCATACCATGGCTGAGGTCAGCCAAAGGCTGGCAGCATGAGGGAGATTGCGTTCCAGGAGTCTTGAGTACTGCTGACCTGGCTGAGTATTCTTTTTCCTCAGTGCTAGGTAACGGACAAACCCAGGGATGCCAGCGAACATTGGCAAAGGGTCTGCAGCTACATGCCACTCCTCAAATTTGGAAGTTGAAATCAGAAGGGAAAAGGTTGTGAGCCACTTTTCTGGGCTGTATAAGCAGATGGCTGGGTACCTGGCCATTGAAGGAAAGCAGGCAATGGAGGCTTCGGATGGCAGCTCTCGGAGCTGACTTGGAAGTAGATCCACCTCTCTGTGGAAGGAGTATCAGAGACAGTACCAGGAGACCCCACAGAAGGAGTGGAGCCTCACAGCCAACGAAACTGTCATTGAAATACAATCTTCTAAAACGTTACTATTGAAATAATTTCAATATTTTCATTATTCTTCTAAGCTTTCTGACATATAGGTTTTTTTTTCATAATGAGAAATGAGATGTGCAAAGGAAAATTACATTAGGAAATTGAGTCTGTGGCCAGTTATCTTTGCCACTTAGAAGACACACCATCCTACATTAGCAAGAGCAACTTAAATGGCATTACACTAATCAGCTTATCTCTAGACCCCCCCCCCCCAAGAATTCATGCTTATTTTTTCAGATGCTTGTTGCATTTGATAAGGATAGAAAATGCAGTTTTTGTTAATGTTATTGCCTCTATTCCTATGAGATTTAATGTAAAATTATAACAGCTCTCTAGTTATATAATTCCTTTTTTTTTTTTTTTGATGCAGGGTTTCTTTGTGTAACAGCTCTGACTGTCCTGGAACTAGCTCTGTAGACCAGGCTGGCCTCCTCAAACTCTGCCTCTTAAGTGCTGGGATTAAAGGCATGGGCCACCACCACCCGGCATTCTATAATTCCATTGTATAAATTAGCACCAGCTCTCCAATCTGCTTACAGCAGTTTACATTCACTTTCATCATTTAACCCTAAGTGCTGAGTGCTCTCTGTGGCAGATCCTGGGCACAAACATTGGACAGGCTCCCCTTCATGTACCACTGCCCACGGATTTGATCCATTTGCAGAGCTCTTTACATACCAAGCAGCCAGCACTGTCCGAGCCGACCTCCGTCTATAGACATGTGCCACTCTCCGGAGGCCTCTTGCAGCCCTGGACACTTTTGTGAGTGAGGGACTCAGGCAATCACACCGCTCTAAGTGATAAGGATGAGGACGAAGCCCAGAAGCTACGGTGGATGGTACCTAGCAGTATCTGCCACCACTACTAAATGGTAGAGGTGAGTGAGTGTAGTGTGGAGCTGTGGGCCGGCTTCCCGCCGCCCGGCTCCCGGCCACCGGCTAGCTTATGCCCCAAAATAATTACACAGAAACTGTATTCTTTTAAACATTGCCTGGCCCATTATTTTAAGCCTCTTACTCACATCTTGACTAACCCATATCGAATAATCTGTGTAACACCACAAAGTGGTGTCTTACCAGGAAAGATTCAGCATGTCTGTCCTGGTGGCTGGCTTCATGGCACTGTTTGCAGAGGCAGGGCAATTGTCTGAGCCATCTACCTCACTTCCTTCTTCCTGTTCTGTCTACTCCATCCACCTATGTTCTAACCTATGAGGCCAATCAGTTTCTTTATTAATTAACCAATGAAATCAACAGATTGATAGAAGACCCGCCTCAATCAAGTGAGAAGGCAGCAGTCTATGGTGGGCTATCCCCAGCTCCCTCTGCAGAAGAGCAGGGATGCTGGATTCAAATGCGTGAGACCTAAAGTCGTCAGCGGGGACTACCTACTCTGTCCCTCTTGTGCTCCAATTTGAAGAATGAGCAGTGTCTATAATACAACCTTGGTGCTGTATTATTTTGGATATTATCTTTGTATTATTTGACAATGAAGACTTTGTTTTCCCTCTTACTTCTGGGAAGTGCTCTGTTCGTGGAGCTGTTGTGCTGTGTGGTGTGGTCCACAAAGGGATTTGTAGGTGGACACAATTATATCTTATCTGTGTCTAAGAAGAGATGTGAATTTTATTAGGGCGTGGTCACGTGCACTGAAAGGATTCTGTACAAGTAAAATCTCTTCAGTCCTGTTGTGCACACTTTATCTTATTAATCCAACCCCCCCCTCATTGTAGTAGAAGTTGTTCACATAACACCATAAAAAAGCAAAACACTTCTAGCCATATTCTCATCCATTGTTGATCTGGCTGTCTGGGAGCTCCTGGGCTTGGGAACTTCTCTCTGTTGAAGTTACAGTTACATTCCCAGTACTTAGAAAGCATAGGTGGTCAGCCAATACCTGTTTTCAAAATAGTGGCAGGAAATACAACTGGCAAGCTTGGCAAGGAGCCGGAAAAGCTACTGCCCATATCATATGATGAAGGCTAGCCATGTTCAAATTTATTTCTTCTTGACCAGGCAGGCAATGCTGGCAACAGTTCATACACACAAGAGCCCATGTCATAGCAGAGAGGTCAAGGCATGGAGTGCTGCCCATGAGGTACAGAAGTCAGGAAGTCAGTAAGGGATTGATGACACCATTCCATTCACATTTGAAGTATTTATGAATCAATTGAAACTTTCTTTACAAATGAAAATTTGCTTTATATTGTCCATCTGGGCAGAATTAGTAGCTGCTATGCACATAAACACACACCAATAGTTGCTACTCGTATATGCAGGAGCATGCCAATGTAGAAATATATACTCTTGAAATATCCTGCATGATAGTGATGCTTTCTACATAACTTCTTGTTTGTTTTTTTTATATGGCCATGTGTAGCCTACATCTCATTATCCCCCTGAAGGTGCAGACGAGCCCCACCATACACGACTCTGTACATTTCAGAATCAACAAAGGGCCTTGTACATGGAAACCTTTATTGAATTCCAAGTTTAGAACGCTAGAAATTTGGTTCTAAACTTACAAACCTATCTAAAAAGCTTGGCATAATTCTTCTGGGCAAATGGAGTGAGTGCATGATACTTGTGGAGTAACAGCCAAAACATGGAGAAAATAAATGAGGAGCCTTGGGCCAAATGAGAATTGCCATATTCGCCATTCCAGGGAAATCTGGCTAGGGCATGTGAGCTGGAGGGATGCGGTTCATTGGCGAGTCTGTCACAGCTGACAAAGAGGCACACACTTGTCATCCCAGGAGGGACACCATGGAAAGAGGAGCTCAACTTCCAGGCCAGCCTCGGCTATGTGGTGAGACCACAAGGTCACAGTGGCTAGTTCATTTTTCGTTTTATTGACAGTCATGCCAGCTATTTTAAGAACTACTCCTGTATTACCCACTACTTGGGGTGGGGAGCACTTAGTTCTTAGAACAGGAATAGGAGGCTTTTATGGAAGTTTTTAGAAAGTAATTGAGAAGGTTATGTCTCTAACCCAATGGCTAAAAGATACATACTATGGTTTTACTGCTGTTGCAACCACAACTGCTTTTGACATTTTTGGAATAGCATCTAGGAATAGTGTGAATCTTGGCGATTGGTGTCTCCAGCCCAGAGATGTCGAACTGAGAGAACCTGGGTGCCAAAGGAGCCACAGAATCACCAAGTTTTTCCTTCTTTTCCTTTGAGCAGCTTCACATTATTTCTAGCCAGGAGCAAATCTATTGCTCCATTATGTTGTCAAACAGCCCCTATCAATGCCCTGAAAGTCGATGGCAGAATGAAATGCGGTGGATCCTCAGGAGATGTCAGACAGGACGTAGAATTCTGCACAGAGCTTTGTGTAAAGCTGAAGGCTCTTATTCTCCTGAAATGCAGCCTCCTGATTGCTTGAGTCAATTGCACAATTTAAGTCATATATAACTAATAGTAGTAGCTTTTTTTTTTTGGTTTTTTTTTTTTTCGAGACAGGGTTTCTCTGCAGCTTTAGAGCCTGTCCTGGAACTAGCTCTTGTAGACCAGGCTGGTCTCGAACTCACAGAGATCCGCCTGCCTCTGCCTCCCTAGTGCTGGGATTAAAGGCGTGCGCCACCACCGCCCGGCATAGTAGTAGCTTTTAACCATGAAAAAACTTTGTTAAATGCTAGTTTAACACATTGGGTCTCACTGATAACAAGCTTTCTTTGAAAATTCTGTATATTTAAAAATATCAATATTTATTCTTTGAGCATTTCATAATGTGTGAGGTGCACATTTTTATTATTTATTTTATTTTGTATGTGTGTGTATGTCCCTGTACATCTATCCATATACCATATGTGTCCAGGAGCCCATGGAGATCAGAAGAGACATCTGATCCCCTGGAACTGGAGTTATAGGGATTGTGAGCTGCCAGGTGAATGGTGGGAGCTGAACCTGGGTGCTCTCCAAGAGCCGCGAGTGTTCTTAACTACTGAGCCATCTCTTCAGGTCCTCTGTAATTATGATTATCTCTAAACCCCGACAACTTCCACTTCTTTGGGGGTACTTTCATTTTTGCTATAGGAGACATACACACAGGTGCATATGTTTAAGCACAAATCTATTTCAAATGGGGTTTCCATCTGCTGTAGGAAGTGTTAACAGCCAGTGGTTACCCGCCCACTGGGGCGTGACCTCTTATACTATATATGCTGATGTAGAGCATACATCTGGCCTCTTTTCCTGCTGTTTGAACTAGAACCAAAGCAGTTCCTTTATTAACCAATGAAAGCAACACATAGACAGAAGGACCTCCTACACCATACATCACTTTGCTGACCCCACCTCCATTGTGGTCCAGTAATATTAATAAGTTGTTACAACAAAAGCTAGAGCTTAGTATTTTGATGACAATAGGGTAGACAGGTGGCTTTTCATGTTTCAATCTTGGAGATTAAGTTAGTCTGGGACTGTTTTATGGTTTTTTTCATTTTTATAAAAATTATTTATATGATTTTAAATAGACTTGGAATTAAACTTTGATCAAAGGAGCAAAAAGAAGAGGTCCACTGTGAGGCCTCTTGAAAATGTTTTCACAGCACAGTGCCCAGATATGAGTCTGTCGTCCCTGGCAGGAACAGACCTTCTAGACATTTTCCTCTGATCCTCTTGGGTTTCAAGTTTCCTATGCTTGGGTTAGCTTGTTGCTAGTGCTGAGTCAAGGCTATTCCTATACCCTCTCTCAATACTAACTTCATTAAGAGGTCCAGCTGAGAAGCATCCTTGAAGAGGAGAACTCGTTGGTTTCTTGTGATGGCCCTGGACTCCACAGAGCCAAAGTGGCTTGCTCAAGGTTACTTCTGCCAGAGAGATTTGGAGCTTTCCTGAAGAGCACAGCTTCCTGTCAAGTACCTACCCCTGGAGGTGGCCCTAGGCAAAAGAGCTAAATTGTTAGAATTGGGCTCCTGGAGGAGGCTCTGTGTTCCCAAGGCAACTGCCTCACCTGACCCCACCTAGGGCTTGCCTAAGGCTTTGCCAGGGAACTCTCTGCTCCTACTAAGGCCTCTTCTTCCCTTCCTATAACCTATACTGTGCAGGGCTCTTACAGTCACAGGGACAGAAACACAGTCAACAGCTTTAAGAAAAGAGAATTCATAGGAATAGCATGTCTCCACACTGTATGCTATGGTGTTCTTGTGCTAAACTCATGAGAAGCCCAGGGTCTGAGGTCAAATGTCTGCTTTTAAAACACAACTTGTCCCATTAGAGAAAAGTACATAGCAACTCTTAAAGAGCCTGAGCTCTCCTTTTCTTAGGAAACAAGAGCTTAAGAATAGAGAAATTCCTCCTGGAAATGAAAAGGTAAATCTAACATTGTATGTACTTCTGACTCTCAGTGCTACAGCTGCCTGGTCCTACGTCCTCAACAGACACAGCCTGAGATCCAGCCCTTCTTCCCATTCACAGTTCCCAGCGCTTCCCTCTCTGCTTGTCTCATGATTCAGAGGCTAATTCCTGATTTCCTTTGCTAAATCTTTTCCACTTCAGCATCTGTTCCTACAGTTCCTCCTATTTTCATCATCCCTTCCAAATTTCCAAGAGCTGAAATCAAATCAGCCTTGACCATCAGCTATCCCCCTGACTTGTCCTCTGGGGATGGAGCAGGGTCAAGGCGTCTTGAAGAAGTCATGACCAGCGACATAGATATTAATCTCTAGCCAGAATGTCAAACCAAGACCAAGACACCACCAGTCTATCTCCTTCTCCAGACTAAGCCTCCGCCCAAATTGACTCCTCTTCTTGCTCCAAAAGGGATGCTCAGAAATGATGTTGACAGCCCCCGAGAGACAGATTAGACCAAATGCAAAGCTTGCAGACAGTGGCAATTGGAGACATGGAGCTCAATGACTTTGGCCTTTGTATGGGGTCATTTTTGGAACATAAATAGGTAGTGGCCACACATTAATTAGAGCAGGTGACTTGGAGGAGCAGAAGATGTACCTCCATGGGTAAGAGCTCTTTATCTGCAAGCATGGGGACCTGGGTGTGGTCTAACGGGGAAAGGAGATAGGGATGTCTGGGCTTTGCTGACAGCCTTGTTCTGGGTGCTGTGGGAGATCCTGTCTCAAGGGAATGAGGCAGAAAGCATTAGACCAGACATTAGCACTGGGCATCCTCCTCTGGTCTTGGCAGAAGGTTTGATCTATGTCTGGTAGACATAGCACATTTATCAAACCCCAGTTGTCAGACTCCTGCAGACTTATATTATCTTGATGGTCAACATTCTTTCTAGTAGTTAGAAAATGGACCAAAGTGGAGCATTTTGTCCCTTGAATGGTGATACAATCAATAATGGGTGATACAAAGGAACATTAACACACCACATAGCTACACCAGAGTGAGTGTTCAGAGCCCTGGGATGCACAGACTTTGGGTCCAAGTAATGTCACTAATGGAGACTTTTCCAGATACAGTACTTTTGAAGGTGCTTTATTAGTGGTAGGATAAGATCCTGCAAATATGAGCGAGAGATAAAATGGGTCATAAATCAGAACGCAGCTCATGGGCCAGGGATTTCCTCTCTTCATGATGTAATGGCGTCAGCTCTGCCACGTTGGAGCGGATATGTTAGTGTATAGTATTTAAACAAGGAAATACTTCAATAAACATGTTGTCTATGCTTTTGCTGGTTCAGTCTAATGAAATTACCTATCATCTTAGTGTTTATAGAAGTTCAGTGAACATACATGCATGTATATGTTTATACTTGGGTTTATATATGTGCATATGTGCTTGTGTATATACACACGTATATGTGTATTTGTATGCATATTTGTATCTATATATGCTTGTAGGCATGTATATGTGTGTGAATATGCATGTATGTGCCTGTATATACATACATGTAAGCACATACGTATGCATGCACATCTGTGTGCTCCTGTATATATCTGAGCATGCATGTGTTCTTGCATAGATGTATGCATAAATGTGTATATGCCTGCTGCACTTGTGGGTAGCTTATCTTTAAATTCTTATTTTCTCAAGCTGATGACATTTTTAGGGTATCTGTTTTCCTCTCTGATGGGGGAAACGTGCTGGTGACACATGGCTCATTAGTGGTTAACGTCACAGAGTGCCACCTGCTCATCTTAGCTCTTCCTTCTTTGCTACTTCTTCATTTAGCCCTCACATAAATTCTCCTGTAATTACTTTCTCAAAACTAGCTTCTGATGGTTGCTCATTTAGAATTGGATTGTACTCCTGTAAAGAGTTTCCAATTCTGCTCTTTTCTCCCACCACATTAATTTTGATTTAATATTATTTAATGCAATTAATGATCCCTTCACAAAGTTTTGGGGCTCAGACACCCCCCAATAATGTTATTGATAAAAGAGTAATAACTAAGAAAAACTGGTAAGGCAAGTTTAACGAACATGCCAAATTAAAAATAAATGTCATTGCATTTATTTATGTGTGATACCATCCTGCTTGTTCTTCTTAGCATCAGTTGTCAACTTGACACAGCCCAGAAAGTCTTCAGTTGAGCAATTGCTTCATCAGGCTCGACAGTGAGGGATTGTCTGGATTATTAGTTGAGGCAGAAGGGCACAATGTACTGTGGTGGGCACCATCCTTAGGCAGGTAGTCCTGAGCTTTATAAAGAACTAACTGTGAGACTGAGAGAGATAAGAGTCTATCAGCAAACATCAGTCGTTCATGGTTCCTGTCTCCAGGTTCCTGCCTTGAGTCTTTGCCCTGACTTCCCTTGATGATGAACAGTGACCTGGAAGTTTGAGCCAAAAAAAAACATTTTCATCTCTTAAGTTGCTTTTAGTTGTGATGTTTGCCACGTAATGGAAATGTGAGTATGGATATCGGAGGTCAACTTGTGGGAACTTGTTTGCCCCTTTGACATCCCGAGTTCTGGGGGCTGTGCCTCTGTCTGCTGAGCTATCCCACCAGTAGCAGAAGGCGGGTGTTGGGTAACAAATCTGGCAACGCTCCGGTTGCAGTGCTGAGTGCCATGCTTGGGTGAAGAAGGAGATGGCCAGTGATGGCTGGGCATCTGTGTGCTCATGCTTCTGCTTCTCACTCACTCAGATCTACAATCTCATACACTCAGGTCATAGACTCTGCCTTTGCAGATGACAGGGGTTGGAGGCACTTACAAGGAAAGGGATTACCTTGTAGACGAAACCACTTCTTGGTGATGCAAGGTGGAGGGTGGTAATAGAAATCAGCCCAGCCTGATCATGTGTACAATAGCTCTTGATCGGTACTGGTTCCCTGGGCTTCGCAGCTCTTCATCAGATAGAGCCCCCGCACCTGCCTTTGCCCCCAGCCTTTCTCTACTGCTTTCTGTTAGGCGCACTGAGAGGAGACCTCTCTTGACTCCTGGAACAGAAATCCACTGCAATTATTTTCTTGAAAGAATGAATGAAGACTTGAGCCACCAGGGTGTAAACTTAGCTGTTGTGAAATGTCACCTCCTTTGAGAGATCAGCCCTGTGAATTCCGTGCAATGAATGGAGGCAGGAAAGGCCATGGAGAAGAGGAGAAAACTTGTGTGTGTACATGTATATGAGGCCCTGATACCAGGTTGTCATGTGGTCTGGGACACATATGCTTACTGAGGTCTGATGTAAATATCTTGCATGTATTAAGACTAGTACTTTAAAAGGTTCCCTGTCCTATACAGGAATGGGGTTGAGCAGCACAGAATGGACACAGAATGCTGGTGCGAGGTCCCAATGATCCTCTTTCTTGTTTGCCCTGTTTTTTCTCCAATCAAGTTCATTTGTTTTCTTAAATGACAAGAGTTATTTGGAGAGTGGAGTGCCTGGGTGTGCATGAGATGAAGGAACTAGGCAACCAAGGGTGTTAGTTCAAGAGAGGTGTGGAAAAGCGAATAGGAGCCTGGGCTGAATTACCTCCTGTACTGGCCTGGCTCAGTTACAAATCCATCGTTAGCATCTTTTTTTTTTTTTTTTTTTTTTTTGGTTTTTCGAGACAGGGTTTCCCTGTAGTTTCTAGAGCCTGTCCTGGTACTAGCTCTTGTAGACCAGGCTGGCCTCGAACTCAGAGATCTGCCTGCCTCTGCCTCCCGAGTGCTGGGATTAAAGGCGTGCGCCACCACCGCCCGGCTCATCGTTAGCATCTTGAATGAAGTGGATGGGGAAAATGTAGTGCAGAGTCACTGGTCCCCCACCCTCTGGAACCAGCGGAAATAAAGCTGTCCCAGCACAGAGCCTTTTATATGCACTTTTCGCACGTAGCAGGGCCAGGAAGCCACAAGGTGCTTGCTTGCGAACACATTTGCTTGTCATAGACCTCTCCAAAGCAGGCGATAATTATCTTTATTAAACAGAGAAGGAACCTGGGACCCGAGGACATTGCTCACCTGCCAGGTGACATTGTAATGAGACCCAGGACACAGATTATATGCCACAGCTACATCCAAAGATCACACTGTGGTGCTGGGAGGCTTTTCCTATTAAAACACTCTACCTGAGGGTTAGACAAACACAAAAGTGGCAGTGCTCCCCATGGAGGAGCAGCTAAAGATCAATCATCATTTATTTAGCATGGGTATGTGCTCAGGGTAAGGCTTTAGATGGAGAAAAGCTTGATGTTGGAGAATCTCACTGCCTTGCAACGTGCGGCCATTCTGCCATGGACAGAACATCTTCTAACATCATTGCAGAATCTAGCAAGAGATGAACTAATTCCTTCTATTTCAGGAGAAGTCAGTGAAGTCATTTCCCCCAAAGGCCACTTGGCAGTACATCCACACATCATTTATCAAAGTGGGTATGTCTGATTAGTCTGTTTTTGGAGATTCTCCCTTCCCCATGTGAATATTAGGGAATGACCAGCCATGTGTCTAGAACACAGTAAACCAAGAAGGTACCAGGCTGCTTCTGGTGTCAAAGAATGAAGAACTTAATGATTCAAAGCAAACTTTTTTTTATAAGTAAAATAAGTATATTCTATGGCTGAAAAGATGGTTCAGCAAAGAACACTAGATGCTCTTGCAGAGGAGTGGAGTTCAGTTCTTACACCCACTTACACAGCTCATAACCACTTCTAACTCCAGCTTTGGGAGATCTGATGCTTTCCTCTGGTCTCTCTGGGCACTGTACTCATGTGAACCACATGGGGACTTATGCATGTGTGTATGTGCACACATACATGCACATGAATAAAAGTAAAATAAATCTTAAAGAATATAGTAAAAATAATAGAAATTGTAGCATGCTGAATATATGGATCTGTAATACCATAGTTATTTGCTAGTTATTGAGAATTATGAACGGCACCGCATGACAGATATAGCAATCTATATCATAATATTTATGCACTGTATTGTTCTATGTTATAACATCCATGACACCTTGGGTGGTACTGAGGCAGGAAAGCCAGGGGAAATCCTGGACACGGGAAAGGAAAGAACCCTCTTTCAGGACTGTGGTTGAACTCGCTTGACAGTTGAGAGTCAAGCTTTCCAGCACAATTAACAAAACGTGCCTAGAAATTGCCTCCATAAAAACAGGTATAGTCTTTCATCCAGGAATATTTCTAAATGAGAAAGTTAAAATCAAAGCTGCTGTTTTCAGCTCAGGGTTTAAGAGCACTGGATGCTTTTGCAGCGGTCATGGGTTCTGTTCCCAGCATCCACACGGTGGGTTACAACCATCTGTAACTCCAGTTCCAGGAGATCTAATTCCCTCTTCTGACCTCCATGGTCACTAGGGACATATGTAGCACACAGACATACATGCAGGCAAAATATTCGTACAGATGATACAAAATGCATTCTTCTTTATTGTCTAAATAGCAATGCCATGCTTAAGCCTGAGCATATCTGATCTTTCAGTAGGTCTTACTCCTTTTCTATATATTTTCTGAGACTTTGACAAATCAGATTTTAAACTTCTATTTGCAGTAAAAAAAAAAAAATCTTAACCACCCTGGATTCCCAGAGCCCCAGTGGTTTACGTGATCACTGTTATCCCATCAGGTGTACCTCAGGATCTCCTGATAGTCTCATTTAGCATCCTCATACCACCCTGAAACACAATGTCAGATTCCATTAGGGTTTGTGATTGTGGATACTGAAGGCACCCTAAATTGATACCTTAAGGCAACGCCTCCATGTTCTTCAGGAGCTGGTTCTTTTGGGCTGTGGTATCTTCACGGTCTGTGATTATGGATACTGAAGATAACCTAAACTGAGACCTTAAGGCTCTCCCCCACGTTCTTGGGGGAGTCTCATTCTCTCTTTGAGTGCCTTCTTTGTATTCATCCTGCTGCTTGTATCCCTTTAACTAAATTCCAACTCTGCTTCCATGAACTGGTCCTGAAATTTCTTCCTGTGCTATAGCTGTAGAATTGACTTTACCTGGTGTAAGTCTAAGAAAAGAACTTTGCAGACTGAACTTAATGAAACAGCTCAGTGGGCAAAGACACTAGCCACTCATGCCTGATGGCCCCAGTTCAATATCTTGAATCCACATTTAAGAAAAAAAGAAAAAAGAGGGAAAGAGGGAACTCACTCTGAACCATTTTTCTTCCAGTCAACATTATCTGCTTAGAACAGAAATGAGCAGATAGAATCTGTGTTTTTTAAAATCTATGCCTTTCACCCATTGAAGAGAAGACACAGAAACAAGGCTGTGTCTCTGACTTTCACAGAAATTCAGGAATGAGTCTGGGATGCCCGGATCTCTGGCTGCTGGCGCTTTCCAAACTGGCACTTGCCTAAAAACACCATTAGTGAGGGAGGGAGGGTGATGGTTTCCAGTTACCCAGTGAGGGGCGTGTTGAAAACAACACTTCCATGCAGCAAGACAGGGACACAACTCTAGTGGGAAGCAGATTTTCTGGGATGACTATACCAGCTTCTGGGAGAGGTCTGCATCTCCAGAGAGAGTCCCGCTTCTTTCCTATTCCTCTTCCCTCCATCCTCCACTGATTCCCTCCTCTCTCCCTCTATTTGGGAAAGGGGATTAAAATCACTTCTGTAGAGTGAACAGTTAAGTCCCCACTGGGCAAGTGAAATGATCCTTTAATCTCACCTGTTACAACTAAAGTCTTGACTGAACTTATGGCTGCACACTTAAATCACAGGAAATATATTATCTCGATGGTCTCAGGTGGCTCGGAACACAGGGATGAGTGAAGTTAATTATCTTTCTTAAGATCAGGAATTTTACTGTGCTTTTCCTTTGAGCCAGTGAAGAAGCCCATCACAGTTTCAGTGGAATTTCCATAGGCATCACCGAGACAAACAGACACCATTATTTGTGTGTGATGAACCTCACACAAGTAGGAAGATAGGGAAAAAATAGACAGATAACAGGATAAAAATAGATGAGTGATAGGTATAGATGGATAGATAGATAGATAGATGATAGGCAGACAGAGATAGAGATGGGTACATAGGCAGATTAGATAGATGGATAGATAGATGGATAGATAGATGATAGATGGATATAAAGATGATAGATAAATAGATGGATAGATGGATGGATAGATGTATGTATGTATGTTAGGTATGTGAGAGATAGATGTAATAGAAAGATGATTGGTAGATATGAGATGGATGATAGGTGATAGATAGGTGGTAGATAGACTACTAGGTTGTGTTCTGTTCTATGTAACTCCACATTAGAGAAGACAGTGGATATCCTGACTGCGTCTTGCCCTGGGAGACTCCATTTTATGAGAAGCATTTGGTTCCATTGGGAAGACAACTGCATAGGTGGAATACCTTGTTGTTCATGTAGACCCAGGTCCCTGCCTATTGCTTCCCATGAGGCATGAACTGAACTATTTTGTCACAGGAAAGTCAAAAGGAGTCCTCTTAAAACCTATCAAAGTAAGTGCAGACCATCAGGCATTTAAGAATATGAAAACCAGCCGGGCGGTGTGGCGCACGCCTTTAATCCCAGCACTCAGGAGGCAGAGGCAGGTGGATCTCTGTGAGTTCGAGGCCAGCCTGGTCTACAAGAGCTAGTTCCAGGACAGGCTTCAAAGCCACAGAGAAACCCTGTCTCGAAAAATCAAAAAAAAAAAAAAAAAGAATATGAAAACCATGTCAGATAAACCAGGTCTGAGTATTTATAACTGGTCTAGACTGAGGGAAGCCTCTCACCTGGCTTCCACCAAGAAGAGGTCGCCACTCTGTAGGGCATCAAAGGACTGACACTCAGAGGACTCCTGACTCTCCCAAGGGCTTGAGCTCAGCTTAGTACCCACAGCTGGCATCACGTACCTGGTCTTCCCTCTGTCCATTCCACATTCATCCATCTGGCCCAGATCATTTACTTTATCTCCACGGTGCCCATGGTCTTATGAATTAATTCTGTCACTCAGTGCAGCCTTGAGGACCTCAGCTCTGGGAGCCTGCAGCCTACTCCGTGCCACTTGCTGTATGTAGCTGGGTGTTCTTCAATGTCTACCCAATGCATTGGCTCCTTCTGTGCCTGCATTTTTATCAAGTCTATGATTCTGCTTCCAGTAAGGCCTTCAAACTCTTTGAGCTATGTTGGGCCTCTTTAATCCTTGTAGTCATTCTCTTGCATGCACTTTTATCTAAGATTTGCCTTTTATTTTTATCTATGCACGTGTGTACACACACACACACACACACACACACACACACGAGTGCACTGCCCATGTGGGACACCATGGGGCATGGTATAGGATCCCCTGGAGTTGGAGTCAGGAAGTTTGAAGCTTCCAGCCGTGAGTACTGGGAACTGAACTTAGATCTAGAAAGGCAACATGTACTTTTAACTGCTGAGTTATGGCACCAGTTGCCCTGTGTACATATTCTTTAATGGGTTTCATGTTTTAAAACTGTTGCTATAATGGAAGGACAATTTTTTTTAACTGTTTTCTAAAATGTTGGAGCTGAAGGTGTTATCCGGATGTTAAAAGCACTTACTGCTCTTACAGAAGACTGGAGTTTGATTCCTGGGACCCACATTAGGTGGCTCAAAACTTCTAACCAGTTCTAATTCCAGGGGATCCAGTGCTCTTTCCTGTGTTCTGTAGGCACACACATGTACATACTTACACACATACATACAAATAAATATTTTAAAACAATAAGTAAATAATAAAATGTTGATGTGTGGAGTATAATGCTTGAGCATTATTATTAATAACTAAGACTGAATTGAGGATTCTCTGTTTACCAGGAGCCAGCTCTCAGGGGGAAGGGGCAACTTGGAAATTTACAGTCAGTGGAATTGATGCATCTTGTGAATTCACTTCTGTTAAAGAAATTCAGACATGCTGGGAAGACACAAAGATTTCTGTCTGTTTTTCTGAAATAATGTTTTCATGACTCTACATAGTTTTTTCACATGAACAAATGCATGTAAGATGATCATTTAATCTCTTCAGTGGATCTTAGACTAAAGGTTTCCAATGACTGCTTGGCAAGGAAATCCAGTCCTAGCACTGCTCATAGTGCCAAGTGTCACATTGAGTGTCACCAGTTGATTTCCCGGTCTGAGCAGACAGGCTGATTTAAGCATAAAACTGAAATCTGATAATCTAGGTCCTGGAGCGCAGATGTTAGATGGCTGCAAAGGTTGTCGTTCAAGGGCACGCTAGCATCTGATAGAAGCACCGGAACGCTTGCATTGGTGTAATTGTATAATGAGAGTGCAGGAGAGATGACCTTGTGGAAACAGCACACCAATTTTTTCTAGAACTTAAAAAAAGACTTGTCGCAGCAGCCATTAAGCTCCCTGTAAAATAACCTGCATAGGACGAGGCACCACTGTGAGCTATACATCAGCAAGCAAGCCAGCAAGGGCATTCATTACTTTAAATGCAGATAAAACTGGAGATCCATTTTCGGCTACATGCTTGCCGCGTGTTTGCTCTCAGGCAGACGCTGGCTGGTGACAGGTGAGGGTTAGTTAAGATATTCCTGGGTATGAGTGAGGCTGTAGCTGACACAGCTTTTCTAGAAATTAATTGAGCCTGATACGGTGACAGCCTTATTTATAGCAGTTTATTTAGAGAAACAGCCAGAGTTCGGACACACGCTCAACAGGTGTCCAGTGTCACACAGAAGCCTGGGGATTGAGCAGAGGTGTTGATTCATACCTAAGATGACTATCATTAAGAGCATTTTAAGGAAAAAATACAGGAAGAAGTAATGGAAGCAGAATTAAAAATGAAGTTTTGTTGTTTACTCTGTAAAACCATTGGTGTCTCTAGTAACTTCCTGTATTAACTTTACACAATTCACATGGGATTGGGAAGAAAGGAATTGAAACTGAACAAGTAGTTCAAGTAGTTGCCTCTAGGCAATGAGTTCTTATGCTTCTCTTTGATTTCCTCTTGATCATCTTTTCAAAGTTTTCTCAAGTTTTACGCATTAGCCATGAATATACGCATCAATAAAACAGTAGGATGTTATCAGGGTCAGTGCTGTAGGACAATATTATAATATTATAGCTGGAGATTGAAGGGTTAAAGCTTGGTCCCAGGCAGTTTGATGACTCTCACGCCAGTGCTTGTTCCCTAGCACAGCAACTAAAGAGATGAATGGCAGTGAAAGTCAGATTGATTCCATGTGTCCGCATTGGGAAGAGGAACAGATAAAGGAGTCGATTGACTTCAGGTCTGTTGCGGAGGTAGCTGTGTGAGCTTTAAGGTTTAAGCAGAGGCAGAACCAGGCAAGAGGAACTCATAACAAGGCATTTATGGAGTTTCTGCCCATCATCTTCTCAGCTATGGAGCTTTAAGGAGGTCTGAACAAGTCCTTATTGCTTGATGGGATAATGTTCTCAGGTAATGATTGCTTCTGCTCCATATTGTAGGCTCATCCTGATGGAGGCTTACCTCAGACATCTGTCCTGTCAAGCTCTTTGTCCCTGAGCCCAAGGTGATGGCAGGGTTAGGAGAATAACTTATCTCTGTATCTTCACCCATAGCAAAAAAGTCAGAAACACAGGTGAAACCGAGACATCAGTCTTGCATGCTTCCCCCTGTAGCCTGGAGACCTCAGTGGAGTCAGTGCTTTTGAAAGCAGATGCTAAGTTTGCGCCTCTGAGTCTTTTATCGTGATGTGGCTGATAGCAAGAGGCATTTAGTACACGTTTTTGAACTCTAACATGTGAATTTATTAAAAGAGTGCTAAGAAAATATTATAAACTTACTCAGCCAAAGTCTGAATTTAGAAATCTTGACATTGTGGCATTATATATATACATATATATGTGTGTATGTGTAGTTTTATAATTCTTTACACGCTGTGTTGTACAATATGATAAAATATTAAAAAGATTACTTTTTCTCTCATACAGAGAGAAATAGAGCAGCCAAGCTGGGATTCGTGGCTTCTGCCTACAATTGTACCATTGGGAGGTTGAAGCAGGGGTATCCTCCTGTCTCTGAGGCTGGCCAGGGTGGCATATCAGAAATATATCTTAGCAAAAAAAAATGAGCAAAAGGGTGATAGATCATGTTTTTGAGGTGATAATCTCAGGCAAAGATGTGGAAGAGAGGGTTCTCTTGGAAACGTGGTTCCTCAATCCCAAGCAGTCATGGCTGAGAACCTGTGATTGTGCCAGCGTCCACCACCCTGTGAACATGACACTGATAACAGACAGTCACTAGGAAGCTGGGGCAGTGCTCAGCCGTTTCATAAGTTTCAGACCATTTAACACCGGGTTTGAATTAAATGTGTTCAAAATATAAAATCATCTGGATTTTATGGCTTTTTCAATATAAGATGCGATAAAATCAATGTTAATTGGAGGATCATGATGTTGGATGTAGTAGTGAGGTAACTGATTAATTTTAAAAACAGTTCTACATGTTAACGTTTGAGACAGTTTGTAAAGGACTGAGGTGTAAAAGCTTCTGGGAACAACATGAGTTTACAGAGAGCAAAGAAGTGTGAATAACTGCAATACCTCAAGGCATGCTACTCTTTTAAATGCTTACTTTTGTGTTAAACAATAAAACAAGACTCTCGGATATTCCAAATGAATTTAATTTTTACTTTCTGACAATGAAAGAAACATCAAAATTTACAAATGCATCTGTAAGTAGAAGAGCGATTAACATGAAGAAGATTGGGGATGACAAACACTTACAGTCCCAGCACTTAGGAAGCTGATTCCAGGCAATCCTGAACTACATAGAGACCCTGCCTCGGGAAACAAAAACCACCAAAAAATTAAATGAATAATAGAAGTTAAAAATAAATCAACTATCCTCTGTGATATATTTATTAAGTGAATATATACAACAAATGGATGACTACGGTTATTATTATATTGATTAAATAATTCTAGGACATATTGTGTGATAAAGGGACATTTTTGGTAACAAAAGGTTTCTGACTAGAGAGGGAGACAACTCATCAATTGATGTATGTCTAAATATATGAAAAATAATTATGTAAGTCTAAGAATTTCCCTGCTGAATGAACATTTCGGGGTAGTGTTAGTAGGATAGTGGTGAGCATAGCTGCCCTCCAAGAATGAACAGTCCTTGGTTGTGACACTTAAATAGAACATTTTTACTTTAGAAATTCATTAACAAAATTATGGATATTCTCTTGATAAATAAATCACTTGACTTATACTTTGAGTGATTTAAGTCAAATCCTGGGGCTGTAAGTTGACAGAGACTGGCTTACAGATTTGACAGCTTGCTGCTGTGGGTTGCTTTCTCAATAGGTTTTATCTTTATAGTCACAACATTAAATTTGTTTGAAACAATTTGCATTTTATTTGCAAAGACATTTGTTCTTGGCCAATAATTGAAGGGATAGATAAACTCAAAATATCAGCTTCTGGGTCTAGATACGTAGTGTGTGTTGCAGGGAGGTATTTATGACTTTGTGCATGGGTAAAGAGTTTTCCTGAGTTGTTTTGGTTTTGTTTGTTTGTTTCTAAGGCTGATACTTCTTTAGGAGACTCATAGCCATTGCCTCTGTCATGGCACTGGAGTGTGTGCCAGTGCAATTGTTTATGATAAAGTTCCTTGATCAAGGCAACTAGAGAAAGAAGGAGTTATTAAACTGACAATTCTAGGGGGGGAAGATTGGGTCATAGCAGGGAAGGCAGCAGATAGCAGAGACAGTAACTGAAGCAAAAGCTGGGGCTCACGTCTTTAACCACTAACACCTGGTGGAGAGAATGAACATGGAGTGACTGAAGTCTTCAAGCCCTCAGGGTACACTTTCAGTGACATATTTTCTCCAGCAAGGCCATACTTACCTTCCCAACCCCACAACAAACTAAGGACTAAGCATTCAAATGCCCCTGTGACTACATCCATTCCCCATATTTTAAAGTATTTATTTAAGACTTAGAATCAGCTCTCTTAACTAAATGCAAGCTTGCACACATCACTAACAACAGCCACCATGCTGTGCTGTAGAGCTCAGGGACTCAGTAGCCCAAACTGAGCTCTTGTGTCCTTTGCCTATTGTTTCTGAGGTACCAAGTCTATCCTCTGGTTATCAGTAGCTGTTTAATGTGTGACTGAGTTGTTAGGCAGGATAGGCCTGAGACCCTGGCTCAACCTTAGTTTAGTATGTCTTTTATCCCCTTAGGCTAGAAATCAAGATGGTAACCACCAAAAAGTGAATTCACAAGTCAACTCAATAAAAACTCAGAAGCCAAGCCAAAAAGAGAAAATAAAAGAAACCTGTAAACTGAAATCAGAGGCTCTCATTGTCTAGGTATGAGGTTAAGCATGAGAATTAGGATTGTTATCAGCCACGAGGACATTTTTATCATTCCTTCTAATAGCTTAGAATGAACTGCATCAATACTTTTTGTTTCTGTTGGTGAAGGAAAGACTATTTTGTATTGGGGAGGGCAGTATCTTTCCCTGAATCATGAAGATTGGAGCTTGGAATGGCACACTCGATTCCTGCTGCTTTCTTTATAAGTTTGGGTTTCTCTCAGCCTCAATAGGAGGTGTTGAAGTGAAAAAGAGGAAGGAAGGGAGAAGGAAGAGAAAGAGAGGAAAGGAGGATAAAAAGAGGAGGAGTAGGAGGAAGAAGAAGAGGAAGGAAGGAAATGGTTCTTGATGGAAGAAGAAGAAAAATATCAAGGGAGTACACAAGATAAAAGTTCAGACAACTGGTAGACCAAGGATATATATGTCAGCTTCTATTTTTGGACAATAACACCCCAAACTGTTCTCCTTCAATAAGAGGCTAAAGGAACCTGAAATAAATCAGAACTCAGTGGCTCAGAGTGTAACAGAAGAATAATACCATCATATTGAAAAATAAATAAAGTATCCCTGGTGGAAATTTAGCTTTGAAGAGCTTCGACCAATTATTTGCAGAATTATGGAATTTATGGGCTCATCACATTCTCAGAGAGGTCCAGTATATTTAGACACTCTTATTGCACCCTGTGTGCCTCTCAGTCTTTCTTTTTTACTTTCTGAGAGAATTGAGTTCTGTTTGTTTTGTTTTATCTGTTTACACTGGGTGAAATTTGCTGCAAGTTTAACACGATGTATAATCTTCCCATCGATTCTCTTTTGTGTTTCTCATTGCCCATTCATCTCCTCTCCCCTGAGTTACATCAAGACAAAGTTGTTTCGGTAGCGGAAAGTGGAGATGACGGGGAGCACACATCAAGGCACTGCCCTCATTTTCTGTTTGCTCTTGTCAGTCACCACATGGAAATGGAGATGAGGGATAACAGGCTAAAGTCACTGACAGGAAAGGAAATCAAATCAAGGTGGAGACGATCTGGGCCTGGGCTCTCTGTGAATGGCTACCGAGTAGCCAGTGTCCACCTTTGAGGACCCTTGTGGAGGCAGAGAGAAAAGTTTGGTGATGATGGAGCTGTTATAAACCACAAGTAACCACAGGACCCTTGGTGCTTAAGTCACTGTTACAGTGGGGTGGTCTCTCTGGGTTTCTCTCTCCTTATACTGGTTGGTCCCTGAATGGGGTAGATCATCCCTAAATAATATGGCCAGAACCACCATGGCCCTGTGACAGGATGCTCTAAAGTGTTGAAGGCCAAGAACCGTTTATTGACCAGCACTTTCTCACAGTGGATCTGAGATGCCTGCCTCAATGCCCCCATAAGTAACCTTGGAACTGGGACCCCAGCCTAACTTCATCATTTGTCGGCCATGCATTTGGGGAGAACTCCGAAGATAATAAATTCCCTTCCCTGTCCTGCTTTTCTCTGTTACCCTGCTCAGTCGCACACAAGCATTGTCTGTGTGTGTACCATCACACCTTTGAGGCTTATGCTACTAAAGGATTCAACACTTTTTTAAGTCCAGATTAGCAAAGAAGATTATAAAACAAAGGCCATTTGCTTATGGCAAGAAGTAAATAGAAGCCCCACCCACAATGAATAGGGCCTTCTGAATGATAAGGTGCTTATAAAATATAAAAAGGAACAATTTGAAAAATAATTCCATGTCAAATGCTTTCACGGCATTCTGATGATCCAACATCTAACACCTGCTGTCCCAGCAACACAGACAGTAGCTCAAGGCCTTAATTTGGCTAAGGTCTCTTGAAGCAGTCCTGACTCTTGCACAGATTGAGTTGTGATAGTGTGTTTGTCAGGATACCAAGGTGGGCAGACGTCTGGCCCCTGAGACTTTGTCTAGGTCATTCCCTGGTCTTCTTAGCGGATGTGCTGCTCCTGTCACTCCATGAAGTCTTTTGTGAAAGGTATTCCCACAGTGAGTCTCAGATACAGAGAGTATCTAGGTAATGAAAAGACATTTCCTTTCTAGAATAGACAAAGCTCACTTTTCATGAGAAAGGTGGTAGGTTGCAGATAATTGCTTTCATTTTGTTGTTCCAGAAAAATTAACAAAAAGAAGTAGAGTCAGAAGTACCCATAACCTCTCTCCTTTCTCTGGCTTTAGGGAAGGCCGGGTAACACAGGTGTAGCTCATAACGTCATCTGGCCTTCTCTCAGTGTTTTCTGTGGGATTGTATTCAGTCTTGATGTAGGGTCTCAAGCTTCATCTTCCATTGTGTGTCCTGGGCAGGAGAAGGCTGGCACCACAGGTTTTCAGGAATGGGCAAAGAATGAGGAGTTCTGGGGACTAAGCAGCAGCTGGCCTGGATTTTATTTTGCTTGCCGTGTCTTTAATTGAAATATTTAACAGCGCTGAGCTGCAGGAGCTCTTGGTCACCTTCACTTGCTCTATGCCATCTCCTTCGCAGAAATAAATCGACTGACCAATAGTTAGACTCCAGGAGGGGTTCTTTAGAGGGAAGGCAAGGAAGGGGAGACCAGAGCAGTAAAAAAAGAGGATGAGGAGGCCACACACACTTTCCTCCTGGTTCTTTCCCCTGTTTATTTTTTCATTTTTTAAAGCAAGGGGTTCCTCCCTCTGACAGACTTCAGCTCATACCCAGTATTGTTTTGGGCAGGACCTAGAAAATTCCAGTCTTTATCTAAATCTAAGGGATGAAACCACAATGCAGGACTTCCTTGCATATCACAGACAGGAAGGCTCTGCTAGGAAAGGAAAGAGGAAGGGAGCAAGGAGGGGAGGGAGAAGGAAGGGGAAGGAAAAAGCAAGAGAAGGGGAGGGGAAACGAGGAAGAGGAGGGAAGGAAAGGGGAAAGGAGGAGAAGGGAAGAGAGGGGAAGAAGATGGGGAGTGAAGGGAAGGTGAGGGAAGAGAAGGGAAGGGAAAGGAAAGAGGTTGGTTCCTTCACTTTTCATCTGCAGAATTCTGAGCATCACATTCCCATACTGCTACCCATCAACATCATTTGACAAAATTTAAGTGGCTAAATAAACATAACTAAGTGAAAGATCAACACCCAATTTTATGAAACACTTTCATGAATATAGCAAATTATTTAGAAAACATTAGGGTCAGGGTCACTGTGGAAAACTGATAGGACAACCTTCCCTGTGTGGTTGGTGAGACCAATTTGTGTGTACTAATGGTGAGTTGGCTTGGATGTGGAAGCTGAGCCCCACTGTCTATTATTTTCAACTCTAAATACATGATTGGGAGATATACTTTGCTGCAGAAAAGTCTGCCTTAATTATCTGTAGCTTGTTTTCCATCTGTTTCAAAGCATTGTCCTCTTAGATCCTGGTCCCTCTCAGGGGTTGGTAGAAGGGTGTTAAGACTGAATTTACTGTGAAATTAAAGGATGATTTTGTGAACTCCAAGTCTCATCTAATAATATATTTGTCTTTCTTTCAGTGAAAAAGGCGATTGAACTGAAGTCCAGGGGAGTCAAGATGCTACCGAGCAAGGACAGCAGCCACAAAAACTCTGTCTGTGAGTCACTTTCTTTCTATTAAGGATGGATGCACCAATTAGAGGGGAAAACAGGAGTGGATTGAATGGTTCCTAACTTCCTTCTCTGAGACACTGCTTCTAATTCAACTGTTCCTCTATTCTGCTTTGAAGGATTTTTTTTTAGGAGAAAGACTAGACCTGATCTTCTGACATGTTATCCTATTCCTGAAACAGCTCAAATCAGTTCTCTATCTTTCCTGTAAAAGACTAGACATTGAAGATTTCTTTCTTAAAACCCATTAGTCACAGAGACATCCGGAGGGCTCTCTTCTCTCTGTGCAGTTACTCTACCCCTCACCCTGGCAACAAACACTAGATGTGTCTTTGGAAAAGAGGAGTTGGGTCTTTGAGTCTTCTTGTTCAATGTCCCTGATCATCTATTGTAATAGGAGCCTCTTGTTTGTTTCCAGCTTCTCAGCTCCAAAATAACCACATAGAAATTGTATTAATTAAATCACTGCTTGGCCCTAAAAAAAGCTCTAGCTTTTTATTGGCAAACTTTTACATCTTAATTTAACTCATTTCTAGTAATCTGTGTATCACCATGTGGTTGTAGCTTACTGGATAAAGTTCTGTCTGGCTCTGGCAGGGCTACATGGCTTTTCTCTGACTTCTTCTTTCTCTCAGCATTCAGTATAGTTTTTCCCACCTAACTCTATTCTACCCTATCACAGGCTCAAGACAGTTTCTTTGTTAACCAATCGATGGTATTTACAACATATAGACAGAAATCGCATACTACCTCCCCTTTTCTGTTTAAATAAAAAGGGAGGTTTTAACTTTAACATAGTAAAATTACATATAACAAAACAGGTATCAAGCAAGAATTGCAGTTACAATATTTATATCTACTTTATCTTTTATCATAACTAAGAAAAACTATATTATTACAATCTATTCTTCAAATCTATCAAAGACTCCAGAAAGCTATAATATTACCTGAGTAAAGAGGAAGTATATTGTAAGCAACTTCCAAAACTCTAGAATTGACAAAGACATCTTGCTGCCTGGACAGTTACCCAAAATTCATTGTATCGTTGGGGCATCCATCTTCAGCCTACAGGCCCATGATATCCAGCAGACTTTTCCACAAAGTAGAAAATTTCAAAGACAGTTCTACCTACATTGACAGTTTGCCAGTCACATTTTTCTGTGTCCTGCAGAATGTCTGTCTTGCAGACTCTTTCACGAAGCAAGAACCATGAAGGACTGTCACACCTTCTTTAGGCAGCTTCGGCAGTCATTCTCTGTGGGTTCTGCGTGTCCAGTTCATACAGCATACCATCAAGCAATCCAGGCAAGAACAGTTTCTTGCCCAGATGGCTAACAAACTTCATAAGGAGTCTCTTCAATGCCCATCGTCCTCTAGAAGTGATTGGTGCTGCCAGAAGCGGATGCGGCTCAGTGTCATGAAAATCTTAAGTTCTTACAACATTTTAAGTGCCATATTCTGAAGGTCTCTGAACGATTTGAAAAATACCTATCTAGCTAAAATATTTCTATATATCTTGAAAACCCAGCTAATACGACTATAAGCTTGATAATTATAGGTGATTATCTATTAACCTGTATTTCTTAATTATACATTACATTTTCAAATGAGCTACACAAACACAATATCTTAATCAAGAGAAGAAATACACATATAGCATAACAAAATTGACCTTAAATTTATATCAATAAGCCAAGATCTATGCCAACACAAATCTCTATAGCATAGCCCCCTTTAAATGTAACAAACATTTATAAACAACCATTTAGGGAATTTGGGCATAGTTCTCTCCAAACTGTTTCCTGCTTTTTGTTGGACAAAGTATTTGGGGGGTGTTCACAGCAACCTTTCAGGGGATCTTGGTCCATTAAAGCACGTTAGTCTGGAAGCAAACCACGGGTTCTCATTTTCTGTGAAAACAAAAGAAGAACCTCTTTTCCAAAGCAACATACCTTTAGACTTAAACATTTAAATCAAGAAACCATTAAAACATATGTGTTGGTTTAGCTTAGCAGACCTCAGAATCAAATATCTCTCTGGAGTCAAAAATGTCAAAGAAAACACATTAATATACATAATCCAGCCTCTCTGTGTTTATTCCATCTTTACGTGGGTTGTTTTATTTTTTACTTCTATTTTTCTACAAGTTTACTCTATCTCTGTAAAGACTTTGTTTTAGTTTTTAAAACCCATTTAATTCTTTTTATAACTCTCTATATACTTTTTCTTCTCTCTCCCAAGCCTTTGTATGTTTATTCAACAATGTGACCCATTTAGAGGTCTTTCTTTATTTGAATCTGTAATTATCTCTGACCAGAAGTGCCCCCCCCCATTTTTTTGCTGAGTGTGTGGCTAGGGCCAACAAGACCCTACCTGTTGGCTCCACCTAGTCCAGCATGGAGGAAGCATGTTTACTGCCTCTGAGACTGCTCAGTAAAAAAGCCATCCTCAATACCTCAACTCTGAGAAGCACCATGCAGCATACAAACCCTTTTTATCTGAGTAAAAGCTAAATCTGCCATGCAGCACAATGCACAGCCTAGAAATATCTCTATGCATGGCAGCAGAAATCTGCAATGCTTACTGCCTATAAATGCCTGATCCTGCTGCCTGCCCAGGTGGGGAGCGGTGAGCCGTGGGCATGGTCTCAGCTACTTTCCTCCCTACCCCAAGTGGGCACAAAAGCACCCAGGCCTGCAAATACCATTCAAGTGCTTGGCTTTCTGAAGGAGCCAGAGCAGTTTGTGCTGCCGTTTTGAAACCATGTGTTTGTTGTTGTTGCTACTGCTGAATCAGGAAGACCTCTCTTAAAGGAGCTGCAGCATGGTGCCAGCAAGCAGAGCCTATCTGAAAAAAATGCTGCCAAACTTTGTTTTTAAGTGTCTAGAATTCCTTTTCAAGCCCTCTCAGGTTTTATGTGGATTTAGCTAGCACACATTGGGTGCCAATTTGTAGTAGGAGCCTCTTGATTGTTTCCAGCTGCTCAGCCCTGAAATAACCACGCAGAAACTATATTATTTAAATCACTGCTTGGCCCATTATTGATAACTTCCTATTGGCAAACTCTTACATCTTAATTTAACTCATTTCTTGTAATCTGTGTATCACCACGCGGCTGTTGCTTACCGGGTAAAGTTCCGTCTGGCTCTGGCAGGTCTACATGGCTTATTTCTGACTCTGCCTTCTTTCTCCCAGGATTCGATATGGTTTTCCCCACCTAGCTCTATCCTAGCCTATCACAGGCTCAAGACAGCTACTTTATTAACCATACCATGGTATTCACAGCATACAGAGAGAAATCCCACATCAATCTATTGTCTGTAGAACAGAACATTTGGGCAGCATGTCTGTTTTTCCTAAGACAAACACAGTATGGTAGAGTATAAGTCCCTTCCTGTTTGGATGTACCCAGCAACATTGTGCTTTCTCAATAGCTGTGGAGTGGATGAAGTGTCCATTCACTCAATGATGGCATCTTGCCTGATCTATAAAGACTCATCCTTCACAGCTGGTCTGACTGTTCAGTGTTCCCTGGTTGTATACCCAGAGCTACGTTCTCATCTAGATGGTCACATACATCTTATAGACTTTCTCTGTGGATTTCCTTGCCATCGATTATGGCATCAGGCTCTACTGCAATGCTGAGTATTCACACATTATGTTAGCCTTGGGTCCCCTTCTTCAGCCATCTCCCGGACTTCTGCTGACATTGTCCCTATTCTGTGCCCACTGGGTAGCCCGTATCTGAGTGCTTGCAGGGGGTGCTATGCGAAATTAATGCCCTGTGAATGTTTTGGGTACTTTTTCTTGATAGTCACAACCTATGTCTTTCAGATGAAATTGGTGGGAAGGATACATTTTTAAACAGTGGAAATGATTGGATGATTGAAGTGTGAAGAAAGGGATTTTGTTTGCCAATGTAAAGCTTTGCTACTACTAGCTGCATTCTTACAGGTAGAAAAAAAGTGTTGGTAATAATTTTGCAAAGTCAGTTTTAGGATTGGAATTTTTGAAGTGGTGGTCTACAGTTTGACAGAACCACCTGTCAGGCAGTATGTTTGTGTTAAGTCAGCATTAGATCAGAGGCTCCATCCACTGGGCACATGTTCTTTCACTTGAGTGGCATTGGCATAGCTTATTCATGCAAGACTCTCCCTCCTATCCCTATTGATACAGGAAGTAACAGACCATTTCCTTTTGAGAATTAGAAAGTCCTTTTTTCCCATATCCAGGCAGTTCTAAACTCTCTGTGCCTTGCTTGAGGGTTCATCAGTGAGAAAAAGGAAGAAATGAAGAAACCAGGTGCCTTTCATGATCAGTGTGTGAGGGAGACGTGTGACCCTGAAGAGACAGTTGAGGACAGTGAAGTATTTTCCAGAGGAAGCTGGAGGGGCAGACTCTGGGGTTATAAACACTTGCTGTGATCAGGTCCAAGATTCATCATCAATGATGATGATGAATCAGTCATCATTTATACATCACTATCCAGAAGATCACCCAGAATACTCTAAGTGATCCTTTCCCGTCTGTGTCCTGCGGTGGGCACTGAGCAGCTAGTTACTCCCATGTGGAGCTTTGTCTAAGGCAACAGAGTCCGAAATGCATTAAATCATCCCAGGGCTTAACAGCAGGGGGCCTCACTCTCTAGATGCCAAGAAAGAAGCAGACACTGGTTTCACTTGTACCTGTGTTCTGATGGCTGGAGGTGGGCCTTTTAGGACAAGCTCTGAGCCTACTGTGAGCCCAGAAGGATGGCCATTTTCCCTTTGTGCTCTGTGAATTCCTTACCATCTCTATAAGGACAAGTTATGAGATACAATTCATGCTCTTCCCACTTACCGTGGCAGCTAGCCTCATTTGGATTTCTGCTGGACTAAATACTTCATGCAGATAGATGCCGGTGCCCTTTGCATGAGCCTTATTCTTTCTAATGTGCTTCAATGAGGTTCAGGCTCATGTCTCAGACCTACATGAGGACTTGGAGGCCACAGCCCCTTATGACTGCATAGGACATTCAAGCCAATGCGACCCCCATGGCACAGGTACTCTAAAGACTTCCCCGAATTAGGGTTTGATGATGTCTGACAAAATATGTTCTAAAAGCCCCTAACAGAAGGCTGGAATGGAGGGTGAGCTGTGAATACCACCCTAGGTCACCCCTCTGCATGTCTCAACCGTCATCGGGCATATTCATTTTCTTGAGAATTCTCATAGGGGAAAGATGTGACAGTGGTCACTATGTCAATGCCCTTGCACAAGGCAAGTCTGGTGAGACATGTACTCATCTGAGACCCGTAGGAACAGACCACAGGAGCTGAAGCTTTAAAGGGGAAACTGGGACTGCGGTCATGCATGCACTTGCGAGAATCTCTCTCTCTCTCTCTCTCTCTCTCTCTCTCTCTCTCTCTCTCGCGTGTGTGTGTGTGTGTGTGAGTGTGTGTAGTGTGTATTGTGGCAGTTCTTATGGCAGGTGTTGAGATCACAAGTGTACAGCACCAAACCCTGCCACTGTTTGCAGAGCACAGTAGTGGACACACAGTCTCTCCTCCACCTCTTCTGGGCTTTCTCCAGGGCCAAAGTCCATCTTAGATGCTTTCCCTGGGAAGATGGACAGGTAAATACCTTTCCAGCTCATTCAGAAAAACAGTCATGGGGCAAGAGAATCACAGATATCTATTGTTAGAAACAATTTCCCCATGCAAAGTTAATGACAAATGACTTTACAAATTCAATGTAGATTTACACGGAGAAATCGACAGCGCATTCCTGCTGGCTATTGAATGTTGTGGGATTGAAGTTGTTTATGTCAAGCAGGAGAGGAGAGTGAGTTTGAGAGCCTTGGCTATTCTAAAGCTGCCTTTAAACACAAGGTGAACTTGGCAGCAGCATGCATTGCTGTGTAGGTCTCGAATACCCACAAACATATTGAAAGAAATATCCTCAAGTGCTGCAACCTTCTTTTTTTAGTTTATTTCTTTGTCCCCTTTCAGTGTAAGCAATAGTTTTATTGTTTTGTAATCGATATTACCTACCTTGAAAAACACACTTGATGTGTATGCAAGTTCATTCCAACTTTGCATAAAGACTGTTATTGACAGACAACAGTTGATTGTGTGTTTATGGTGGCACCCACTATACTGGCTGCTAGCTTTTCCATTGACTTATGTAGAAGGGGTAATGTTACAATCTATATCTGTACTTTTAGGGCATCTGCTTCAGAGCAGGGCCTCCTTCAGGACACAGGGACATGTGTAGCAGAACTCCAGAATGTTTGTATGATATTCTTGAAATACCGTGACTGGCCAAACCATTTTCTGAAACAGAGTATTTGGAAAAATGTCACCTTCTACCCTGGGCCATGGTGTACTGACCCTTCCAGCCCGATCACTCTCTTTTTCCTAGTTTTTCTTTCTGCAAGCTTAGAGTAAATGTAGGAAACATATAAAAAGGTTGGTGGTCATCATCACCAATTATTAACTATGCTCACGATGTTTAGGCATTCTATCTTCAGTCAGTTCCTGTTTCCCAGGCACACCATGACTCAGGGACCCAAATCCCCAGTAATGGGTTTCACCATGGAGATCTTCTGGCTTGGGTCTTATTTTTCTAAATGGATCTGTAGATGCTAGGAAGAAGGAAGAGAAGAAACTGAGTTCCCATTAATCGAGCACTTCTGGGAGATTAGGAAGATTAGATTAGATTAGAATCAAGCTCACCATTTTCACCAGTTTAGAATAGTATTTTCCTGTGACCCACTCTGAGATAGAGTCACCATTCTGATGTCTTGATTCCAGCCTCTTTTATCTACCCATCTGCCTAGAGCATAGACCACCCCTTTCTCTCAGGAAGTGTGTAAGCCACAGATAAAGGTGGCTATACTCTTGTCCTGACACTTCCTCTGGAATCCATCTCCAGGTAGCTTCTTCAGTCTGTAATTGCCCAGGTAACAAGAGGCATGGTTGCTCTGTCAGTCCTCCCTTGAAGATTTTTTCCAATTAGCTTGACTTGCTTTGCCCATCTACAGAAATCATATTGTGTTTTATTTAAAAAAAAATGTCATCAGAGATACCATGCTTGTGCTTAAGTGTGCAGGTCCCCCCCAGCCCCCATCATCAGGGCTCATTTCCAGGACACAGATCCTCTAGGATTTATTTGATTGATAGCACACACGTGTGGTGTGTGATCTCTCTCCTTGCTTAATAGAAACTCTGCCTGCAGTAGCAAGAGCCAGGCTCCTCCTACGGAGCCAGCCAGATCAGCTTTAAGGCGGATTTTGAAAGAAGGAAAAATAATAGTTCCATTAACCTCTAACAGCCATCCGAAGGTTTAATGATAAAAAGAGAGATAATTGCCCCAATCTGATTTCTTCCATCGCATGTAATTCCAGGGTGCCTTTCGATCATCACAGATCTCCGCTTTCCTCAGAAGGCTCCAGCCCCATATCGCATGAAAGTACTAGATTTAATGTAGCGCTTTATAAATCAGGTTAGTAAATTATGCAGCGACTGAATAAGCTTTTGTCACCACGGGAGCTGAAATATCTTCGTAAATACCCAGAAAAACCTTGCTGCGAAAAGCTGATGTCTAGATACATCTGGGGAAGGAAAAGCCGAACGAGAAATTGTCTGCAAAGCGAGGTAGTCCATCACATTCCAGAGGACACTCACATACATGTCATTCTCAAGGCAACCAGGAACACATACATGTCTTTCTCAAGGCAACCAGGAACATACGTTCTGTTAAGATATATAAAAAAAAGGACGCAGTTGGGTTCTAGCTGGCAAAATTGAAGTTCAAGCCCAGGGGGAAAGAAAAAGCCCTTTGAGTATCCCGAAAAACCAAGTGCAAAGCTTAACTGATTAACTAAAGAGAAGAATTCACTTAGCAAAATGACCAACGGCTGCATCCTGTTATTCTTTTAACAGAAGGCAAAAGCCTAGAGAAGGTGCCATCACTGGCTGGAAGGACCGCTGTGTGGCTTAGCAAACCCATGGCAGATTCTAGGGGCTCAGCATGTCACATACATTTTCATCAAATTGTGTAATATTAAATTAGCTAACCTTTTTATCTTGGGAACTCTGGCACAGTTCCATCTTCGGGTGCTTGTAGAGTGGGGGTAATGCTAATGTCTGTCAGAGGAGGGAGCCCATGTGGTTACAGGTAAATGATTTATGTGACTATACCATTGGGAGCTCAGTCAAAGGGGTCTAAAGGCTAAATTGATCAATCACCGAAGATCTTTCTTCAATTACACTCTCTGCCTGTCAACTGGAGACAGAAAGAAAATAAGTCAGCAAGATCAATTAATGAGGCCGGCTTTTAAAGCAGATAAGACAGTGGATTTCAGAATCAAGAAATACTGTGTGGGTAGAAGGGGGTTAAGAAGAAAGGCCAATCCCACGGGCCAGGCCATTTCATTGAGAACATGCTCTAAAGGTTTAGAGAGAACACTGGAAGTAGTGCAAAGACATCTCATTCATTAGTGTCTTCATGGAATTACAGAATTATACAATCAAACTGGCTTCTCTTTCCCGGGGAGGAATGAGTCAGATTGTCCATAATTGATAACTTTGAATTCAGTCTATGAAAAGTTTTGAAGTAAATATTCCAAGTTTTTACTAATAGGTGAGCATATTCATTATCTACAGCCAGTTTTAAGGAAATTCGTTGATGCTATGTGATATGTATGGCACATGGAAGAAGGATCTCAGGGATGGGGCTGATACAGGCTAAGGAGCAGACAATATGTCTGCCTTTGTCAATATTCTCAGAAAACTTTATACCCAAGATCAGCCAGAGCCCCCATGAAATGAACAGACTTACCTGCACACCGTCAACCTGCTCTCAAGTCTGCCCCCTTTCCTGTGCCTCCAACATGATGACATGCTTGTATTTTCAAAACCCATTAAATAACTGCTAGATCATTCTTATTTTTAGCTTTGAAATTATTATGAATTCACAATACATGGTATGACATTGTTAGAAGCTGATTCTGTACCTGTTGTTTTATAAGGTGTTCTCCATGAATGACATTTACACACTGCTAAAGTTGGAACAGTTAGGAGATTGACAAGGAATAGTACAGAGAATGTAATATCCAGTGGAATTCAGTAATGGCTTGCATGCCTCTGTGTGTGTGTGTGTGTGTGTGTGTGTGTGTGTGTGTGTGTGCATGTACACTTGTACATATGTGTGTATACTTCCAATGCCTCCCTCGTAAGTTCTTCCTCATAGATATCCTCCCTAGGTGACTACTGCTAATTTTGTCATAATTGCTACGTACTGCCCTAGACTATCATGTACATGAAACCACAGAGCATGCCATCTTCTGGATAGACTTTGCTACTTAGCACAGTTTCCCCAAGTTCCACACTAGTCATTTCAGCTTAGCTTTTGGCTTTGTAGCTTTCCGTAGTCAGATACAGGTCAGGTGTATTACTCATTAATCCTTCGAAAGGTAGTGGCCCTGGGTCCAGTATAAGTTACTGTAAGTAAGGATACTGTTAACATTGTGAGCAGGTTTTTGCATGAGTGCGGGCTTTCTCTTTTCTTGGACAGATGCCCAGACATAGAATTACTTCTGTGCTCTGTGATAATCACACGTTTTGGTTTGCAGCAAATTGTCTAACTAACTTCTACAATGGCTGTCCCATTTTCACCCTCCCCAGCAACAGATGTGCAATCTTCTCCATGGAATCCTCACCCATGTTGGTATAATTACATTTATTTTTCGGCCTCATCCGTTTTGGTAGGTGGGGACAAAATGCGTCATTACAGTGATAGTTTGTATTTCTTTAATGGCTATGGTATACAAGATTCATTCATCTACAAATTGTCTGTGCATATAGCTTTTCCAGAGACAATTTCAGATTGCTTTTTCTTGTTGATTTTTTGTCACCCTTTCTATAGTGTAGATAATACTCCTTTATGGGACGTATGGAGTACAAATATGTTCTCCATGGCTGCATGTTGCCTTTTCATCTTCTTCAAGGGTTCTTTGAAAGAACTAATGTCTTGATCTGATAGATTTCAAGGAAAAACATAAATTTGGTTTCTCTTGGGAGCAAGAAGACTTAGCAATCTTGGGTATCATGACCATGGATTAAGAAGAATCACATGGTCCATCTGCCCTAAGCAGTTAACATAGCCAGAGCCAGCAAAAGCCTGTTGGGCACAGGAGTGTTTTAGCTTGTCGACCTAATATTGTAGATCACCAAATATAGCAACTTGCTCATTACCCTTGTTCATAGATCCATTTCCACAGGAGCTCAGAAGAGTTATATTCATGTAGAAATGAGGGAATTTATATCATTAAATGTGGGTACAAGTGATAAAGAGTTGAGCAAATATATTTTAGATTCCTATTTACTAATTTCAATATTTTTTATTTTTAATGTTTCGTATGTTCCTATAATTTGGGATTAGTTGACAGTTGTTTTTTTTTTCTTTATTGTCTTTTGAAAACAGTGGAATACTCAAAGATATACAATGATGACTTTAAGCTTTCAGAAGGGGACCCTTATTAATTAGCACATTAATTGAATTAAATAGGATTATTTAATTCCAACAATTGATTGTTACTCCTTAAAACACTTGTTCAGTCATACCCCTTGAGTTCAAAGAACTTATATTTCTCTATATTTTCATATAGAGAAAGTAGACAGAGGGAAATGTCAGTAACAGAAGAAATAAGCCTTGCTGGAAGATGTTTGGAAGCCTGTGGGCTGAGAGAAGAGAGGCAGGAGAGATCCAAAGGCTGGATAGCAATGATTGTCTTTGTGGAGTCAGTATGCCATGTTAGCAAGCATCTCTCTAAGGCAGCATCGGAATTCTGCACGTCCAACGTGCCTGCTTAAGAGGTAGAGAGTTTGCCCTTGAGTTCACAGCACATATAAAATGACATACACCAGTCAGCGTTCAAATGCTCTGCTTGCAATGTCTATCTGGGAACATAACAACTTCAGCAAAAATTCAGTTTCAGAAACACACAAGAATTTTGAGTACTCAAGTTCCACCAAAAGATGCTGGGTTTCTATTTTGATATGAACATAGAGGGCACTCTGAGTTTGTGTATTTCTCATATTGGGGGAAATAGCCCCATGTATGAATGGTAATTTTGAGAAGGACTTATTTGATGTTATTTTTTTTTTTTTTTGGTTTTTCGAGACAGTGTTTCCCTGTAGTTTCTAGAGCCTGTCCTGGAACTAGCTCTTGTAGACCAGGCTGGCCTCGAACTCAGAGATCCGCCTGCCTCTGCCTCCCGAGTGCTGGGATTAAAGGCGTTGATGTTATTCTTAAAATGATTGAAGATAGTAGAAAAATGTTCTATGCAATCTAAAGAGTATCTCCTATGAAAATACTACAGGCGATATTAGAAACATATTTATTTTAATCCAGGGCAGGTTTACTGTCAGTGTTGATTCTAATCAACTATCCTCTTACTTAGGTCTAGAAAACACCTAAAGCTTATCTATAACATTGCTTTAATTAATTATACTAGTTTTTAGTATTATGCACACATTTGTAATGCATGTTGACTGCTCCCCGCCCCTATCTCCCTACCACCCTTATGATCTCCACTCCTCACAAATCTCTCATATTCATATCTATTTGTTCTGTTTTGTGCCCCACTAAGATTAAACAGAGCCCTCTGTATGGAACCTTGGGTTTGGAGCCATTTGTGGGAGCCTGGTATGTTCAGCAAAGTGTGCAAAAATAAATCCAGGGGTCCCCCTCTCCCAGTACCCATCATTAGCCAATAGTTCAGAGGTTAAAAGTAGGATCCTGTGAATGGGCCCTTCTTTGATTGATCGTTGGCCGGGTTAGTCCTGTGTGTGCCCAGTACAGTAACTGCAATTGTTTGTTATGAGACTGTGAGTTCAGTGGTTGTATTGAGTCTAGACAATGGCATTTCATGTCTCCTCACTGTTATCTTCTGGCTCCTATATATGTCACATACTCCTGAAAGGATCCCTGAAACTTTGAAGGTTTGCCACACATGTCTTGATTAGGACTGAGCCCCCAGAAGTTGCTGATACTCTCCTCTTCATTGCAGGCGGCGATGAGTCTCTGTTCATTTCAAGGGGGCAAGGGGAGGTGTTCGTATTAATACTCTGTCAAGCTCTAGTTCTGCACTCCATCCCATTTGCCTTGCTGTGGTATAGGTCAGCCTGGCCTTGTTGTGCTCCATTGTTTCTCCTCCCTTCGCTCCAACGTGACTCCCTCTACCTTCTCCTTGCATGGTCCCTAGACATCATGATAGCTTCCTCTAGTACTACCAGGCTCCAAAATAACAACTTCCCTTCATCTGCTAGATAGCAAATGAGCAAATATTCTAGCATCCTCTTCTATATGTCTTGATAATATAATCCCCATGAAATGGACTTGTATTTCTCATGATAATCTGCATTAATATTCAATGTATAAAGAAAGTTAGCTGTAGTGTACTTTATTAAAATGAAGCTCGGGATGCAGGAAAGTGAGTAATTCGTTTTATTTTTTGTTGCTCAGCATCTCCTATATAAAGTTAAGTGTTTGAAAATTCGACCTTAGACCACTGGGGGTTTTCTTGGCATATGTTAATTATGCATAATAATGGGGTTTGTTATGACATTCTCATGTATTTCTACACTGTATTTGGATCGTGTTCACCCTGACCCTCTCCTATCTTCCTCTCATTTCCAGAGTCCTCTGCTCTCCTCAGCCAGTGCTCTGTCTCCTTGTGTGGGTCTTTCTGTTTGCATTTGGGTTTTGTTTGCTGACCATGGCTTTAATTAGCGTTACTCACAAGCACGCATCTCAGGCTTTTCTTGTACAGGCACACGGAAAACTCACCAGGGCTTATACCACCGAAGAGGGGAAAATGTGTTTCTCCTTAGCAACTGCTTCTGCTTGTAACAAGATCTCTCTCTGCTCATATTTTTTAGTGTACCAAAGACGTAAGGCGTGTAGTGCTTGTGACTGACATCATCCTGGCTTCCTTGTTGTTGCTGTTCTGTCCATTTTGCTAGTTAATTAAGAAAATATTTTGAGCATCTTCAAGCTCACTGTCACATCATGGTGGAAAAGGAGAGTTCTCATTGCGTGCCTCTCAGGTAGACAGACAGTCGCTTGCCCACTGTTGGCACTCCCATGTCTAGACTGTGTTGAAGCATAAGTCTATAGTGTATACTGGGATGTGCTCTTGCTGCTAGATGTCTCCTGAGTTTAAGCAAATGAATCATGTTATATGACAACAATATCGTGGCATGCAGTCTCTGTATCCTCAAATCCCAGCTTCTGTCCTTACATCTTTCTTTCAACCTAAACCCTGGCTAACAAAAGTCTGAAAATCTCGGAAGTTTTGCCTTTTTTGGAGTGTTCCAAAGTTGAAAACACATTGCCCACAGCTTTTCCAAATCAATACCTTTTACTTAGAAGTGTGCGTTAATTTCCCTCCGTACCTATGTGGTTTCCGTTGTTAAATCATTGCCTTTGGTTCAGATGTCCCTGAACCCATAGTTCATCTCACTGTTCTCTAATGAACACCTTGGTTGCTTTCAGCTACTGTTAATTACCAGTTTTGGTTTGGAAGAAACTCTGAAGCTCCCTTCAGCAACGGCCCTGCTCTTGCCTCCTAGAGTCCCTGGGCATCTGCTGCTAGGTCCGTCGGGAGGGACATGTGGGCGCTCAACGTTGTAGTTTCAAATTGCATTTCCACTTATGACATGAGGTTTGGGAAACATTTTGTATATTTATATCCCATCTGCCTGTCATCTTCAGTGAAATATGTCTCTAGATTTTTCTCTGGTTTTAATTGTTACTTTTTAATTGGGATCTAAGAGATTTCTGTCAGCGGGTTGTTTGTTTGTTTGGAAATTTTCTACTCCCTGAAGTCCAGGCTGCCCTGGGACTCATAGTGTATCTCAGACACCCCGGATTCTCTCTTCCACAGCACCAGTGTGGTTTTCAGAAGAGAAAATAATTTTAATAAATTCTAACATATTTCCTATGAGGTTTTCTAGATTCATAGTTTTACATTTTATGTTCAGACATGTGAATATTTAAAGTTACTTTTTGGAAGGAGTGTAAGGTCCATGCCTAGGGTGTCTTTTGTTGTGGATGACTCTTGAGCTGTCCCTTCATCATCCACTGAAGCAGCCAGCTTCGCCCCTTTGAGTCACCTCTGCTTCTCGGTCACTGCTCAGTAGACTGAGCTGGGACTTGTGTCTTGACTCCCTTGACTCACTTGATCTGTGAATCCTTTTTTTCTGCACCATTGCCAGGCTGACAAGATTGCTGAGACATTAGAATGATCTTCATCTTTCCTGAGATGTCAGTCATGCTAAAATTGAATGAGGAACATTTGGAATGTATGAAAAATTCTTGGAGGCAGAAGTTCAGCCTTGAAAGATTCTGTAGGGAGGCACTACATTACTATTCATGAGAAAACATGAAATTCATGGTTCCCCTAAATGGCTGTTTTGTTTTGGTTTGGTTTCCCTAGTACTTTACTATAAAAATGACAATTACTTCTCTGTAGAGCACTGGTTCTCAAGCTGAGTCACAACCGCTTTGGGGGATTGAATGACCCTTTCACAAGGGTCACCTAAGACCATTGGAAAATACAGATATTTACATAATGATTCATAACAGCAGCAAAGTTATAGTTATAAAGTAGCAACAAAAATAATTTGTGATTGGGGGTCTCCACAACACAAGGAACCATATTAAAGGGTCACAGTGTTAGGAAGGCTGAGAACCACTAATGAGAGAAATATAGCACTCCCAGGTGCTTCTTCACACATACCTCACCAAGAGCAGGACTTCTGAGTTGGCCACTTGCTCCCTGAAGCTCAGGAAGACAAGGCGCTCTGCACCAGGGGTTCCCTGAAATTCACATCACTGATCTAACATCTAAACCTAAATGCCACTATGCCTCCTGGTATTTGCCTGCCATCCCAGCCATTTGGAAGGCTGAGACATGATGATCACACATTCCAGACTAGAATGAGCTTCAGAGTGAATCTGAGGTGATCTAGGGAACCCAGCCTCCAAAAAAATGTGAAAGCGGGTTGAAGATAACAGTGTTCTACCTAGCATGTGCCAAGTCTTACAGTCAACGTTAGTGCTGCAAAAAAGTAAATTAATAGCTAATTGATTAAATACAGGGCCAGAGCAGGCTTATAGATCAGATGTAGAGAGAGTGAAGCCATTTATTCAAGCCACAAGCTGAAAAATAAATAAATAAATGAAATAAAAAGCCATTTGAAATAAAAAGAAACAGTAAATAGTGAGTGCTATATGAAAGAATATCTTATTACTTCTTCATAAATATCATTCCATGCAGTGTTCTGTGGGCATTTGTGAGTTAACATACATGAAGAGTGGCTCACAACTCTCTTGTGTTCCGTTCCAAGATAAAATAGACAGTATTTGTGCGTTTCGGTAGAATTATACTGTTGTATTCAGCTGCTTTTCACAGGACAACTATTTACTGCATCTTTGTTATGTAAGGTGCTCCTGGGTAATTTTCATTGTATCTATATAGAAGATAGTGATGTGGGAGGGTCTTCTGTTTTAATAAAGAAACTGCCTTGGCCAGCCCTTAGGTGGGTGGAGTAGACAGAACAGGAAGAAGGAAGTGAGGTAGATGGCTCAGTCAGATGCCATGCCTCTCCTAAATTACGCAGACTGCCGTGCCTCTCCTCAGGGAGAGAGATGTGTTGAAGCCAGCTGCCAGGTCAGAGATGCTGAATATTTCCCGGTAAGACACCGCTCGTGGTGTTACACAGATTATTAGATATGGGTTAAACCAAGAGATGTGAGAATTAGCTAATAAGAGGCTGGAACTAATGGGCCAAGCAGTGTTTAAAAGAATACAGTTTTCGTGTAATTATTTCGGATAAAGCTAGCCAGTGGTTGGGAGCCGGGCTGCGGGAAGCCGGCCCGAAGCTCCACACTACAGGATAGAACCATTACTGTGCATTAGACAAATACCAAAGTTCAGTAGCTACTGTATGCAGGACACGTGTATATAATAAACACATTCATGAGAGAGAAAATCACCAAGTGTACTGGGCATTTTCACACTGAAAAGGGAATGTTGACAGGTTGATTCTCAATGTTCATGAAAGCAGAAAGGCTCAGGTAAACATGGTGAAAAGCAACAAGCAATGGCTTTGGATGTCACAGGGATGTGGGACTCCGAGTACCCCAGAGAGATGAGCTGACTCTGTCGCCACAGTGGGGGAAAGAATCTCCCCCACTGGAGAATGGAGCAAAGTTTTAAATGTTTTCATAAGCTGGGCTTTGCCACAACTCAAGGCCCATGGTTTGAAGGTGGCTGAGATTTTCCCAAGACAGTGACCATTAGCTAGAGTGGGAGACAGAGCTGCGGCCCCAGCAAGTGGCTGGTAGCCAAGGAGCAAAAATCATCATTCAGTCTTCCAAGAGATGGACATCTAAGACGATGGAGAGAAACAAAATTTAGTCACAGGTTAAATAGCTCACCTGTTAAAGGCTCAGGTTCACACTTAAAAAGGTCACAAATTCACTCATGTTGCAAAGAGCTGTTTCCTCAAAAGTTTTCCGTTGCAAGTGGAAAATATATTTAATCCCAGCTCTGGGGAGATAGAGACAAGCAGATCTCTGAATTTGAGGTCAACATAGGAAGTTCTAAGTCAGTCAGGGTTACATGGTAAAGTCCAGACATTAAAAGAAAAATTGTTGTTTTCTCAGAGACTATCCCAGGAACAAGAGGGTTGACAAATGTAGAGAAAACCCTCTAGTGCTTTCTCTTCTATTATGTCTGTCCGTTCATAATTCGCGTTCAAAGTTAGCTCCTATCATGCATTAGCCGTGGTGGTGGATGTGCTGATAGTCATGTTTACCTTGCTCACCCCCATGCTGTAAAGCAGCAAGATTTCCATCACTCAGCTGTGGGTGACCAATATATTTTAGCATTGAAGTGTGAACTCTTTTCCTTTTCCTTTTTTGTCTATACAGAAATGGCATGAAAAGCACTGATGTGTGTATTATACACTCTCACGTGGTCCATCAGCCCTATCAGGAGGCCCAAGCAGAAGCAGTTAGTTACTCAACCCCTTGCATTCTTAGTCAGACAAAAATGTATTAAATGTAAATAGGACAGGACCCATGGGGAGGTTAGTGGAGTGGGGGGATGGCTGGGAGGATGGGGAGTCACTCATCAGATGACAGGCTTCCTCAGCTGTCATCCTGTCTGCAAGAGAGTGTTGTACTCTTTATGATACTGGGCCACTTTCCTTTGCAGGGCCACTTTGTCAAATTTTTAAGGAAGCACTAAAGGTTGGAATGATTTTCTTTCAGCTGCTCCATTATTTTCTGTCTTAATTCAAAACAGTCAGTGTCCTGCTTCTGGAGTGGACGTTCATAATCCCAAGGCTGGAAGCAGTTCTCAGATGGATTGGTGGCCTCTGGACTCTACAAATGTGCAAGTCTGCTTAGCGACATGGGTCCTTCACTAGGGTTTTGCTGTGGCTTCTGAGGGCACATTAGTGACAGCTCCTTCTGCGTTGGATGCCAATACACTGTCATTACCCAAGAAGCCATCATTATAATGAATAGACCAGTCTCATTTTACAGAAAGGAGCCCAAGCTGAACTCCAAATGGCGATTTGATGATGTGTGGTGAAGATTCAAAGGATTTCTTCAGCGAAAAAAGACAATTAGACTGCAGTGTCATTAAACCCAGCATCCTGGCTGCAGTCGGCCCCAGGCTGCTTTACTTTATAGTCACTATTTTGACATAAAACAAGAGAATGGCTTTGGTTTGCAGCCTAGAATCAGATTTTGTCAATCAGCTTAAATGTGGCTCCTGCAATGACATCAAGATAATCACTCCTAAGATTACTCACGAAGTTCATGTAGGAACCCAGAAAATTGATAGCTAGAGAAGAGAATTCTGGTTTTATTTTTGGAATTATATGACTGCTTCTAGATGAGGTTCAGCTGAGTCTCAAAATGTTGGTTCCAGAATGAATTTGCTCCTCGGACTTGGCTGCAGAAGTTGTTAGCTGGTAAATTCTCATGTGTTCCGCCACATTGGTACAATGAAGGCAGCGGAACTGTCTTGATGTCTGCCCATAGGGGAGGGGCTTAGGTGTTTTGATGAAAATCTTGATGCTGGGAAACAGCCTGCAGCATTCCGGAGCAGGCAGGTCACATGGCACTGTAGTAAGGTCAGGATGTTGTTTTACTTCCTGGTTAGTGTGTAAAAAGGGACTTAATTGATAACGCTGTAGGAAGAGGAACCATGACAGGCTTCCTGATGGCTTATGTAGAAAAGGAAGCACGGAAAAAGTTCAAGTTACACAAGTAAGGAAGAGGATGATTTCGTGTCATTTGGATGAAAAATACATCTATTTTAAAAAGTTCCTTGTGTTCTGTATGTGGAGTAGATTGTGTCACTATGCTGGAACAGACAGGTTTGCTGCATCCAAAGTAAGTTTATCAGTATGTGAATATGTTCTTGGGAGTTGAGGAAATGCTCTATCTTTACATAAAACAAATTTTTTTTTGCCATTCTGCAAATTTACTTAAATTTAGAATTCCAACAATCATTTTGAAATCAATCAATAACATAAAAAGGTCATGAATTATCCTGTGTGTGTACACGTTTGTGCATGTGTCTGTTTGTATGTGTTTGTATGCATGTGTGTGTATATGCATATATGTATACATGTTTGTGTGTTTGTGTTTATGCATGTATATATATGTATATAGGTGTGTGTGTGTGTGTGTGTGTGTGTGTGTGTATGTGTGTGTGTGTGAGATGTTGGGAATTGAACCTAGGTTTTGGTACTTTTGAGGAAAGTGTTCCACTGCTGAACTGGACCTTCAACTGTCTTTTTACTATTTGTTTGTTTTTTGTTTTGGTGAATCAGAGTCTAACTAAATTGACCATGCTGGTCTTGTAACTCAGATATGCTTTGTACCTGTGGCCCTCCTGTCTCAGCTTCATGAGCAGATGAGATCACAAGATTAAACCACTTGACTTCCTTTTGCATTTTAAGATCATTGGTAAAGCCAACAACACAGAGTTAAGACAAAGCCAAAATACCAGGAAATGAAATTAAGGTCTGAAGGTTTGTTCTTGGCTCTCTCACTCTCCTGTGTGGGGAACTTTGCTAAATGGTTGACTGCTTCCGTGCCTCACAGTGAGAGCCAACAGCATCATAAGATAATTACAAGACCCAATTTATATGTGTATGAATATGTATTGAGTAAGAGCTATCACACAAACATGATATTTAGCAAAACTCTTTGAAACATTTCTTTTTATTTTTTTCTTAACGTTTTCTTCATGTATTTATGTGTCTGTGCATGTGCCTGTCTGTGTGTATGTGGACCATGTGAATGTGGTGTCCATGGAGTTTGAAAGAGGATTGGATACTTGATCTCAAGCCACAGGTAGTTGTAAGCCTCCATGTTGGTGTTTGGGAACAAACCTAGATACCCTGTAAGACAGCAAGAACTCTTATCTGCCAAGCCACCTCTCCACTGTTATGAGCTTAAAATAGTTCTGTTACATGGGACTAAATGGCCCTCAGCATGCTGACAGGAACTGATGCTCCCATGTGGGTTATCACTCTGCATCCCCCCCTCTCCACAGAAAACTTCAGGACATTAAAAATATCATTCTAGAAAAGACGTTCTATGTGATTAAAGTTCCTCCCAGAAGAAGTGACGGGCTGTGGCTTTGTGGATGACTGACCAACATAATATGTAAAGCAGCCCATCTGTGGGTTGTACTCCTTGACCCATGCTTTCAGAAGCAGTGGTTCTCTTCATTAGGTATTGACAGAGTGCATGGAGAAAAGCCTGGCATGCTAGCAGTTCTTTGGACCAAACTTCTGCTCTCTAGGCATTACTGACTTCTCTTTGCATACAGATAAGTCTGGGACAAGATGTCAGAGGACAGAATACAACATAGGTGAAGAATAGCTGGTCTAAGTTAGAAAAATGTATGGGAACATTGAGTTTTGTATCATCCTGTGGTTTTAAAAAAAAGTATGTTCATATTTTGGATGAAAATGTGTGGTCCAGTTTTACAAAGTTCAGAGATTTGTTTTGCTTTTTGCTTTTTTGTTTGTTTGTTTGTTTGTTTGAGACAGGGTCTCAGTATATAAACCATGCTGGTCTCAAACTCACAGAGATTGCCTGCCTCTGCCTCCCGAGTGCTAGGATTAAAAGTATGAGTACATGCCTTTAATCTCAGCACTTGGGAAGCAGAGGCAGGCAGATCTCTGAGTCTATAAGTTCAAGGCAAGCATGGTCTACAGAGTGAGTTCCAGGACAGGCAGGACTTGTTAGAGAATCCTTGCTTCCAAAAACCAATGGGTTTCTATATGCATATGAGTCATCACTCCTGGCAGAGTTCAGTATTTGTTGTTTTTCTCTGGGTGTTTTACAGACTCCCAGAACAAAGTAGTTAACCAAGTGGTTGAATTTTCCCAGCCCAGGCTTAGAGAGGTCTAGAAAGGGCAGTGTTTCCTGATGTACAAACAGCCATAGGATCTGTCTAGATTCTAAGCAGTGGTGGGAAATGTGTCTCATAGGATCCGCAACCTGAGCATCCTCCATGCCTGTTATTTGTCCTCCTCACCAATGAAGGGTTCTGTGGAGTCACCTTCCCTAGTTCTGTCCCTTTAACTCTGGGCACTTTACTGACACCGAGTAGCAGTTTCGTGGCCCTTGCTTCCCAGTGTAAGTACTCAGGGTTGGTATGTTTCCTTCAGAAGCCGAATCACTGAACATCTGTGTAAGCAATACCTTTCATTCTTGTTGTTTAGATAGGGTCTCTCTACTGGTTGTTTCATGTGTCAGCTTGACACAAACAGAAGGCGTCAGAGAGGAAGGAGACCCAGCTGAAGAAATGGCTCCATGAGACCCAGCTGTAAGGCATTTTCTCAATTAGTGGTCAATGCAGGAGGCCAGGTCACTATGGATGGTGGCATCCCTGAGCAACTGGTCCTGGTTATATAAGAAAGCAGGCTGAACAAGCTGTGAAAAGCAAGTCAGTAGGCAGCTCTTGTCCATGACTTCTGCATCAGCTCCTGCTTCCAGGTTCCTGTCCTGTTTGGGTTCCTATCCCAACCTCCTTCCATGACAAACAATGATATGGAAGTGTAAACCTTTCCTCCCCAATTTGCTTTTTGCTCATGGTGTTTTGTGGCATAAATAGAAACCCTAACTAATACAATCTTACTGGTTTTGTAGCCCAAGCGTCCCAGAAGTTACTATGTAGCTCAAATTAGCCTTGGACTTGTAGTAATTTCCTGTCTCAGCCTCCCCATTACTGAGACTGATTATTGGACTGAGCAGCTATGACTAATATCCAATAATTTCTTGAAAATGTTTATTATTGAAATATAATCATATAATCTTACCCTTTCCCTGCCATTCTCCCCCTTCCCCCTTCAAGTCCCTCTTATCCCCACTTTACTCCCTTTCAAACTCAAGGCCTCTTTTTCTTTGATTATTATTATTATTGCATTATTATTACATGTAGCACAAACATACAGTACGTTGTCTGGGACTGAGACCCTGTGACATTCCCCCTTTCTACACTGCCATATCTGCCCGTGTGCTGTGGGGTTAGCATGGGTATAGTTTTGCTTTTTTTTTTTTGAAACACAATCTCACAGCAGACTTCCTAGTCCTCTGGCTTCTACAATTTTTCCACCTCCAGTTCCATGATGTTCCGTGAGGCTTGGGTATTTTAATTAATACTTTGAGCATTTTATACATATGTTTTATTTGCATACTATATATATGTAGATATATGTAATATATATTATATTTACTCCTCCAAAACTCACCTCCATCTCCTTACTCACCCCCAACTTCATGTCCTCTTTAAAAGTTTAATAACCCATCAACTCAAATTTCGGTTGTTCATATATTTTAGGGTGTGGGGCATGCCCTGGTGTATGGCCAACCTTGCTGGAGCCACCTCCCATTACAGAAAGCTGGTTATTTCTCCCTAGAAGCTGTCAACTGTCCATAACTCCTCAGGTAGGGCTAGGGGCTCCTGGACGCCTTCCTATTTTAGACAAGAATGTTGACGCCCTTGATCTTGTCAGGTCTTGGGCCGGAACCACGGCAGCTGTGGGGTCATGAGTGCAGTGGTCCTGTCAAGTCCAGAAGCCCCCAGTTTTTCACGGATCCTTTCTGACCTCTGGCTCTTGCAACCTTTCCCCTCCCTCCTCTGTGGTAGTCTCTGAACCTTGGCAAGGGATATGATGCAAATGTCCCGTTTATGGCTGAGTACTGCATGCAAATTTTTTCTTTTCACTTTGACTTTTTGTATTAACCATCCCCCACTGCACAAAAATGCTTCTCTTGTGAGGTCTGAGGACCACACTAATCTATGGTTAAAGAGAGGAATTTAGAGGGGCAGTTTGACCCTGTGTGCATTTTGCAGAATAATAGAGGAGGTTCACCCTTGGAGCCCCTGAGCTCCCCAATCATGGGTTCTTGGACATATTCCAAGTACCATGTTTGTGTTTTCTGCTATTCAGCAGAGTCTCCATTAGAAAGTGGTTGACTACCTCCATAGCATTGGTGAACTATTGCACTCAAAGGCCTATCTCGACACACCAGTCATTACTGCAGTTCACAGGGTGAGGTTTTTTCCACTGGAAACTCAAGTGAGGTTGTAGACCAGAGCTGATGGGAGCCGGTACTGACCAGGCTGACTAACAAAGCTGGCAGCCTATCAGCTAGTGGGCTATAGCACACTTTCTAGTGTTTTAAAGACCATTTATCATTTTCACTTGTTTAAGATCATCCTTTTTTATCACTGTGGTGCTAGTTTCTATTTGCAAATTCTTGATTCCAGTAGGAACTGCTTAGAAAAGCAATGGCTTCTATGTGTCAGGTATCGATCAGAACATCTATACGAATAGGATAGGATAAGTCACTCCACTGTGGGGGGGAAAATAGGATATTGGAAAAATTTGAAACAAGTTCGTATTAGCCACATACAGGTCCCCATAATGTTGCCAACCTTAACACCAATCTTCCTTCTAGTCTTGAAGACAGCTCTGGATCTTACATTGTCCCAAATCTTTCATCATGGACAATGATCAATGCAGATGAGATGGTAATTTCCAGGGAGTTCTTCATGGTGGCACAAGCTGGGGACAGCAGAAGCCTAGGTTCTTCTGCTTTGGTCAAAGGCAGTCACCCAACACTCTAGGCTGTGGGAGTCAGTGATGTCACCTCCTTACTTGGTGGGCCTTCCCACTTTCATTCCTTCTTGCTATTTACTTCTTTAATGGTCCTTGTAGCCTTCTGCCCAGCACTGTGAGATATGGTAGATGTTCAGCAAGCATCTTCTTAGTAAATCAGAAGCAAATAAGTTAATACAAATGAGAAGAGATGAAGGGCTCAGCTTGTGATGTTAGATGGGGTGGAGGGGATTCAGAGTTATTTGTCTGGAAAAGCTCAGGCAGGGTGGGACTAGTCCTTACGACTCACACATACATGTAAATTAGTTAGGATTAATACTCGCAAGCACAATCTTATTAAATATCTGTGGTGGAATATTAGTTGAAGATGTGTGATATTTGTTTTGCTGGGGAAAATTTGTTTAATGATGCAAAGATACATTGCATTCTTTCATATTGCATTTGTTTAACTTTGTGAAGCTGTGTTACTGTGCCTGTCTAAAATGCCTGATTGGTATAATAGAGAGCTGAATTGCCAATAGCAAGGCAGGAGATAAGTAGGTGGGGCTGGCAGGCAGAGAGAATAAATAGGAGGAGAAATTTGGAAGGAGAGAGATCTAGGAGCAGGAGAACAAGGAGAGGGGGACACTAGGAGCCAGCCACCCAGCCAGCCACTGAGTAAGAGTGAAAGTAAGATTGATTACAAAAATAGGAAAAGGAAAAAGCCCAGAGGCAAAGGTAGATGGGGTAATTTAAGAAAAGCTGTATAGAAGCAAGCCAAGCTATGGCTGTGCATTCATAAGAAAAAAATAAGTCTCGCGTGTGATTATTTGGGAACTGGGTGTTGGGCCCCCCAAAGCGTTAAAAAGTAAAAAAAAAAAAAAGCCAACAGTACATATCTGTCTTCCATGTTTGTCTTTCCATTACACATCCCCTAAAGCAATCCTCACAATGGAACTGACAGGGAGGCTTGTACAGAGACAGCAAGAATCCATGATAGGAATATCAGAGGGTAGAGCACAGTCTCTGCAAAGCAGCTGAAGCAGCTAAGACCTCAATTAAATTCAGAGCAGCTCGCTTGTTTGTCAGCCTGCTCCCATCAAGTTCAGGAGCACTACCTAGGAGTACAGGGCATCCTCAGAACACAGATGCTCCACAGGCTCGTATTCTGTCTCGAAGGTGATTTTAACTGGAATGCCTTTGCTTGCTTGACATAGGGGGCACCTCATATAATACAGCGATGGTATGAGTTATTTTTAATTGGCAATCAGTCAGTCAGCTTGCTGTTGAATATAAGCCCATAATGTTTCTGGAGATCCTTGAAGCAGAGAAAAGAGACACACACAGCAGCAGGCCATGGTGTGGCCCCTGCTACCAGGAAAAAAAAATGGCATGCTCCTGGAAGATGCTTGATTCTGATGACTAAATATCTGGGGACAGAAAGCCCTTTATTATATAAACACAAGCATTTTAATGTAATGGTACACACTTTGGGTCCTGGGTAGGGTGATACTCACATGCAATCCCAGTATTCTTTGGCCAAAGCAGGAAAATCACAAGGATTGCCTATCTACATCAGAGCCCACATCTCAGAAAACTGAGATAGAACACAAATGAAAACAAAGTGGAAAGCTTTCCCTCCCAGGACCTACCTAGAGATTTCTGGCCAGTTTGCTGAGTCTCAACAAAAGCCCCTTTCCACTGAACTGAGAAATACGCACGTGGATTCCATTCTGTCCCTGTGACCCAGCAAACTTCCTTAGAACTGCTTACAGAAATGCCCACTTAGAAAACTCAGCTCCCAGGGCCCCCGCCTGGAGGTCTGATCTCTGCCCATGTAGTTGTGATGTCTTTGTTCACCATCCATTAGCATCCCTGCTTCTTCCATCTCTCTGTCTCTGCATCTCTCTCCACCCCCACTGCCCCATCTTCCTGGGGTTTTGGGTTGATCTCCATTGGCCATTCTCTTTCCTCTCTTCCTTATCCTCCTCTGAGATGAGTGCTCCTGGCTCCAGGCTGTCTTCATTAGCAGCTCTGTTAGACTCCCTCATCTTGCTCACCTTCATAATTCTCTCTATTAGCACTGCCTACAACATGAGAGAATTGTCAGCTCCAAGTATTTTAGTTAGAAAGAACTGGGGGTTGGATTTAGATTGCAGAGAACGTTGACTCTTTCAAGACGTAAAAACTATTTCAACGTACAAATCTCGAATCTCTCATTTTGTGGATCGATCATAATTGGTCAGGTATTTCCGAAAACTCCTTGTAAATTCCAGGGCAATTTGGGCAGTATATAACTCCTATTCAGTGGACTCCCTCAGAGATGAACTCCTGTCCCTACTGCTGACAGAACATCGCTGTGCTCATCAGCGATACCTGACACACATTTACAAACAGGTTTGAAACAGCTCTCCTCAGTGACGTCCAGTATGTAGGGAAATATCTTGGGTTTGCTTCAACCAAGGCCCATCCTGGGGTGCTCCCGCTTGCAGCCCTCGGGCGTGACTCACATCTCCATGTGTATGGGTTTACCTTTATTCGAATCTGTCATTTCCTGCAGGTCAGCCAGCTCCTCAAGTCCACATGACTTACTCTGGGGGACCTTGTCCTGTTCCCATCCTTGTTTGTTCCTTCTCTGAGGAGGCCTAGGTTAGTGGTCGGCGTGCATGCGTCAAGTTGCTGAGATTGAGCTGAGAGCTCAGCCTCAGTCCACCATGTGTCTGTTTCGCTGTCCATCCAGTCCTTTGCAACCTGGAGATAATCCTGTAAGAAGCAGCTCTATATGAGTTGTTTCCCTCCCCGGGAGGCTGAGAAAATAAATTCAAGGTCCATTTGGACCACAGGAATTAAGAGAATGCCACCTGAGTTGAGACTGGGTTGAAAGATCAGATTAGATTCTAACTCACGGTTCGTGGATGGTCTCTGTAGAGCGAGAATAGGGGATATGTACTTATTTTTGTCCTGAAGGGGTTCTTCATGCCTACTGTCCTCCCCATAATAATCTCTACCACCTTTAGCAGAAAAGAAAACACACACCAAGTCCAGGGGCATGTGCAGCTCCCTGAGATAGCACGTATGCATAACTTAAACACAGATGCCATGGTCTGGGATTCCTACTCTCCACCAAAGCCAGCCGTGTGCCAGTCTCATTCCACATAAATTACACAGGTGCTGTGACCACATAGACTACCCAGTGCCAGGCAGATATATCACATGGATATCTTCTCTCTCCCTTATGTCCCTAGGCACACCCCTGAGTATAGCCAACACTGAAGAAAAACTGATGGTTGTAGATGTATTGTTTATAATCAGAAATCCATGTTGGCTTTATTCTAAAGGTTTGGAATTACTGTTTTTGCCTTAAACTTTACAGTCAAAATATGGTATTCCTTGAAGATTTCATGTTCATATTTTAGGTTTATATGAAAACAATTCTCAATAGAAGCTAAATGCTTATAGTCTGTCTGGGAATAGTATTTTATGCCAAGTGATTTTAATCTCTGTAGTTCTAAGACACATTGGGAATTCAAAACATTTACTAATATTTTATTATAGAGGCCTCAAGGGATTGCTCTAGCAGACTGAAGTTGATGTGAACATTTTTGAAAGGCTCTTTCTGCTCACCAAAGATCCTTCATTTTGCCACTATTGGTTTTCCATGATGGTCACTGGGTCAGTCTTTCACCTTGAGTGTAAAACCTGTAAAAGAAAAAAAAAATGTGTGATTTTTTTTTCATCATTTGGCTGACCCTTTCCCTATGACAAAAAGAGAACCATCCCTGTCTGTGGTAAATTGGAGTGTTTGTCTTGTGTTGTCCCCACGTATGAAGGTTTGGTTTTGTAGGTTAGTAAAATGTCTTCGCACACTGGGATGTATGACCTGTGTCTAAATCAATATTGTTGCCACTAGCACTGGGGAGTTAATTAAGATCCCCAAAGACAACTCTGGCTGTTTTTCTTTTTTCTTTTCTTTTTGTATTGTTGTTGTTTGCTCTGTGATAGTAACCACATAATTTATCAATAATTCTTTATTGTCAATCTCTGAAGAGATTCAGGACTAAATGTGCATAATTTCACTCCCCTTCTCCTCCCTGCTGAGCCAAAGCCTACAATTTTGTTTTTAAGGCTAATTCTAGGGCTCTGAACCCTGTTCTATTTCATTTTAAGGATTTATGTGCTATTTATGTAAACTATTCTGAAATAATGAGGTTAGCACTTATGGTACTAGAACTAATTTTACGTAGACACAGCAACAATGTGCTGCATTAAACGGCAACTCTCCGGAGACTGAAAGCCTTATTAGTATCCACACACTGCCACCAGCCCATTAGGCCTCACAAGTGAAGGGGCTCATTTCTGAATGGGGCCAGTGACAGCTTAAGTCTTTGAGGGTGAGCTCAGAGAACAAAGCACTCAAACCACTATCCCCAGTAGGGAGATGTTCAGAAGTGTACAAAATACCTCAATAATAATTCAAAGATTGTGCTGTAAGGTTTCAAATGTAACAGTTAAAAAAAATGAACTAAAATTAACATGTTTCTCCAGCATTGCTAAAATTCCCTTCAAAGAGTGACTGAGGGCTGCGGAGGTGACTCGGGGGTAAAGCCCTTGTCCTACAATCAGGAGGTCCCAAGTTTGGATGCGTAGGATCTAGCTAAAGGCAGACATTAAAGCATGTTTGTAATTCTACTGGAAGACCGGAGGTAGAGAAAGGGAAACGCCTAGAAGATTGCTAGCCAGTCTGTAGGCAAGTGCAGTAGAACACAAGACCCTGTTCAAAGACAGTGGGGGGTTAGGACACCAAGGATGTCCTCCACCCTCTACATGTGTGCTCTGCATACGTGTGTCCACCCAACCCCCCCAGGTGACCCACCCCACACAGATAGAAATAGATGCATAAAATAATAGTCAATCCTTATTAAATAAGTTTATGTAAAGTTTAGTAGTCACTGAAGTATATTTATGAAATATTTTATGTGCTTACATTCAATTATTTATAAAAATACTCCAATTGATATTTCTTATTAATTATCATTTGGTTTAAAATAATTAAAAAGTGTTTTATCTGATATTCACTTTCATTGAAGTATTTTCTTATACAGAACTATGAGAATGATGGCTACGGGGATTTGAGAATCTTTTTTCTATTAAATTTTTTTTAAAAATTAAATTTATTTGCATTACCTTCCCCCTTTCCTTTCCTCCCTCTAACCACCTTATGTCCCCTCCCTTATAGAAAAAGAGAATGTGTGTCATCACAGGAGCAGTCTGGGCTCCACCTCTACTCTCAGGGCTAAATTCCTGGGTGATGGATGCTATGCCAGCATTCTACATGCCAGCTGCTTGCTTCCTAAATTCACAATATAGTTGACACATTTACCATTAACAATCTAGCCACTGTTCTCACCTGAAACCAGTGTGACCCAAGGTTCTCTTAAGCAACAGGACTGATAGAATGAATAAATATGGGGATTAATTAAACTTGCTGATGGGGTGAGGTCTGAAGAGTCCATCAATGGTTTCTGTAAGTTGCCCTTGACCAAGATATTTTATCACAGCAATAGAGGCATAACTAATAAGGTGCCTTCAAAAATTTGCAAAGAAACTAATGTATATATTGATGATAGATAGAAATAGATAGATAGACAGATGTGTATGTATTTCTATATATATTTATCTATCATTTATCTATGTCATCTATTTATCATATATCTATGTCTGTCTACCATCTATCATCTATCTATCTATCTATCTATCTATCTATCATCTATCTATCTATCTATCATCTATCTATCTATCATCTCATTTGTATGGGTGTTCGTTCTTGCATGCATGTCTGTGTACCAAGTGTCCACCTTTCAGGGAGACCAGAAGAGGGCATCAAATGCCCTGGGACTAGGGTTAGAAATGGTTGTGAGTCATCATACAGTCACAATGTAAATAATCTGTGTTTCCCTATGGTCTTAGGTGACCCCCATAAAAGTGTATTCCTGCAACAAAGGGGTCATGACCCAAAGGATCAGAACTGCTGGTCTGAAAGAAAATAATGATAATGAAGAATGGTGGGGGAAATAGCAGAAAGGAAAAGAAAGAAGGAAGAAAAGCAAAAATAAAGAAAGAGCAAAAGAAAGAAAAGAGAAAAGAAAGTGAGAAAGGATGGTTTCATTGTCTTTTGAAAAACACCTCAGTTTTCATTTTTATTTTCTTTTTCCTTTTTTTGAGATAGCATCTCATGTTTATTATAGCCCAGGTTAACCCCCAAACACTTGTATCCATCCTCATGCCTCAGCGTCTCAAATGCTGGCATTGACAGGTGCAGATCCCCAAGCCTGTCTCTCAACATTTCAGTTTTAATTTGACTGTATTTCCTTACCTAAGAATTTGAACCTTGTCTAACAAACTTGAGGGAATCTGATGTTCATCTGTGTCTGAAGCAACAAACTGTGTCTGGGCGTGTTGGGGCGTGCACACAGAAAGGACAAACTGTGTCTGGGCATGTCAAAGCATGCACACAGGAAGGACAAACTGTGTCTGGGCATGTCGAAGTGTGCACACAGGAAGGACAAACTGTGTCTGGGCGTGTCAAAGCATGCACACAGGAAGGACAAACTGTGTCTGGGCATGTCGAAGTGTGCACACAGGAAGGACAAACTGTGTCTGGGCGTGTCAAAGTGTGCACACAGGAAGGACAAACTGTGTCTGGGCATGTCAAAGCATGCACACAGGAAGGACAAACTGTGTCTGGGCATGTCAAAGCATGCACACAGGAAGGACAAACTGTGTCTGGGTGTGTTGGGGCATGCACACAGGAAGGACAAACTGTCTGGGCGTGTCAAAGCGTGCACACAGGAAGGACAGGGTTAGGCCTGGGATCCTACAGCTTAAGAGTGATCGGTGTTTATTATTGTTACACAGTGTGCTTCCGAAAGGAAGAGAGAAAAAGAGGGAGAAATGACTTTGTCAGAAAACTGTCTTATAGGTGTCCCGAGACTGGTGTGTTTGGAGTGGAGAGCTGTGTATCCTCCTTTGGTTTCTGAACGACAGAATTCCTCATGATACTCGGAGGTAGTAGCCAGGGAGGAAGAAGAAACAGGGAAAGGGACAAAGCAGGCTTGATGGTCAACGTCCCCACAGCAGAGATGACAGAGAGCGAGTCAGGGAAACAAAGGAGGCACAGAGAATAATGTCAGAAAAAGGCCAGGAAGGGGAGCAGGAGGCATGGAAGATGTGGAAGCCCCAACCGCGAGGGAGATGGATTGTGTTCCCATCCAGGAGCGGCCAGCTGAGCTGGCGTTAGCAGGAAAGGGCAAATTTACATTTTGAGCCAAAATACCATTTTTCTTTTTAAACCCCTCTGTGGCCCACCAGGGAGCCCCCTTTCAGCCTCTCCGAAAAAAAGGGCATCCTGGAGTTACGGGCCTTTTTTTTGTGTTTTAAAAGCATTTTTATGTGAGAGCTCACTTTCTCTGGGGCTGGCAAACAGCATGTCAAGCCACTGGGACCCCGTTTAATATGTACACTTGCCAAAATAATATCAGAAACAATGTACAAGCTGTAAAAACTACTACCCTCTTTGTCTTGAGACTTTACCTAAAGTTATTTAGTTATTTCTCTGGACCCCAAATGTGCTGTGTAAAATTTAATTGTTGTGCATTGAAATACATAGTGTCTGTGGCATTGTCCTGATGCACACAGTGTTCGCTTGGTGAACTTTCCAATGTAGGGAACTGGGTGAACAGCAGGGGCCCTAAATGTGAGAAAAAAGTGATGAACATGGTACCTAAGGCAGAGTCTCTAGTGGCATGGGGGACAGTCAACTGAGAACAGAGGCTCATGTGACCCAGGGTGGTACTGTATGGTTGGAGTATTAAGGGGCCCACACAGGCTTATGTTGAATGTGTAACCTCATACTGGGGAGATGTTTTGGGTCATTCTAGAACGGTTAGGAAGTGGGTGTGACCTGAGAAATTAGGTCACTTGGTGTGGGTGGATCCTTGATGGCACCTTGTCCTTGATGACTTCCTGTCTCCCTTCTGCTGCTGCAGGGAGTCAGGACACTGGCTCTGCCACAGCCTATCACTGTGACGGACTGACACGTTGGACACCGTGAGCCAGAAGAACTCCTCCCGCCCCTTAAGTTGTCTGCTATTTGGACAGGAATGGGAGGTTGGGCTGGTACTGCAATTGGTGTCTGTGCCAAGGGAGTGAGACACCAGCTGCTGGAGTTACCTGGAGACAGAAGCTTTTTTTTTTTTTTTTCTGTTCTTTAATTGAATAAGCACCCCAAGGAGCCTGCAGGCCTTCCCTAGAATAACATCTCATCTCTGTCTGCCAATCTCTAGGGGCCAGAGTGTCTGTTTTCATAAAAATCTCATGGTCACGTACTTAGTGATTTTTGCTTGTTTTACTTTGTGTTTTTAAGCTGTGGGCGGTGGTAGGGTCTCACCATGCTTCCCCCCACCTCAGCCTGCCCAGTAGCCAGAAAGGCAATGTCACTGTATCCCGCCACCATCGCATAGTTTTTACAAAAGCCAGAGGCAGGCGTCAAATCCCACAGGAATATCTGCGCATTCATTCTAGCCCAAGGCAAACACGTCTGCTTTTTAGACTCTAATTACTGCCTTTTCATTGGCGAAGATGTGTTTGTTTATTTACCCGACATAGGTTTAAGTAATATGCCTTTCAGAGAGTCAACATTTTACCCAGGAATGAAACAACAACAAATTACAGCATGAGCTTGCCAATAAAATCAAGAGGGAAAGAAAAGGAAGAAAAATGTCCATGTTAAAGTGTTTCTGTAAACTCAGTCAAAGCCTCAATTCCTCTTCCTACGTGAGTGTCACTCTGCTCTGGGCATTTATTTCCCTTCATACTACATCTGCAGCATGCTTTCTCTGCTCTGTGCCCCCTACCCTGACATACACGCATGCTCTGATATAGATGTCTCACACAGCTTACCTTTGTATCATATCTATATATGTCATATTTAATATTGACACCAAATGTGCCTCTCATGTAGGACACTATTACCCTTTGTGTCATGTTATAAATCTTGTAGTTTCTATTGTAACTTTTAAATTGGTCTTTGTAAACTATTTTGCATATAGTTCAGTCAAACTGAAGATGAAGATTCAAAACAGAGATGGAATTGGAGCAGTGGGGTGTGTGTGTCTATGTGTGTATATGGGTGTGTGTATGCTCACATGTGTGCTTGTATGTAGTAGTGTAAAGATAAGGGACTGCATTTTTTGCTTTCTGTTGTTGTTGTTTCTGATGCCCACAGTTCAATGCAGAAGGGACATCATTCTGCTATTCCTCCTAACCAGATGTGATGGTGGCCCTCTGAGCAGTGACATAGCTCTTCACATCAGTGATCCAGGCTTGGATCAAATTTTTCCATGACAGCTCCAGCAGACTGCCATGGGTGAAATGAGACTTGTCACTTTCAGACACAAGAACAAGCAATGATTTCCACACTGATATTGTCAGGGCCAGATTGAACTTTTGAACTCAAGAACGAAACACATAGACACACACTCTTACACACAATTAAATCTGTCAGTGATTGTTGGCCAGTCAACTTGTGTGATGGCTTTGCGGTTAGTTATTTGGTGAGTTGAAGATGAGCTGGGAGGTACTTGCTGCCTTCCTAGCTGCCTCTTTTTGTACAGGGGCAGGAGGGGGCATATTATTAGCAGATCCAGGAATGCTGATTAAGCTTTTGTGAAATTACGAAAAGAAGAGGTCGCTCTAGTCTTATGGGATGTGCCCTTTGTTGCTTAGTAAACAATAGAGTACCAAATGTGCCAAGGCTGTTCTGGCTTCTAGAGATACAACACTGAGCAATTCCCTGTCCTGAGGAATTTTACATTCTGATGCACTCTGGGAAAAGAAAGAAACAAACCATGAGAAAGCGTAGTAATGAGAAGGTAATCGATCATATTTGTCGGAGCTCTGGAGTGAAATAAGCCGAGGATGGACAGGCCAGAATTAGAGTTATGCTCATGTGATGGCCACTGAGACCCTGTTACCATGGTGACATTGGGAAGGATGAAGGCTCCAGCCATGCACTTCAGTAGGAGAGTGTGCCAGAAACAGCACCCCAGTGTGAAAAGGCGTCATCTGCGTGGTGTGATGAATTCTTTACTTTTCTTATTGATGAGAAAAGCTACCTAACAAAAGCAACTTAAAGAAGGTTTGCAGGGTTCATGGTTTGAGTACAGACCCTCACGGCAGAGAAGGCATGGTGGTCTGAGCGGGAGGGAGCTGATCTTACTCTACTTATAGTCGGGAAGCAGAAAGGGGTGAATGCTGTTTGCTTTGCTTGAGCTTTCAGTTTTCTTCAGTCCAAGACCCCAGGTCACGGAGCAGCGTCACCCACATTTTGTGTGTGAGTCTTCTCACCTCAGTTACCCTAATCTAGAAACTCCCTCCCTCCCTCACAGGCAAGCTCATGTCTCCTAGTGTCTCTAGGTCCTAGCCGTCTGATAGTATTATAGCTCGCAGGATCTGAGTGTGTCCTCTAAGAAGGGTGATGGTCTCAGAAAGGATCAAGATGCTCTAGATGTGGGAGGTCAGCTGATGCCATAGCAAGAGGATGGTGAACTTGAGTCCTTCTACAGCACTAGCTCGGTAGGGGTGGGGGGGAAAGGGCAAACACCTAACAGCGTCCTCGGGGTCTTTGCTGTGCCTTGCCAACCTTAGGGGCTTGCCATGGGCTGTCCTAGCACGTACATTGACTTTTTGCCTTACATGTGTTTAGAACGAATAGCAAGGCCTGACCTGGGGCAGCAGAGAATTTGGGTGATGAAATCAGGCAACATTTTCCCTATGCTCTCTGGTTAAGCTTAATTTAGTCTAAAGCAAACTCAACTCTCTAGTGTCTTTTTTTCCCATTTTTTGGACCTGACATAATTGGGCTATAATTTGTTCCAATGAAGACATGGCACCCAATTTTAAACAAGA